>NC_091469.1:463063514-463408514 GCF_036971445.1 Narcine bancroftii
TAAAAATTATTTGGAATGAAAATAATACCAAAAGGAAACATTGCATCTTGTGCTGCAGATGATGCACCTGCCATGATGGGTTAAAAAAAAACAGGGTGTTTAATATTAATGAAGGATGAAAATCCATATATGTTGGTTGTAAATTGTGTTATCCACCGAGGAACCTTCGTTGCCAAGTTTCCCCTGTTCTACATGAGATACTGCATTCTGTGATCAAGTGCATCAATGCCATCAAAACTATTGCCAAATGTGAACTTCTGTTTAAGCATTTTTGTGTCGATGAAAATGCAGAGCAGGTGAGATTATTGCTTCACACTGAAGTAAGGTGGTTGTCAAAGGGAAACTGCCTCAAAAGATTTATGGAATTGTTTGATCTCCTCAGTGAGTTTTTGAAGGATAAACCTGAAATGAAGCTTTTGCTAAGCACGAATGGCAAAGCTCATGCGAGTTACTTGATGGACATTTTTGAGAAATGAAGAACATTGAACAAGCAACTCCAAATAGTGAATATGATGCTCATTGATGCAAACAAAGATAATTGGATTCATGACACTTCTAAAGTTATGCCAAATGAATACTTCTGCAAGAAATTTCAGTCAATTCTATTGGTTGAATAAGTGTGAGGTAACTAATGCTGTTACAAATGTCATTGTTGACCATTTAAAAATGTTGATTACTGACTTCAATGATAGATTTTATGATTCAAGGGCAATGGATTTTCCCTCTTGGTTAACTCAGCCGTTGCTGGTGGACTTATCTGGAGTTCCAGTGCAATACCAAGAGGAGTTAACAGAGTTGCCACATGATGAATCTGAAAACTCTGTTCATAGTGAAAGGAACCATGATGTGTCGGTCTAATAAGATCAAAAATACCCAAACTCGACTACTTTAGCAAGGGAACTATTGATACATTTTCCATAGTCTTATTTAGTAGAATGTAGCTTCAGTGCTGTTAGTGATTTGCTACAAGCCAAGAGAAACTAACTGGAAACTACAAAACATGGAGATTTAAGTTTGAAACTAACAAAATTAGTCTCTCAAATCAAAAAATCTGTAGCCAGCACTGGGACAAAGTTCCCACTGAAGTGACGACAATTGTTGAACGTTCGTTTGAGATGGTTGACATATTGAAGTACTAGCTGAATATGAAATGTGTTCCAGTGCATTCTCGATCTTAATTACATTGAAGTACACTTGCAGTAAATTATTTAATTAAAACTTCTTTTGAATATACAACTTTTTTTCTGCTAATGGTGGGGCGTACCCTTTTTTGAAAAATTAAAGTGGGGCCTAGAGCAAAAGAAAAGATCGAGAACCACTGGTGCAAGGCATTTAAGGAAATTTGGTATATATAAGGTGTACCATTCTGGCTGGTTGTATCACTGTCTGGTATGGAGGTGCAATGGTCAGGACAAGAATAAAATCCAGAGGGCTATTAACTTGTTCTGTGACATCACAGGCACCGCTCTTCACTCCATTGAGGACAAATACAAGAGGCAGTGTTGCAAGAAAACAGCCTCTGCTTCAAGGACCTGCAGCCCCCAGCCTATGCCCTCTTCACTCGGTTACCATCAAGCAAAGGTACAGCAGTCGAGCACTCACCATCATAAGGACAGCTCTTCCCTACTGCCATCAGATACCTGAATGATTAATGCACAAAGGGCACTGCCTTACTTTGACTTTTCGTGCAATATTTTTAAAAGGTCATTTATACAAGTATTTGCAATGTGATGGTGTCACAAAAATCACAAATTTCATGACTTGACCATGGCAATAAATTCTGATCCTTGAGGTTGCTGAGGCTCTGACTGAAGTTGTTAAATCTTTTATTACCAGTTGGATATCAGTTAACAGGAAGACAAGCAAAATATTATATCTGAGTACAACAGGGATAAGACAAGTAATTTTGGGCTGGTATCCAACATCAGTGGCAAGCAAATTATTGGAAAATAGTTTTGAAGAGTGGGTTTGATCTAGATTTAAAATATATTTATTGATCAGGGTTTATCAATATGGCTTCATTAAAGAAAGATCCTGTCTGCATCATTTGATTTAAATTTTCAGTATGTGAGCAATGTCATTAAGAAGATTAATTCAAAAGATTAAGAGCCCTGGGGATCTGGGCAATCTAGAAAATTAGATCCACAATTGGCTTGGTGAAACAAGGTGAAGGGTGATGACTGAGCTTTTTTTTGCAAGTGGAATACAGCAGGGATAGAGAGAGCCTTGCTGCTTGCTATATACATTAATGAACCAGATGTCAATGTATGATTGGTAAGCTTGCAGATGACAAGACTTGGCATTATTATTATTAGTAAGGATGCTTTTATTCTGGTCCAAAATGATATTGACGTGTTAGTAAGCTGAGAAGAGCAATGGAAGAGGAATTTAATCCTTAAAAAAAAAAGCATTTTGGGAGGACAAATAAGGATAGAATATACATAATGAATCACAAGATCCTAGAAAATATTAAGGAACAGAGGGACTTTGATGTATATGTCCCTAAAGACAGCAGAAAATTAGTCATCCTTTCAGGATGTTTGAAGGCACCAGAAAATAAACTGAAGGGGAGGTTTTCATTTTCCTCATGTGAACAAAGAGGCAGAACTGGGAGTCAATGGATCAGGCAGTATCCAGAGAAGGAAATGGTCCAGTCTGTACAATTTCTCTCCAAGGATGCTGCCCGACTTGCTGAGTTCTTCCAGCATCTACTTGTTCAATCAAGATTCCGGCATATGCTGTTCCTGCGTAACTTGTCATTTTCCTCATCTTTCCTTGACACACAAAGCCATTCAGTCCATCACATTGATGTCAGCTCTGAGCAATAATCATTCAACTTTTCCATTTGTTTCCCTGATTTTCATTCTCCTCCCCACCCCACCCCCTCCACCCCCCCACCCCCCAACCAACTAACTTACTAATCAGCATGCTTTTTAAGTTGTTCAGGAAAGAAACAAACTCCAGAGATCAGGATTGACCCTAGGTGGGCAGCAGCGCTACTTACCATCCCATCTTGTCTGTTTCTCAGCCTTCTTGGTGACGGGAGATTGGTGAATGGATTATATTGCACTAAAGAGGGAAGAAAGGGCAAACAGAGCAATTAGGGGTCCATTGTGGCCAAGACATTGGAGTCAAAATTAAAGGGAGCATAGTGCTTCATTTATAAAGGCATAGGTTAATCTTCATCTTGGAGTTTTGAAAGATGTGTATGGGGTTATATTAATACAATACAAAATATAATGTCTTTAAAATAGATAGATTGTGGGGGTTTAGTATAGGTCACTTCACAAACAGACATTATAATTTCACAAGACATCTCATTTAAAATGCAAGCACTTTGCTGAAAGAGAGACTTCATGTCCAGTGGCTTTACAGAAACTTTTAAGAATGCCTATGAAGACTTCACAAGTAGGTGTTAATTGGACTGATGCTGTGGAATAAATTGACTTTTGTCTTTAAAGCAACAAATGCCAGGCAGAAATGGATTCCGGTGCCAACAATAGACAGACACACACAGACAACTGATGTCTGCAGTGGCTTTTAAGGCTGCAACATGACAAGCTGGCAAGCTTGTTAAAACCCCATTTTGAAGACAGTCTGCTGAAAACCCTTGTAATCCTTCCAAGAGGAAGTGGCTGGCTAGAATATTTCTCCTGAAATAAAGGAAACAGAGGGACTCTGGTGACCTGGATAAAGAAGTTATAATTTGGGAAACCCATGCTGGGGCAAGTTTCTTCAGCAAAACACTGATGTGGCTGATCAAAAAGAATCAGGTTGTGACAAGCAACAAATCTCTCTCTAAAACCAACTAGAACCTTCCTGAGTGGTAACCAACTACCTTTAAGCACCAGAGCCTGGTGAAACTTCATAATGTTAAATTCTGTGCACAGTACAAGAATTGTCTGAATCCAGTGAACTTGGAGGAGTAAGAAGTGAGATTAGACTGTGAATCAAAGAGCTTTCCTGAACATAACCCCTTCTAATTCTAAGTGCATGTGTTTGTTATGTGTATATGTTAAGTTAAGTTAATTGTAATAAGTTAAAGTTTGATCCTGTTTTTATGTTTGACAAAAATTAAAAGCAACTTTTTTTAAGTATCCATTTGTCTTGTGAATTTCTATTACTGTTGGGTTTTGGGGTCTTCTGGAATTGTAACAGGTGACTTTAAAGGTGATCTGCTTATTATTGTCCAAGCTTCCATTGATTCTAGAACCATTCCTGTAGATTGGAAGATAACAGACATAATCCCACTATTTTGGAAGTGTGAGAGAGAAAACAGTGAACTACAAACTGATTAGTCAAAGTCAAACATCAGTTGCTATCTATAAGATGCACCAGAAGAGACTCTTGGGGGGTGGGGGGGGGGGTGGAGGGGAAGAATATTTGAGTAGAGCAAAGCCAACTTGGATTTATGATACAAAGTCATGGTGGAATTTTCTTTGAGGATGTATTGATTATGACTGAGAAAGGAAACTAATAGATGTGACATATTTCAATTTCTGGAAAGCTTTCAATAGGGTCTGAGATCAGAATTTGTTTCATCACGTTATTGAGGGCAAGACAACAAAAAATAGTTACAGTAAAACTGTTGTATCCAGAATTCAAGCAACCAGCAGCCTCAAGCAACAATATAAAAAAACTATTTTTAAATTCAAATAAGAAGTAAAATTAAGCATTAATGTTGATTAGAGGGAGGGTTAAAATAGATTTAGTTTTTTTTTTAAAGATATATTGATTATATAACTCTAAAGTTTTCTATATTGGAATTCATTTGGTCTCTATCCCAAATTATTTTTAAGCAATAACATTTAATCAACAATGATATGATTTGAATTACATTTATATTAATTTGCAATATGTACATGATAAGACATACTTTTTTGCTATCTTAGTAGACTTTGAATGTAGGATTAAAATGTTAATCTCTAAAAATATATTAAGAAAATTGTAAAAGCATTTTTTCCTGAAAAAACCCAACTGGTAAAGATGGGATCAAACACTCAACAGCGGAATGCCTTGGTCATGCTTTGCTCACAGCAGCTGCTTAAATAAAGCTGTGTGAAAAAGCAATGCCAGCACCCAAGATGAAGAGCTGGTTGATGTCACTCACCATTAGGGTGATTCAAAGTTTTGCCTTATCCTGTTTAGTAAGTTAGAGTTGTCCTGGTCAGAAGCTTTATTTGTAAACTTTATAAGGTGGGGAGGGGTTAATTATGATATTAATTGTCTTTCAGGCAGCTCTGTGGAGGGGTGGAGGTGGAGGAATCTGCAGATGCACTGATGGTTAAATGTTTTCAAAGAATGAGAATGAAAATTAAGCAAGATGCTTTAATGTTTATATATTCATGCAAGGGAAGTTTATTCAGTGTAAATATAATTTAGTATTTAATCTTTTAAACTCTTTATTTTTAATGCACGTGTACTAGATACACATTGTAAGAGTAAGCCTCAAGCAACTGGAATATACTTATCCAGAATATACTTATTCGGCATCTACCAAGATCAAGGAACAGAAGTAGGCCATTTAGCCCATCAAGTCTGCTCTGCAATTTAACCCCAAGCTGAACTGTTCTCACATCTATTCCAAAATTCTGGCTTTCCCCTTCCTCATATCCTTGATACCTTGACTAATTAGATAGTTGTCATCCCCCTCAAAACTCCACCAATCATCGTGCTTCCGCAGCTAATATTTTTCAACAATTCCACAAATACATGACCATCTGGCAAGTAAATTTCTCCTCATCAGTTTTAATAGGGCATCTTCTAATTCGAAGACTGTGCCCTTTTGCTCTGGATTCACCCACCAAGGGAAACATCTTATTCACATCTACTCTATCCAATCCTTTCAGCATTTGAAGTGTTTCTAGGAAACCCCCCCCCTCATTCTTCTATCCCCCAATGATTAGAGTCCAAGAGCTGATAAACATTCCTCATGTTAACCCTTGCATTCCAGGAATCATCCTGACAAATAGCTTCACTCTCTGCAATGTCTTGCGTCTAAGATAAGAGGCCCAAAACTGCACACATTACTCCAAATAATGTCTCACCAGTGCCATCTTTACTCTTCTACACTAGTCCTCTTGCAATGAATGCCAACATAGCATTTGCTTTCTTTACTGTGGATCCAACCTGGTCGTCAACCTTTAGGGCATCCAGCATGAGGACCCCCAAGTCCATTTTCCCTCCCAAATTTTGAATTTTCTGCTCTTCCAAGTAATAATGATCTGCCTATTTATTTCCTCTTCCAACGTGTACAACTGTACATTTCTCGACATTGTATCTCATCTGGCTTTTCTTTGCCCACTCTCCAAAGCGGTCAAAGTCTCTCTGCAACTTTTGGGTTTCTTCAACGCTTCCTACTCCACCACCTATCTGCAAACTGGGCTGCAAAACCATTCAATCTATAATCTAAATCATCAATATACATTGTTAAAAGAGGCAGCCCCAACACCGACCCCACAGACCACCGCTAGTAACCAGAAACCAACAAGAACAGTGTCTTTTATTCCCACCCTTTGTTTCCAGCCTATCAGCCAATGATCCACCAATCTAATACCTTGCCTGTAATTCCGTGGGCTCTCATCTTAATAAGCAGTCTCTTGTACAGCACCTGATCAAGGGCCTGGGAGGCAACATACCATCCTGGAGTCCTAATCTCATTAATAGAAACCCCCATCCACATGCCTAACCAACATGTCCCCAATCACCATCACTTTCCCCTCCCCTTCCCATCTGAGCTGTGGATGGAGTGGGGGGGGGGGGGGGGAAAGAAGTGGCAGCCTCTGTGCCTTAACTTTCCCCTGGAAGGTCAACCCCACCAACAGTATCCAAAAGAGTATACCTATTATTGATGGGAACAGGCACAGGGGTACACTACACTGCCTTCATCTTCATCTTCCCTCTCCTGATAGTCACCCAGCTACTTGCTTTTTGAACATTAGGGATGACTGCCTCCTTTCTACAACTGCATCTACTTCCCTTATGATCCACAGTTTATCCAACTCCAGCTCCCTACTCAGTCTGTAAGGGGCTGCAGTCAGATGCACCTTTTGTAGGTATAGTCAAAAGGGACAAATACACTGTCCTAGATTTTCCACATCCCACAACCATAGTAATCCACTGCCCTACCTGACTCCATTATTTAAATTTAATTAAAGGACTTACACTACCTCATCTGCCCTTACCTCTCTGGTCGCAAGCAAGCTCTTTCTCAGCCTCCACTCACCGAAGCCTGAAGCCACAGCCTCAGAGGTCCACCCCTATTCTGTGCCACACACACTAGGCCTCGCCTTTAGCTACCCCTTCCTTTATTGGTCCCTGCCAATAATCTTAATTAATCAATTACTCACTCTCACAAATAAACACTCTACTTAACCCTTCAGTTGCCTTTCTGGTCCTTTTTAAACCCTAACTCGGTGGTTCTCAACTTTTTTCTTTAAGTATTCCCTATGCCATAAGTGTTCTGTGATTAGTGGTATGTGAGTGGAAAGAGAAAGGTTGAGAACCACTGCTCTAACTTGACTCACCTCTCTGCTGTTTGTTGCTCCTCCCCTCTCCTTGACCTTGTCGTGATTCAAATGACACCCTGTTTCTCACTCTTTTTAAACCTTAACTTGATTCACCAATCCCCGCAGGTGCCAGATAGCAGAGGTTTTACTGCATTAGACAGAAAGCAAAGAGAGGGAATAAACAGATTAATGGACCTCTTTCAGCTTGACATGTTGTGATTAATTTGGCATCACATGCATTGATGTTGAAGCTCCTGCAATTTATAATTCATATTAATAATTTGATTGAGGAGACAAAGTGTCATAATTCCAACTTTGCAGTTGATGCTAAACAAAATGGGATGGTGAATACAGAGGAGATGTAACGGCTTCAAGGGACTATGGATGATAAAGTGCAAAAATATGAGGTCATTCACTCTGTAGCACCTGATGAATTTCAGCAGATCTGTTAAATTGGTGAGAGATTGGGTAATGTTATTGCTGAACGGCACTTGGGTGAACTTGGATGCAAATACCTGAACGACTAATGCCCTTTAGATTTTCTTTAAATTTATTTATTATTGTCACATGCACCAAGATGGAGGAACACACTTTTATTTGTATGGCATTCAAAGGCTAGTAAAAAGACTCTACCCTCTCCCTCCATTTTGCAAAAAAAAATAGGGAAAGGACCTCCTAAGCTGTAATACAGCCTGTTCTCAAGACACTACCATTGACTGCCCCAAGTTACCCTCTCCTCATGTCTTTCTCCACAGTAAAAACAGAAGAGACATACTCAATGAGGACTTTGCCCAGCACCAGTTTATTCCAGATTCATTTAATAAACTGTATTTGAATTTCTTAACTGCTGTGTTATTATTTGATCACGTGTCTGGGTAATTAGTTTGACTTTCTGGATTATGACTCAGCTTGCATAGCCGATATATACCTTAAATAAATATACTCAATATCTTTAAATATCATTCCAACATTTTTTGGACCAGCTCCAAGAGAGAAAAGAATTGTTAACAGATTCACCAACTGAAAAGAAGTGGAGCACATGAATCACTGAAGGTTGTCATGAATCAACAAATGACATGTGTCAGGAAGTATTCGTCAGACCTGTACCATTTTCTAACTGTTACTGCAAGCTATATTTTCCAAGCAAATTGATTTCTCTTTGAAACATTTCCTCTGGAATATTTCTCTTGGTCTGTATGGGCAGAGTGTTCATGTGAAATATGTGACAGTGATATAACTTCAGAGTTAGGAAACTGGCAGAGACCAGTTGGCAATAAATATATGTCTGTGTCAGAAGATTGTGGTATAAGCCACGTTCCAGAAATTAGCACAAAAATTTAGTCTAGCAACCTCGTGCAGTGCTGGGAATATGCTGCATTAAAGGAGTGGTGTCTTTTGGATGAAGCATTGAACTGCAATTACCTCCTGGCTTTGGGATCATGCTTCTCCCCCCAACCCTCCCCCCTTAACCTTTTGTTCAAATGCCTGCTGACATTTTTTTCCATAACTTGATGAAGGGCTCAAGCCCGAAATGTCAGTTATGAATCTTTATCTTTGCCACATAAAGTACACTGTTTGACCTGCTGAGTTTCTCCAGCATTGTGTTTTTTCCTTGAACTGCAATGTTTTCTTTCCTCTCAATTTCATGCAAGGGAGCTCATGAGACAATTTTGAAGTAAGCCTATGGGCTGCAATGTTCCAGCCCATACGTCCCTCAAGATTCAAACGAAAACACCGCGATGGGTCAGAAAATTCCACAGCTTCACTATTCACCAGGAGAGGCAATTCCTTGTTCTCTCTTAAATCTACCTTCCGTAGCCTAAGCTACGTGCCCCAGTTATCATCTTACCTACTAGTGCAAACAATCTCTCTGCTTCTTTCTTATTGGTTTCAGAAGACACCCCCTCTGTGGCAGGCTGCACCAAAGGAAAACACAGACACAATGCTGTTTGGAGCAACACAGCTTTATTCCCCTCACATAAGGATAGTTGACTGCTAGATGCTTGCAGCAGTGATCCCGGGGGGGGGGGAGAGAGAGAGAGAGAGAGAGAGAGAGAGAGAGAGAGAGAGAGAGAGAGAGAGAGAGAGAGAGAGAGAGAGAGAGAGAGAGAGAGAGAGAGAGAGAGAGAGAGAGAGAGAGAGAGAGAGATGGAGCATACAGGCCAGGTCTCGGCTTTATACTATGGGCCCTCTAGGCCCATTTGGTGGTCGGATGTCATTAGGCCAGTTGCCGTGTCTCGAGGCCACCTGTTGGCCAAGTGATGTACCGCAGCGTATCATCACACTCTCATCCTTCTAAGCTCCAATGTTGTTAGTCCCAGGTTACTCAATCTCTCTTTATAAGATAACCTCTTAATTTCTGGAATTAAGGTGGCATGATCCCCTCTGCACCACCTCCAAAACCACGCTATCCTTTCTCAAAGCAGGAGGCCAGAACTCCACACAGTACTCTTTGTGCGGTCTCACCAGTGCCCTGTAGATTGCAGCAGGAGCTTACCGCTCTTAAATTCAATCTTTCTAGCAATGAAGGCCAACATCCCATTTGGCTTCCTGATTACCTGTTTCACCTGCAAACTAACATTTTGCAATTCATGCACAAGCATTCCCACATCTCACTGTACAACAGTATGCTGCAGTTGGTCACTATTAAAATTACAGCCCAACATAGTTTTCTTTCCAAAGCGGAAGACCTCACATTTTCCATCATTATACTTTATTTGCCAGACCTTTCCTCAATCATTTAACCTATCTCTATTCTCTCTGCACACTCTCTGTGTCCTCTACACAGTTTGTCTTTTCACTCAGTTTAGTGCCATCACCAAACTTAAATGGGCAACACTTGTCCCTCCTCCAAATTAATTTTGTATATTAGGAAACAATGTATGCTCAGCACCGATCCCTGGAGCACCCATTGACTAAATACTCAGAGAAGCAACCATTCATCCCAACTCTCTGTCTTCTATTGGTTCACGACCATGTCCCACTGTGTTACTACAACTTCCTGTATGCTTATCTTTAGTAGAAGACCTTTATATGGCACCTTATTTAACACATATTAGAAATATCCCTTAAAATATACATAATATGTGTCTGTGTACACAGTATATTGATACATAATAGGTATACTATGTATATCCAATATTGATATAATGGACTCACATACATACAATATATATGTGTACATATACGTGTGTGTGTGTGTGTGTGTGTGTGTGTGTGTGTGTGTGTGTGTGTGTGTGTGTGTGTGTGTGTGTGTGTGTGTGTGTGTGTGTGTGTGTGTGCGCTTGTGTGCGTGTCTGTGTAGGATGAATATGCCTGTCCCGCATCGGACTTGTCAGCCACAATCGAGCCTGCAGCTGATGTGGAATTTTACCCCCTCCATAAATCTTCGTCCGCAAAGCCAAGCCAAAGAAAGAAAGAAAGAAAGAAGATGTGTCCATGAACATCTGTTATACGTTTTTTTTTCCTTTACTATCAGAAGGGCCCATGGTTGTACTTAATAGCATAATGAATAGAAGCATGAATAAGCCATTATTACTCACTTGTTTGTTCTACCTTTCTAAAAGATTCTACTGGCCTGTCAACTCAGTCCAATTTAGCTGGCATAAATCTTTGATTCCTTGACTCTCTTAATATTCACAGATGAGTCAATCTTTTCCTTATCCTTCTCCCAATATTGGCCTATCTATTTTTCAATAACTTGGCTAATGTAAGACAGAAAATTCAGTTGCCTATTTGCAGAAGACTGTTCAAATCCTGCATCAATTCCACCAGTATCACTATCTTTTTTCCCTCAAATAAATCGTCACTTCTCGCCATAAATCCATACCTCTCGTATTTGTCATTTCTCCCTTAGGGGAAAAAAAAGGACTGACTCTCTATCTCGTGGATTTTTTTTAACTCTTTCATCAAGTTGCCCCTCAGCATCTGACCATCTAGAGAAAAGAATCCAAGTTAGTTCAACACTTTTTTTGCTAATACTCTCTAATCCGGGCAACATCCTTCTCCCATACCTCCACAAACATCCTGTGATGTGGTTAAAAGAACAGCATGAAATGCTCCACCATGCCTAACCAAAATTTTATAAAGCTGCAACACGAGTTTCAGATTTTCATACTCGATTCGTTCTGGTCAATAAAAGCAAGTGTACCATACACATCCTTTACCACCCTATCTAAGTGTGTTGCCACATTCCGGGAGCCATGGACTTACACCCTAGAGAAGGGGTGGCCAACTTTCTAATCTGTAATTTTTAATTCATACAGCGTGGTAACAGGCCATTTTGGCCCACGATTCCATGCTGCCCAATTAACCGACACTCCCCGTACAGTTACACTAGCTATTGAGCACTATACATACACATTCACAGAATTGATAAGAATCATACCTTCAACATACATACAGACATACTTCATGGTAACAAGTCCCTTTGGCCCATGAGCCCATGCTGCCCAATTACACCCAATTGACCTACAACCCCTGTACACATTTGGAGGGTGGAAAGAAACCAGAGGCCCTGGGGAAAACCCATGCAGTAACAGGGAAAATGTACAAACTCCTTACAGTTAGCATGGGATTTGAATTCCGATCCCAATCGCTGGCGCTGTAAGAATGTTCGGCTAACCGCTACGCGAGCTGTGCATTCCTCTGCAGCTTTCATTCTTCTTGAGGTGACTAGATTCCTGACACTCTGCCTCATTTTGATCTTCCTTTGAATAAGGTTAACATTTCTTAGTCAGTAATGTACACTCAGTAGCAAAAATGTCTTGGAGCCAGGAGTACCGTCAGAGATCCAAAATAATGCTCATGAGTCATGTGTACACACCAGGCAGGAAGCAACACAATGAGTCGGTGAACAGCTATTGGTACACATCCATTAATCATTCAAACTTCACTTTCTCTTTTGGAACCATGAATATAAAGGACCCTCATTAGAGCTATGTGCTGACTTCTCCCTGTTGTGTATTTCCCTTGTTTCTTCAGAAGTTTACAGTGAGTGATATGACAGGCCCTGAAGAACCCTGCCATGACTTCAGGGGTTCTGCATCAACCAGTTTCTCCTGTAATCGACTCACAAATATTAATTTCCTTTGGAACAGTGGTCAAGCTGCTGGAAAGAGAGGATGTACAGTAAGTGGCTTTTAAGTAAAACTTACCTTCACCAATAACATTCAGAGACAAATTCACAGTGACGATTAGTGTTCGGGAAATTTATGTCTCCCTGAGGAAGTTGCCACTACATTTAAAACTGCGGAAGCCACAACACCAACCCAAGGGAGGGCAGGAACTGTATTTTCAGTGCTGTGAAGATGTCCATGGCTCTGCATCTGATTCCCTCTGGGCCAATGCAGGTTACCATAGCAACAATTCCAACTATGCAGTGCTCTGTTACAGACAATGGAGTTGTGCCTCAGGGAAAGAAAGCTTGGAAATTCGACCTTGATTAACAGTGCCAAAGGTGAGCATTCTGATCTGCCTTCAAAATTTGGTTTAACAGAATATGATGCGCAGAGACAAAATACTGTACTGCAGGTTTTATTCTGCTAAAAGTCTGTACACACCAGCTTCAGGTGTGGTGGCTCCAGAGTGACTAGCTCAGGAGGGGCTGGCTCAGGCTTATATTTGGGTCGGCTGATTGACAGCTGGTCAGGTGGAGTCAGCCCCCAGGTGGTCCTCCTCCAGGTACAGAGATCGCCCCCTGCAGTAGGCTAGTGGTTGTATCACCACACAATACAATTGGTTAATGAATTTAGAACCATAAAACACTACTGCACATAAACATCCTTCAGCCCATATAGTCCATGCTGAACTATATATTCCCCCCGGACCCCATCAACCTGCACCTCGTCATGGACTATAGCCCTCCATACCTCTCCCATCGATTTACCTATATTGTAATATAGACCGCATCGAGTCCACGCTGCTGAAGATCCAGCTGCGCTGGATGGGTCACGTCTCCAGAATGGAGGACCATCGCCTTCCCAAGATCGTGTTATATGGCGAGCTCTCCACTGGCCACCGTGACAGAGGTGCACCAAAGAAAAGGTACAAGGACTGCCTAAAGAAATCTCTTGGTGCCTGCCACATTGACCACCGCCAGTGGGCTGATAACGCCTCAAACCGTGCATCTTGGCGCCTCACAGTTTGGCGGGCAGCAACCTCCTTTGAAGAAGACCGCAGAGCCCACCTCACTGACAAAAGGCAAAGGAGGAAAAACCCAACACCCAACCCCAACCAACCAACTTTCCCCTGCAGCCGCTGCAACCGTGTCTGCCTGTCCCGCATCGGACTTGTCAGCCACAAACGAGCCTGCAGCTGACGTGGACTTTTACCCCCTCCATAAATCTTCGTCCGCGAAGCCAAGCCAAAGAAGAATATAGACAGGATAATGTGAACTATTTTGTAACTGAACAAGAATACACCCTTCTCACTGTAGTAACTAGTGCACCACTGTGGGGCGTGAACAGTTTCCTGACATGGTGGAAGACATAAGTAAGGTCTCTTCTGTTATTTGAATTTTGCATCTCTAAGTTATTTAAGAAACCTCCCAAATAACAACAGAGACATAACATGGTGGCAGTAGTATAAGTGCAGTGAACTGAGATTCACTGGTGGGGTGTTGTACTGATGACTTGGCTCCGCCCCATCTACCCATATGTAACTCTGATTTCCCACCTAAACCCTGGGCCCTTCTGAAGACCACTGTAAGACCCCACACTCAGTTATAAGCTAATAAAAGTGTATGTTCTCCTTCCAATCGTGAGAGCTTTTATTTGCGCTACAACAAGAAAATAGGAATAAAGCTATACAATTGATTATAAGTCACTGAAATACGAAGGGGAAGAAGAGGAAAAACATAACTGAAAAAAATGGCTGGAGCAATAGCAGTTCACCCAGTGATAGACTGGGAGGCTGAAGACATTGTTGAATCATTTAAAAAGTTTCATCAGAAGTGCGATCTAACATTCAAAAGCTATTTTAAAAATGCAACAGCAGAGGAGAAGGTCAATTAAACAAAGAAAGTTTGTAGTAAGTATTTGAATATGAATGGGCAGGTGATAGAGAAGGGAAATGCTCTGGAAGAAGATGAAGGGCAATTGGCAGGAAAAGTAAATAATGTTGTTATTAAAGATGAGGGAAAACAGGGATTAAAAATTGGGAAATCTCTGAAATTCATATATTTTAATGCCAGGAGTATTGTAAAAAAGGTGGATGAGCTGAAGGTGTGGATTGATACTTGGAAGTATGATGTGGTAGCGATTAGTGAGACATGGTTGCAGGAGGGATGTGATTCGCAGCTGAATATCCCTAGGTTTCGTTGTTTTAGGTGTGATAGAGTTGGAGGGGCAAGAGGAGGTGGGGCTGCATTGCTTGTCAGGGAAAATATTACAGCGGTGCCTAGCCACAGAGGCTATTTGGGTGGACCTGAGGAGTAGGAAAGGAGAGGTTACACTTGTAGGGGTGTATTATAGACCACCCGAAGGGGACCGAGACCTAGAGGAGCAAATCTGTAGGGAGATAGTAGATATTTGTGATAAGCACAGGGTTGTAATGATGGGAGATTTTAATTTTTCACATATAGATTGGGAAACACATTCTGTGAAAGGACTGGATGGGTTAGAGTTTGTGAAATGTGTGCAAGATAGTTTTTTACAACAATATGTAGAGGTGCCAACCAGAGAAGGAGCAGTGTTAGATCTACTGTTGGCAAATGGGATGGGTCAAGTGACGGAGGTTAGTGTTGGCGAGCACTTCGGGTCCAGTCAATGTCATTATGGAAAGAGAGAAGTCAGGGCCAAGGGTTGAGGTTTTTGATTGGGGAAAAGCTAGATTTGAGGAGATGCGAAAGGACTTGCAGGGTGTGCATTGGGACAATTTGTTTTATGGGCAGGATGTAGTAGAGAGATGGAAGTCTTTTAAAGATCAGATTTTGAGAGTGCAAAAGCTTTATGTTCCTGTTAGGTTAAAAGGAGGGGCAAAAGGTTTGAGAGAGCCGTGGTTTTCAAGGTATATTGGAAACTTGGTTCGAAGAAAAAGGGAGGCATACATTAGATATAAGAAGCATGGAGTTAAGGGGATGTTTGAAAGATACATTGAATGTAAGAGGAATCTTAAGAGAGGAATTAGGAAAGCTAAAAGAAGGTACGAGGAAACTATGGCAAGCAGGGTGAAAACTAATCCAAAAGAGTTCTACAAATATGTTAATGGTAAAAGGAAAGCTAGAGACAAAATTGGTCCCTTAGAAAATCAGAGCGGAAAACTGTGTGTAGAGCCTAGAGAAATGGGAGAGATATTGAACAGTTTCTTTTCTTCGGTATTCACTAAGGAGAAGGATATTGGGAGATGTGAGATAAAAAAAGCAAATTGGGTAAATATGGGGAATATAGAGATTACAAAAGTTGTAGTTTTAGGGCTTTTGAAGAATATAAAGGTGGATAAGTCTCCGGGACCAGACGGGATCTTCCCCAGGACATTGAGAGAAGTGAAGGAGGAAATAGCAGAGGCTCTGGCGGTAATTTTCCAAATGTCATTAGATATGGGGATAGTGCCGGAGGATTGGCGCATTGCGCATGTGGTTCCGTTATTTAAAAAGGGTTCAAGGAGGAAGCCTGGCAACTATCGGCCTGTAAGTTTGATGTCTGTGGTAGGTAAATTAATGGAGAAAATTCTTAGAGATAGTACTTATAAACATCTGGATAGACAGGGTCTGATCAGGAGCACTCAACATGGATTTGTGGGAGGAAGGTCATGTTTGACCAATCTGAGTGAATTTTTTGAAGAGGTGACTAGGAATGTGGATGAGGGTAGTGCAGTGGATGTTGTCTATATGGACTTCAGTAAGGCCTTCGATAAGGTACCACATGGAAGGTTAGTTAAGAAGGTGCAGTCTTTAGGTATAAATTTTGAGATAGTCAAATGGATTGAACATTGGCTGAAAGGGAGAGGCCAGAGAGTGGTAGTGGATAATTGTCTATCAGGTTGGAAGCCGGTGACCAGTGGTGTGCCTCAAGGATCTGTATTGGGTCCATTGGTGTTCGTTACATACATTAATGATCTAGATGATGGGGTGGTGAATTAGATTAGTAAATATGCAAGTGATACTAAGATAGGTGGAATAGTGGATAATGAAGAAGGTTTTCAAGGATTGCAGAGGGATTTGAGCTGCTTAGAAAAGTGGGCTGAAAAATGGCAGATGGAATTTAATGCTGATAAGTGTGAGGTGCTTCATTTTTGTAAGAAGAATCAGAACAGGACATACATGGTAAATGGGAGAGCATTGATGAATACAGAAGAGCAGAAAGATTTAGGAGTAACGGTACATCGTTCCCTGAAGGTAGAAACTCACGTGAATAGGGTGGTGAAGAAGGCTTTTAGTATGCTGGCCTTTATCAATCATTGTATGGAATATAGGAGTTGGGAGGTGATGTTGATATAAGACATTGGTGCGGCCTAATTTGGAGTTCTGTGTGCAGTTCTGGTCGCCTAATTATAGGAAGGATATAAACAGAGTGGAGAGAGTGCAGAGAAGGTTTACCAGAATGTTACCTGGGTTTAAGCATCTAGAGTACAGGGAGAGATTGGACAGATTAGGTCTTTATTCTTTGGAGCGTAGAAGGTTGAGAGGGAATTTGATAGAAGTATTTAAGATTATGAAAGGGATAGACAGAGTGGATGTGGATAGACTATTTCCGTTAAGAGGAGGAAAGATTAAAACAAGAGGACATGAGTTAAGAATTAAGGGGCAGAGGTTTAGAGGTAACATGAGGGGGAACTTCTTTACTCAGAGAGTGGTAGACGTGTGGAATGAGCTTCTGGGAGAAATAGTGGCGGCGGAGTCAATTGTATTATTTAAGAAAAGGTTGGACAGGTATATGGATGAGAAGAAGATGGAGGGTTATGGGCATTGTGCAGGGAGGTGGGACTAGAGAGGGGTGTTTGGTTCGGTGCGGACTAGAAGGGCCTAATGGCCTGTTTCCTTGCTGTAAATTGTTATGTTATGTTATGTTATTATATACTTCACTGGACAGGGGAATGAGACCTTGACTTATTTAATAGTCGGGAGCTTACAGAGGTGGAAAAAAATGATCCAGAGCAGATATTTGCAATGTTTGTTCTCACCTTGAACCCAGGTCTAATCATAGAATTTGAATTACAAGGCTTAATGAAAGAGACTGATGAAACTGTTGATAACTTCCTCACTAGACTAAAAATTGTTGCTGCAAAATGCAGATTTAAGGATAAAGAGGAAAGATTAGTTGATCTACTAATATGGAGGAATGCCCATCCTGAAGTTCAAAAGTCTCTTATAAGGAAAGACAGCTTGAAGCTAGTCGAAGCTATAGACACAGCCAGGTTATTTGAAACCCCAAGGATGGAAATGAAATCCCTATCTATGCAGACCCACCCACTGCAAAGAGGCGGAAGGGTTGATGCTATAAAGAGCACAATCAGAAAAGTGAAAGCTCCCAAACCCTCAGAAAGTGTGGCAGACAACATCACTTTGATGACCGAAACAAATGCCCCGCATACACTTCTGAATGTAGAGCCTGTGATAAAGCAAACCACTGGTATGAAGAAAACAATAATAATTGTAAAGAAAAAAGACAAGGAGAAGATCCACCACATAAAAGGAAACATCAATGAAGATTCTGAGACCAAGATACTGGACATAGAATCCATACACCTTCACAAGATGTCAGGTGAGATGAAAGAAGGAAGTGAGTTGCACCCAAGATCCAAATACAGAGGACACTCTAGAACAAGTCTACGATAGTTAACCTAAAGGTGAAGCTGGACACTGGATCACAAAGCAACGTCCTTCCACTCAGACTCTACCGCCAGATGTTCCCAGAGAACATAATAAAAGGGTATCCAAAGGATGGTGCATTGGAAACAGTAAATGTCACATCAACTACCTATGGTGGACCCATGATCAAGTAGCTAGGGTGAGGTAAGATCAATGGCTGCCATAAGGGAAAGAACATCCTCTGTACATTCCATGTGGTAGATGCAGATGAACCAGCAATTCTAAGTCTGGGTAGCTGCCAGGAGTTGCAAATAATCTCTGTCAATTATACTGACCTCCAGACACAAACATGGCTGAGCTCATGAGCATGTACCCGGAATGCTTTGATGATTCAGTTGGATGCTTTGGAGTCTTTGAATATCACATTGTCATAGATCTAACCTACAAACCAGTCATCCCTGCTCCAAGGAAAGTACCTCTAGAGGTTAAGAAGAAGCTGGAGCAAGAACTAAAGGACATGGAAAGGATACAAGTTGTAGCCAAAGTGACTGAGCTGACTGACTGGATAAATTCCATAGTGGTCAAAGAAAAACCAAATGGCTGCTTGAGAATATGTCTGGACCCTAAAGATTTAAATCAAGCAATAAAAAAGGGTCACTACTGTTAGGAATTAAAGTACCTTTAAAGAAATTGCTCGAGACAAAAATTGAGAACAAAGAACATTTATTACTACAACAATGCAAAGTTGGGTGCTTCCCCTTACCCTGGGAATACACACACACACTGGGGCTCACCCAACTTTTATACAGTTGATTTCAGTGTAGGAATACCCTCCCCCTTACATTCTTCTGCCTCCTGCTGGAGAGGTTTGGCATTAGGCAATCCTGCCTGCCTACGTGCAATTTCAGTATACTTGGAGAACCAGGGGGGGGGGTATCCTGTCGGTGTCCCTTCATGTCATTGTCCTTATTCACACCTTCCTGATTCTCGGGGCTACAGTCTCTTGATATGCAGAGTTGACTCATTCTATCTAGGGTTGGCTAATTTCATATGTATAAATCTGTGTATGGTTAGCTAATTAGAAATGTATGACTTGGTACTTCTGTCCAGGGCTAGGAGACCCTTATCTGATCCAGACTACCTCAACTTCCTACATTCTATTGTACCTTACCATTCCTTATCTTAGTCCTATGGTCTTGTCACAAAGACTAGAAGATTTTTATGTTAATCGTGCTGACTCTGCTTTCCTGCATCCTAAGCCCCAAACTTATCCTGTTTGAACTGGTTTCAGCCATTTTACTGATGAACTTTAGTTTCTTCCATGTTCATAATTTTAGGTCAATTTTCCCATCTCTCACAATCCTCACTTTTCTTTTAGATCAGTAATACTGATCTTTCACCATGATCAGTGTTACTGATCTTTGGTTACTAGTGTCAGTGTGACTGATCCCCCCCCCCTTTTCCTCACTTTTCTTTTAGATCAGTAACACTGATCTTTCAAGTGTAAGGTGTAGTTTTACCCAGCTGGTCAATAACCGAATTGTAATGTCTGTGTAAAGTCTTTAGGTAGGGGAGCACCATGAAGGTCAGGGGAGTGAGTCCAGCTGCTTATTAGGGTTTGGAGTATCAGGCTCCAGTTCTCAGTAAAGAGTCTAGTCCATCCCATACGTTGAAATATGGAAGCAGTGTCTTTGAAGCACACGACCTTTGTAAGTGTTGTCCCGACGAAGTCTGTGAGAGGCGCTGCGTTCAGCAGCGAACGAGTCGCAGTCTATGAGAAGCGCTGCCTTCAGCAGCGAACGAGTCGCAGTCTATGAGAAGCGCTGCCTTCAGCAGCGAACGAGTCGCAGTCTATGAGAAGCGCTGCCTTCAGCAGCGAACGAGTCGCAGTCTATGAGAAGCGCTGCCTTCAGCAGCGAACGAGTAGCAGTAGTCAGGCGGTTCCGTTTGATTGTGGCTAGTATCTGATGTCCCCTTCAGCCCCGAACCCTAGGGCCACCGATCTCCGAAGGCTGTTTGGAGCCTGATATTAAAGTGTCAAGCAGCTCACGTTGTTGGAAACTGGTGCTCCCTTTCATGGGGTGATGAAAAGAGACCAAGCTGGGGGGGGATTGTTTCTTGTGATTTAACTGTGTGTTGCAGCTTGTCTGCTAACATTCATTGAACTTGTGAGTTGCAGCCTGTCTGTGTACATTAGCATATGTGTCAACTCTCTCTCTCTCTCTGCTACATGTACAATCCAATGTCCTTTGTGAGGATTTTGACACCCTGCACTCTACTTCGCTCCTTTCCACGTTATATAAGCACCAGATGAGCAGCAGCTCCCTGAAAACAGGTGTTCCCCTTCAGGGATGATCAGAGAGAGAGAGCCAGGTGGGGGATTATGTGTCTCGTGGTTGTGTGAAGTGTCTGTTTGTTTTGCGGTTAGCTTGTTAGTTTCCCCCTTTGTGTGAAATGTACATTGTTTGTTTTGCGGTTAGTCTGTGTACACAGGTGCCTCACTGTGTGACTGCCTATCCCCACTGTGTTTCCCTGATCCGTATTCTAAATACCTTGCCTCTATGCCCTCTCTAGCCTGTAAAACAGTACAATCTGTAACCTCTGCTACCCCTTCTCCAGAAGTACTTAAAACATCGAGAGTACTCCACTAAAGCTGTTTAATTCCCCTGGTCCGTATTGGGATCCCTTATATCCCATTATGACTATACATTAAATCTATGCCCTGTCTACATTCTAAAGGAGCTGAATTGTAACCTCTGCTGCCCCTATTCCAGGGGGGCTTAAAACATTAACGAACAATATTCCAAAGAAATTAGTAAACAACAATGAAGAATACATGTAAGCTCATTAAAATACAATAAGAACTGAATAAAACACAAAAAATGTAAAGCTCATTGAAAACTGCAATAAAATGCAAGAAGAACTGAATAAAACCACAATAAATGTAAAGCTCATTGAAAACTGCAATAAAATGCAAGAAGAACTGAATAAAACCACAATAAATGTAAAGCTCATTGAAAACAGCAATAAAAGGCAAGAAGAACTGAATAAAACCACAATAAATGTAAAGCTCATTGAAAACAGCAATAAAAGACACAAAAACTGAATAAACCACGATAAATGTAAAGCTCATTGAAAACAGCAATAAAATACACAAAACTGAATAAACCACGATAAATGTAAAGCTCATTGAAAACAGCAATAAAACACACAAAACTGAATAAACCACGATAAATGTAAAGCTCATTGAAAACAGCAATAAAATACACAAAAACTGAATAAACCACGATAAATGTAAAGCTCATTGAAAACAACAATAAAATACACAAAAACTGAATAAACCACGATAAATGTAAAGCTCATTGAAAACAGCAATAAAATAGACAAAACTGAATAAACCATTAAAAAAAACGAATAAAATTGTAACATTATGGCACTTTGTCATTAATTCTTTGAATGTGGGTCCAGCCTTTCTCTCTTGTTCTTACTGCGGTGTCTGTAATTAAAAGTACACAGAAGGGACCATCCCAGGCAGGTTTTAGTTGATCCTCTTGTCATGCTTTTACATATAACCAATCACTAGATTTTAATAAAATGAATAACAATCTGACTTTCCTTTGTGTTAGTGTAAAAATTGTAAAATGAAACACAAACCATATTTGCATGGGTTTTGAATATGTTAGACCTTATTAAAATGCAGTTGGAGCTGCTTGTCTGTATGGGGCACAACCCTCCAATTTGTTAGAGTGAGTACATAACAGACATTGCAGCACAAGAGCCCCTGCAAGAGAACTTGAAACATATTCAACCTTTAGTTCTGCCTTAAGTAAAATGCCTTGTGCCACAGCTCACAGGAGCTGGCCTTATTTAAAACAGTCTGTAAAACAGGCACCAAAAAAAAGTTAAAAGATGTTCTTCTGAGGATTGCACACACAATAATTTAAGTACAGGCTAGTTTCTATTATATTCCACTTAAAAGTTCTGCTGCATGAATCCTGGAGCTTGTGGAGTCATTATTGAATCAAGAAATATTGGTACCATGCCAATCTCATTCTAACATGCCAATTTCTCCAGTCCTTAAGTCAAGATGTACTGAATAGCATCTGGTACAAGATCTGTGAGTTCTTAATGATATTATTATTCTTATGCACCCAATTGTTCTGAACTATGCCACCAATTTAAATCATATTCCACCTATTGCAATACTCACACAGCACCATAGACCAGTTCGCAGGTTTATTTCTCCATTAAGCTGAACCCAGTTGCGCAGGGTTTACCTCCGTGATTATTTACAATGTAACTTCTGCACTACCGGATTTAAATATAAACCTGATGAATGGGGGAAAGTTATCATGAATTAAATAACAGCGGCAATACAGAGAAATTGTGCTGAGGCATTAATTTCACTCCGGAGGAAAATGCACCAGAGAAATGAATGATTAAACTTATAGGAATCCCCATAGGAATCCCCAGAGGTATCTTTATTCTCCAGAGGTGGGTGATCTTTAAACTCACGGACCTTGACTGCTGAATGTGTAGAAGAAATGTATTAAATGTGTTGATAGGGCTCCATACCTCTAACTGCAAGACAAGAGCCTGAAGCCTCAATTTCAAGTGCCACAGTGCACTTAAAGGGACATGCACACTCCCCCTTCAACTGGCTGATCCAGCCACTTTACACATCAGATCCTTTCTTTATCTCACATACACTTAAAGTTAAGATGTATAGAACTCACCCTATTTGCGCAAACATTTCTCCCTGCAAATGTTATAACATCACTCAACTCTCAGGTACTCCCTGTGCAAAATCACATTTAAATACAATTTATTTCATAAATTGGAATTAATTGGTAGTTAAATTCGCTAATTCTACAGTATTGAAAAACGATCATTTATGACATTTAATTTTTAGCATGAATTTTAATCAATATTGGTCAGTGACTGAAGTGGGAAGTCGTGATTTATGAAATTATCTCTGGTCTCTACTCTCCCACTCCCTGCACTTCTCCCAACATTCAGGAGCTGGCACACAGTCCCTGCCTTTTCCATGTTACTCATCTACTATTACTTTAACTGCTTGCATCAAAATGTTAGCCTTTGCTTTCTGCTTATCCTCAGATGTCTGGACAAATGCTTTTTGTGTGATCTGTAGAAGCTGGGTTATTCCCTGCTCATGCCAATTTTCTGTCTTTTGTAATTTTCTCTTAATGTCTGGGGCTGAGTTGGTAACAAAACCTGTTAGTACCAATTGTTCCCCTGCTGGGGATTCTATGTCGAGACCCCCATATTGTATATATATTTGGTCCCAAAAATTGGTCTAACTGTTCGGCACATCCCTGGGGATCTTCTATCAGGGAGGTCAGTTCTTTCTTAAAGTTACACACTTCAGTACTGGTCAGGGGCACATTTACGAAACCGAGACCCTCTCTCATGGGAACTTCCCGCAGTGGTCTCATCCAATTGGTTTCTGGCTTATTAGGTCTGGGTTCCTGCTCCCTGGGAAATGAATCAAAGGGTTCTGCCCTTTCTTCCTGAAGAGTCTCACGCTGTTCTGAATTAAAGTTACCTCTCTCTCCTGCCAACAGAGGTGGTAATCGAGTGCTTTGTGAGCAAGTTATCATACCACTCCTGCTCTCTTCTCTCTTCTCTAGTGGTGGGGGAGGTGGGGAAGGTGCAGAAGGGTAGGCAATAGGAGGGGAAGGAAAGATAGGAGCCGGCATAGGAGGAACATAAGGTGGAGGGAGGGAATGTAACACATCCCAACCCTGTGGTTCAGGGACAAGAGGTTCCTCCTCTCTCTTATTCCTGAATTCTTTCTCATTCAAAACCAGCTGTTCAATGGATCCCTTGAGCCAGCAGGCTGCATATTCCCTGCTCTCAACATTGTCTGGCTGGTTTTGATAGAGCCATAAGTTCAAACTTCACACATCCATTCATCCTCGGATCCGAATTTTGGCCAGTACACGGAGCTCCCTTTAACCGGGTATCCCACCCATTCATTACAACAATACCTGACCGTCGTCAGTTTGTCTTTACCGCGGGTCTTTCCTGTGCCCCACTCAGATAACATCATCCCAAGCGGGCTGTACGTAGCTATCTGGTGGTCACGTCCTGTGTCAGGACTCTCATCTCTACTGCCCGCTAGTCTGTCTTTACCGCGGGTCTTTCCTGTGCCCCACTCAGATAACATCATCCCAAGCGGGCTGTACGTAGCTATCTGGTGGTCACGTCCTGTGTCAGGACTCTCATCTCTACTGCCCGCTATTCCCATACTTAGGAACAAGTAAAATACTCTTACCGAGTTCTGGCAGTACTGCTCTAGCGCGCGTCCTTCCGCCGTTTGTTCTCAATGCCTCTTCTCGGATATCACTCGCTTCTTCCACTGACCAGCCACCCGTCGCCCGTGAGTCCAGCTGAATCAGCCGGGGTGCACCTACTCTCGTCGTCGGGGTACTCTGTCAGTGGAGGGAGTGTGATCCCGGACGAGCCCCCATTTGTTAGGAATTAAAGTACCTTTAAAGAAATTGCTCGAGACAAAAATTGAGAACAAAGAACATTTATTACTACAACAATGCAAAGTTGGGTGCTTCCCCTTACCCTGGGAATACACACACACACTGGGGCTCACCCAACTTTTATACAGTTGATTTCAGTGTAGGAATACCCTCCCCCTTACATTCTTCTGCCTCCTGCTGGAGAGGTTTGGCATTAGGCAATCCTGCCTGCCTACGTGCAATTTCAGTATACTTGGAGAACCAGGGGGGGGGGTATCCTGTCGGTGTCCCTTCATGTCATTGTCCTTATTCACACCTTCCTGATTCTCGGGGCTACAGTCTCTTGATATGCAGAGTTGACTCATTCTATCTAGGGTTGGCTAATTTCATATGTATAAATCTGTGTATGGTTAGCTAATTAGAAATGTATGACTTGGTACTTCTGTCCAGGGCTAGGAGACCCTTATCTGATCCAGACTACCTCAACTTCCTACATTCTATTGTACCTTACCATTCCTTATCTTAGTCCTATGGTCTTGTCACAAAGACTAGAAGATTTTTATGTTAATCGTGCTGACTCTGCTTTCCTGCATCCTAAGCCCCAAACTTATCCTGTTTGAACTGGTTTCAGCCATTTTACTGATGAACTTTAGTTTCTTCCATGTTCATAATTTTAGGTCAATTTTCCCATCTCTCACACTACCCAACACTGACATGAGAAGACATCACAGCGGAACGAACAGGATCCAAAATGTTTAGCAAGCTACATGCTAGGAATAGACACTGGAATGTAAAACTAGATGAGGAATCAACACTATTAACAATGTTTAATACACCATTTGGTGGTTACAAGTTCCTGCGATTTCCTTTCGGCCTAAAGATGAGCCAGGACGTGTTCCAACAGAAGATCGATGAGATTTACAGAGGGTGTAAAGGTACTGTTGGCATCGCAGATGACATCCAGGTTTTTGGCAGAGATGGAAAAGCTTATGATCTTTATCTACACAAAACCAAGGAGAGAACAAGAGGAGTTGGAATTAAACTTAATGCCGACAAATGCATTACAAAAGGGATGGAATGCCAATTCTTCGGAATGGTGTGCACTCCTGATGGGGTAAAGTCAAGCCCAGGGAAAGTTAAAGCCACTGCCGAGATGGAGCATCCAAAGCACAAAAAGGAACTCAGAAGTTTTCTTGGGTTGCTCTAGTACTTGAGTTCCCTCATAGTACTTATGTCAGACTACACAGCAAACATCAAAGAGTTGCTGAAGGAAGACATGGAATTTCAGTGGTCACCATCAAACCAGAGAAGTTTTGACCAGCTCAAAGAAATAATATGTAGAGAAGTGGAGCTGAGATACTTTGATAGAGAAAAAGCCCTCACTCTGCAAGTAGATGAATCTAACAGAGGCCTTGGTGCAGCATTAGTACAAGAAGGAAAACCAATAGCTTTTGCCTCAAAAGCACTAACAACAGCGGAGATCAGACATGCCAATATTGAGAGAGAGCTGTTGGCGGTTGTATACAGATGAGAGAAGTTTCACAAATTTCAGTATGGAAGAAAGTTTATAGTGGGAAGTAATCATCGCCCACTGGAATACATCCAGAGAAAGAACCTGAACAAGACACCAGCTGGACTGCAGAGATTACTTCTACAAGTATAATGCTACAACTTCGACTTAAAATACAGACCAAGCAAAGAGGTTGTGCTTGCTGATACCTTGTCACGACTTTCCCCGAATGAAAAATATGAAATGGAAGACATGGGAATCAAGATACATCATCTATCAGTAATAAATTAAACCAGATCAGAGAAGAATCCAGTAAGGACAATGTGTTCCAAATGCTTTCTCAACAAGCAATACAAGGATGGCCGGAGAGTTATTTGAATCTTGCATCTCTAAGTTATTTAAAAAGCCTCCCAAGTCACACAGAGACATAACACCCATCCAATCTTCTTTTAAATGTTGAAATCAAACCCACATCCACCAGTTCTGCTGGCAGCTCATTCCACACCCTCACCACCCTCTGTGTGAAGAAGTTCCCCCTAATGTTAAATATTTCACCTTTCATCCTTAATGTATTGTTAACATCTTGTTCTTGCCTAACCCAACCTCAGTGGAAAAACCTCCCTGCTTTTACACAATCTATGCCCCTCATAATTTTGTATACCTTTATCAAAATGCCTCACCTTCTCAGACATTTCAGGAAATAAAGTCCTAACCTATTCAATGTTTTATGATATATCAGCTCCTCAAGTCCTGGAAACATCCTTGTAAATGTTCTCTGCACTCTTTCATATCAATATCTTCCCTGTAGATACGTGACCAAAATTGCATGCAATACTCCAAATTTGGCCTCCCCGAAGTAATATTCAGCTTTACTGTAACATCTCAATGCTTTGAATTACAAAGACCAAGATGCCGAAAAGTATTTTTATGACCCTATCTATCCGTGGCACGTCATTCCAGGAATTATGTATCTGTATTCCCAGATCCCTCCATTCTATCACACTCTGCAGTTCCCTACTGTTTATCATGCAAGTCCTACCTATTGTGTTCTTCTAAAGTGCGACACCTCACCCTAAATTTAATTCACATTAAATTTCATCTGTCATTGGGGAGCCTATTTTTACAACTAATCTAGATCCCACTGCGAGCTCTAAAATTCTTATTTGCAGTTTACTACACCTCCAATCTTTGTGCCACCTGCAAACTTCCTGATCCAATTAGTCCAGCGCTAATCCGTGAGGCACACTACTAATTGCAGGACTCAAGTCAGAGAAGCAATCCTCCTCTAAAACTCTCTGGCTTTTCCTCAAAAACCAATGTCTTATCCAATTTACTAACTCATCCTAAATGGCAAGCGACAGATCCTTCTTGACCAACCTCCCATACGGGACCTTGTCAAAGCCTTTCCTAAAGTCCATGTGGACAATATCCACAGTCATTCCTCCATCAACTTTCCTGGTAAGCGGCACAGTTGGTGTAACGGTTAGTGCAATGCCTTCACAGCGCCGGCGATTGGGTCCGGGGTTTGGAATCCCCGCTGTTTGTAAGGAGTTTGTACATTCTCCCTGTGACTGGGTGGGTTTTCCCAGGGGGTTCTGGTTTCCTCCCACCTTTCGAAACATAATGCGGGTGTAGGCCTAAAGTAGACAGCAGAGACTTGGGGACTGAAATGACCTATCACCGTGCTATAAAGAAAAACACCCCAACATGAGTTATACATGACCTACCACGCATAAAGACACGTTGACTATCCCTAATCAGTCCCTGTTATTCCAACGACTTGTATATGACATTTCTTAGACTACCTTCCAGTAACACAAGTTCCTTCCAGTATAATAAGGTTGCCTTTACAGATATCAGGGTACCCAATCTATAATTGTGGGCCCTTCTGGCCCACAAGCCCCCCCAAATTAACCCAATCAACTTACAACCCCCGCACATTTAGAAGGGTGGAAGGACACGGAAGAATGTCGAAATTCCTTACAGATCGGAACCCGAATTGCTGTTACTGTAATGGTGCTGTGCCATCCACTCTGAGAACCGTGCTGTCCCAAATAGCGTTAGATAGCTCTGCCATGGTCTCTGTGATTTCTGCACTAGTCTCCCTCAAAGTCTCAGGAATATTTTGTTAGGTTCAAGGAATCTCTCTGGCTGATATTTTTATAGATGAAGTTGTAATATAAATTGAAGGAGCTCCTTTTTCCAGACACAATCAAATGATTTCACCAGGTTAATTTTTTGATCTTTCACCAATAAAAATAAGAATAAGAACTTTTCTTATGCCTGTAACTTTGAAGATATTACAAGGCCATATAGATATACACCATGAGTAAAACAAATGATAGCAAGGACGTTCTTAGCCCCCTGCTCTACACACTTTTCATTTACGACTGTGTAGCTCAGTGCGACAATAACACCATCTACAAATATGCCAACAATACCACGGTAGTGGGTTGTATAAAGGAAGGGGATGAGTCAGCGTACCGGATGGAGATTGAAAACTTGGCTAAATGGTGCACCAACAACAACCTTGCACTCAATGTCACCCAAAACTAAGGAGCCGATTGCTGACTTCAGGAAAGGAAAGCCAGAAGTATGCAATCCGGTGATCACTGGGGGAAGCAGAGGTGGAGAGGATGAGCAAATTTAAGTTCTTGGGAGTCACTATCTCTTTCCTGGACCCAACGCATCAATGGCATCGTGAAGAAAGCAAGTCAGCGCTTCTATTTCCTCAATTGTTTGTGGAGGTTTGGTATGACACCTGAAACCCTGGCAAATTTCTACAGATGTGTGGTCTGGTATGGGAACACCAATATCCCTGACTGTAAAGCCCTCCTATGGCAAGTGGACACAGCCCAGGGCATCACAGGAAAAACCCTCCTTTCTATTGAGTACATCTGTAGGGAATGCTGCCATCGGACGGTAGCAGCAATCATCAAGACCCACACCACCCATCACACGCTCTGTTCTCACTGCTGCCATCAGGAAAGAGGTATAGGTGCCACAAGACTCGCACCACCAGGTTCAGGAACAGCTTCACCATCAGACTCCATCTCAGAGGCTCGTTTAAGGACGCCTACTTTTGTACTTTATTGATTTTCTTTTTGTTGTCTCTGTATGGTACAGTCAATTTGTTTATATTCATTAACTGTTTGCAGTGTGGCGGCACACATCCTCATGGCAAACCGGCTCCGCTTGTATCACCATGTGGCGAGGCAGCCATGGGAAAATGGCGTCATCAGAGGTTTTTCTCTGACTCCAGCATCCCTTCCATTGCACTCCCTGGGCAGGGATTATGACGTCACAATGCACCAGGAGAGTGAGCTCCTGCTGCCCTTAAAGGAGCGTGCTGAATTAGAATAAAAGCAGTCGTTAACGACCCTCAACGTGGTGGCTGTGTCTCTTCCACTGCTCACACGGCCACAGTGGTGACCCCAACTAGCCCAGATATTTTTCTGGACTCAAAACGCCATGGATTCAGCAGAGGTTAACACTGTCTCCATCAAGCTTCTTCCATTTTGGACCCACTAACTGAGAACGTGGTTCGGGCAGGCGGAAGCACAATTTCAACTCCGCAACATCTCAGATGCCACAATGTTCTATCATGTCATGAGTGCTCTGGACCAAGATACGGCAGTGAGGGTGGACGACATCATCCACCACCCCCTGGCTACGGGCAGGTACACAACCCTCAAAGACCTGCTGCTTAGAACTTTCGGGCTAACTCCCCAGCAACGGGCTTCCAAGCTCCTTCGCCTAGATGGGCTTGGGGACAATAGTCCGTCGGCGCTGATGGACGAAATGCTGGCCCTGGCGGAAGACCACAGGCCTTGCAGACCGCCATCTCTGGCCTCAAACTCAAAGATGTCCGGGTGCCCAGCAGCCCGGACACATTGCTCTGTGACATCTCAATAAGCGCGCTGCACCCAGTGGTCCTGCCGCACTGGAGGACGAAAGTCTTTAGTCTGATCCATGACCTCACTCACGCAGTGGTAAAGACAACTGTGCAGATGGTCGCGGAGAGGTTTGTGTTGCATGGGCTGGAGAAGGAGTTTGCAGAACTGGACAGGAACTGAACCAGGTGCCAGATCTCCAAGTTCCAGCGAGCCCCCATTCAGAACTTCGACCCAGTGGTTCACAAATTCCAACACATCCACATTGATGTCATCGGGCCCCTGCCGGTGTCCAAGGAGCTCGTTACCTTCTCACGGTGTTGGATCAGGCCACAAGGTGGCCGGAGGCCGTCCTGACAAAGGTGGCCTCCGCGGAGACGTGTGCCAGGACTCTGGTCAGCCAATGGATCACCTGTTTCAGAGTCCTGGCGCACATCACTAGTGACAGAGGGGCACAGTTCACGTCTGCCCTGTGGACTCAGATGGCAAAGCTCCTGGGGGGTCAAGCTCCACCACACCACAGCATACCACCCACAGTCCAATGGGTTGGTAGAGAGGTTCCACAGGCACCTGAAGGCATCGCTTATGGTCAGGCTCTCTGGACCAGACTGGGCGGACGAACTACCCTGGGTCCTCCTCAGGATTAGGATGGCATCCAAGGAGGACCTGCAGGCTTCAGCAGCGGAGATGGTCTATGGTGCACCACTTTCCCTGCCTGGGTGAGTTTTTCGGCCCAGACCCTGACACCACGGCCACCGACAAAAACCTTCTGGCAGACCTTCTCAGGTGACTGCCTCCATAGCTCCCCCACCCCTGGTACGCCACGGCACCCGGCCATTCATCTCCCCAAAGAACTTGATTCAGCCCAGTTCATTTTCGTGTGGAGGGGACCACAAGGTGCACTGCTACAACGACTGTATGAGGGGCCATACAAAGTATGGTCCAGCAGAAGCTTCACCCTGGACGTTGGGGTGGGGGAGAGAGAAACTTTTACGGTGGTCCGCCTGAAGGCGGCCCATCTGGACTTAACACAGCCGGTGCAGTCCGCCGTGCCCAAGCTCCGGGGCCAGCTGCCAAAGCAGCAGGACGTGTAGTTGTGGCGGCGCATGTGCTCATGGCAACTGGCCCCGCTTGTATTGCCACGTGGCGGGGCAGTCATGGAGAAACGGCGTCGACAGAGGTTTCTCTCTGACTCCAGCATCCCTTCCAGTGCGCACCCTGGGCAGCGATTATAATGTCACAATGCACCAGGTGACTGAGCTCATGGGGCACGCTGAATTTTAATAAAAATAGTCGTTAACGACCCTCAATATAGTGGCTGTGTTTCTTCCACTGCTCACCCCGCCACAACGGTTCTTTATTTGTTTACATGTTTACGCTGTATAAAATTTATTTTGCACTACCAATTCGTGGTAATTATGCCATACCCACAGGAAAAAGGAATTTTAGGATTGTATTTGATGTCACGTATGTACTCTGACAATAAATCTGAAATAAATAAATATGAATAGCCAAGGTGACCTGCATCACTCAACACTTTTGGCAGATACACCATTGAAAATATCCTGTCAGGATGTATCTCTGTGTGGTATTTGGACTGCTCCACCCAAGACTGCAGGAGTGTGCAGAGAGTTGTGAATGCAGCTCAAACCAACACATATAACTCCTTCCCCTCCATCTACTCCATTTACACTTCCTAGAGACCTGGAAAAGCAGCAAAAACACAAAAAGACTCATCCCACCCTGGCCCCATTCTCTTCACCCTCTTTCTGTCAGGATAATTTATGTGTGAGCTCACACACCACAGGATTCAAGAAAAGTTTCTTTCTTGCTATTATCAAACACTTGAATGAACCTCACACACATAAATTAAAGTTGACTTTACTGTGTTCTAACTGATCTCTCTCCCTCTAGCTCTGCACTCTCTACTGATGGTTCTCAACCTTGTTTTTTTTTCCCAGTCACAAACCATGTTAAGTAATCCCTTTGCCATAGGTGCTCTGTGGATAGTAAGGGATTACTTAAGGTGGTATGTGAGTGGGAAAAAAAAGGATGAGAACCACTGCTCTATACTCTTTAATTCCTGCAATATGTGTGCGGGTTAACGATCTGGACTGCTCGCAGACTTTCTCACTGTAGCTCGGTACTTGAGACCACAAATATGAATTTGAAGGATTATTGAAGATTGTGTACATGAGGTGATGGAGAGATTTGAAAACACCCAAACTATATATTTTCTACATCTCTGGGGAGAAACAGAATCTCACTTCATCATTTATGCATCCTGAAAGAAGCCTAGGTATCACTTCACGTTAGACATTTCCAAAGCCAGTAATAGCATCAATTCAATAGAGAGAAACCAAACATTCCTGATTGCCAATATTGAATACAGTATTATGCTGAGTCTGGTTCGAAAAAGAATCACAATATCTCTTTGTCTTGACTTCTGTTTCAAATATGGGAGATAGATTTCAAAGGACTCTCCAGTTTGATCTCATTGCCCTAGGCATGTTCCTGTTCCACATTTCAAACATTAAAGAAAACAAATGAAAGCATTACTGATTCCCAGGATTTCCTTCATTTTCTGGTAATTAAAAATAATTGAGTCAAGGTTTTTGGTTTAATACTGAAATGGAGGGCTCTGACGTGAGAGGAATCCAGATTTTTGAAGTGATCAGATTCTAACCAAATATAAGACAAATGTAAGAAACATTTAAAAAGTTCACTCAATTACATTTAACTATTACACAGTCAGAATAATCAATTTCCTTTGAAATGTAATTTGGCCACAGAACGAAAGAACATTTCAACACAGAACCAGGCCTTTGGCCCCTCTAGTCTGAGCCCAACTATTATTCCGTCTCATCCCACTGACCTACACCTCATGCATATCCTTCCTTACTCTTCCCATCCATGTACCTGTCCAAATTGAAACCAATTTAAAATTGGGGCTGAATTCACACTTCAGCTGGCAACTCATTCCATATTCCCACTACTCTATCTAGGTGTGGAGAAAATCCCCCTAATGTTTCCCTTCAATATTTCACTCTTAAGCCATGTTCTCTGGCTTATATCTCACCTAACCTCAGTGGAAAAAGCCGATTTGCATTTATTCCATCTATACCTCTCATAATTTTATATACCTCCATCAGATCTCCCTTCATTCTTATCAACTCCAGGGAATAAAGTCCAAACCTGTTTAACCTTCCCTATAACTCAATTTCTCAAGTTCTAGCAACATCCTAGTAAATCTTCTCTGCACACTTTTTTTCCTGTAGTTAGGTAACCAAAGCAGCACACAATACTGAATTATAACAATTACCTTGATGAAGGGTTCAAGCTATAAATGTCGGTTATGTTTTTTAAAAAATCTTTGCTATATAAAGGACACAGTTTGACCTGCTGAGTTTCTCCAGTGTTGTGTTTTTACTTCAACTGCAGTGTCTGCACATTTTTGTGTTTTACTTCTTTACACAATACTGAATATTTGGCCTTACCAACATCTTTTACAACTTTACCGCAACATCCAACTCCTATACTCAGTACTTTGATTTATGCAGGTCAGTGTGCCAAATGCTTTCTTTTTGACCTTATCTATCAATGATGCCACTTCCAGGGAATTATGTGTCTGTATTCCCAGATCCTTCTGTTCTACAACACTACTCAGTGCCCTACTATTTGCCATGTATGTCCTAGTTTCCTTTTCCCTTGCAAATTGAAACTCCTCAAACTTGTTTGCATTAAATTCCATCTGCCATTTTGCAGTCTACAGTATTTTTCCAGGTGGCCCAGTTCTTTCTGCAATCTTTGAAAGCTTCTACACCTCCAATTTTTAAGTCATCTGCAAACTTGCTGATCTGATTTACCACATAAGCATCCAAATCATTGATATAGTCAACAAACAATAATGGACCCAGCACTGATTCTTGAAGAATTCCACTTGTCATACACCCCCAGCCTGAGAGACAATCCTCACTCCAACTCTCTGGCTTCTCTCACATAAACCCAATGTCAAATCCAGTTCGCCACTTCACCATGACTACTGAGCAAGCAACCAAACCTTCCTGACTAACCTCCTATGTTGGACCTGGTCAAAGGCCTTGCTAAAGTCCATGTAGACAATATCTACACAGCCTTTTTGACATCAACATTTTTGTAAACGTGTCAAAAAACTCCATAATATTGGTTAAACATGACCTCCAAACACAAACCTATGTTGATTATTCCAAATCATTCCTTGACTATCAAAATAGTGGTATATCCAATCTCTTTGAATTGCAATAACTTACCTAAGACTGACATCAAGCTTACCTACCTGTAATTTTCTGAGTGATTTTTTTGGAGCCTTTATTAGAATATGGAACAACATGAGCTACCCTCCAAACTTCTGTCTCCTCATTTGTCTGCCATCATGTTGGCCATCTCCTTTGCTTCTCTTTCTCAGATGGGGGGCTGGACTCCATTTTCTGGTGCCTTGTGCCAATCCTCAACTTTCCCAGAGTCTGCAACCCTTTATGGCTGCTGCCAATCATAGGCACCTCCATCTTAGGTGCAGACCCTGCAGTCACGTGATTTTAAATAACATCACTGTTGGCTCCTTTAACAGACTGTTTAAAGCCTGTACAGAGCTGATGCCAGATGGCAGTTCACACTGTTAACCAAATCCCTATTATCCCTTGAAAACCTGTTAGCTTTGCCTTTAATACTAAGAACATACAAACTCTGTACTCTCAAAATATTCCCTTTGAAGACCTTACATTTACCAAGCACATCCTTGCCAGAAAAAAAAACTCACTTCAATTTATGCTTTCTGGATCCCTTATCATTTCCTCAAAATTGGCTTTTCTCCAATTCAGAATGTCAACCCAAGGACCAGACCTATCCTTATCCATAATTATCTTGAAACTAATGGCATTATGATCACTGGACCTAATATTTTCCCTGACATTTGTCCTGTCTCATTCCCTCATTGGCGATCCAGTATTGCACTCTCTCTAGTTGGTACCTCTAAATATTTATTTAGAAAACTTTCCTGAACACATTTAACAAATGCTGTCATCTAGCCTTCTACAGTATGGCAATCCCAGTCAGTATGTGGAAAGTTTAAATCACCTACTATCTCAACTTTATGCTTCCTGCAGATATTTGCTACGTCTGCAGATTTGTTCCTCCAATTTAAATTTTAGATTTAAATTTAGACATACAGCATGGTAACAGGCTCATCTGGCCCACAAACCTGTGCCACCAAATTACACGTACAATACCTGTACTTTATAATGGTGGGAGGACAGCGGAGAACTCGAAAGAAACCCAAGCAGACATGGTGAGAATGTACAAACTCCCTACAGACAGTGCTGTATTTGAACCTCGGTGTGCTAATTGTGAGGCTAATTTTTGCTGACTACAAGCTGGTCTATAATACAATCCCATTAACGTGGTGATACCTTTCCCCTACCTTAGCTCCACCCATGTAGTCTCAGTAGATGAGCTCACTAGTCTGTCCTATCTGAGCATAGCTGTGACATTTTCCTTGATGAGCAATGCCACTCCTCCCTCTTTCATCCACCCCACTCTATTGTGTCTGAAACTGAACCCTGGAATATTGAGCTGCCAGTCCTGCCCCTTCTGCAACCCAGTTTCTGTAATGGCCAGAATGCCATAATTCCATGTGCCAATTCATGCTCTAAGCTTGCCTGCCTTTACCGCAATACTCCTTGCATTGAAATAGATTCCCCTGAGAGGATTATTTCCTACCTACATCATATGTACAAAGTGAAGGGAGGGAAGTTTAGGGGAGACATCAGGGGTAAGTTTTTTACACAGAGGGTTGTGGGTGCCTGCAATGCCTTGCCCAGGGATGGTGGTGGAAACGGAAATATTGGGGGCATTTAAGAGACTCAGACAGATTCATGGATGAAAGAAAAGTAGAGGGTTATGGGGTAGGGAGGATTTAGTACTTTTTAAAGGATGGAATATATGGGTTGACACAACATTGAGGGCTGAAGAGCTTGTACTTTGTCGTATTGTTCTATATTCTATGTCCCTACATGGACCATAACATCTGGCTGCTCACCCTCCCTTATTACAATGTCAATACATGGTACCCAATAGCCCATGGTGAAAGGTAACATTAGACAATGAAGATTTTGATTCCTGAACATTTTTGGGTGTATTTTATGGATTTTGGGCTGCTGATCACAAAAATCACCTCAAAATGTTCCTATCATGTACTGTTTTTTTAAGATATAAACTACATTTGTGATTTCCTGTCTTCTTTTTTTAACATGCTTCAAGCGTCCAAAACCATGAAGTGTCGTTTGAAAATTCATTTTCTGCATTTGCACTTGGACGTCTTCCCTGCTGATCCTGGTGCAATCAATGACGAACAGGCTGAAAGGTTTCACCAGGATACTGCAACCACGGAAAAGCGGTATCAGGGCAACTGAAATTCATCAATGCTGGCCGACTGTTGTTGGACACTGACAGAGAGGCATCAGATGCTGAGTACAAATGAAAATCCGCGGCAAAACATTTTCAGGTCAGTTGAACTAATGCAATGTGTCAGCATCGTTATGTGATTAAGCATACTAAATAAAAAAAAGTTCAATTAATATTTCTCCAACTTCTTATGTGATACAGTAAATCTGAAATTATCTTTGTGTTCAGCTTATATCCAATTTTTTTTATCAGGAAGTAAACCTTCTGAAAAAAAACATGTTGTACAGTGTAATGTTTAAAATTCTGCAAAAAACTTAATCAAAGAAATGAAGGCTATTTTCAGCAAGTGAGATTTGCATTGTGTTGCATGTATTTAAGAGAATAAACAGCAGAAACAACCCATTTGACATGAATCATTTGAACGAGCAGAACAAAGTCATTAAAAATGCATTAAGAGGCAAAGGGAGTCCGACTGCAGCTGCCAAAGGAAAAAAAAAAATGCTTTCCTAAACGTTGCCTTTATATGTCTGACTTAGTGAGGCTGAATCTGATTCCTCCGCCTGGCAGTGGAAGCAGAATCAGGGTGCGCTAAGTATAAGTATTTTCTTTCAAAGACCAAGTGGAAACAACTTAGACATTTTTAAAATGAGTCATAGAACATAGACAAGTACAACATAGCCCGCAATGTTGTGCCGACCCATGTAAGCCTACGCTACATCAATCTAACCCATCGCAAACCTCTCATTTGAAAGAATTAGAATAGAGAATTTAACCCCTCCCTCTAATCAAGGTTACAAAAAGAAATACAAAGATGGATTAAGTCACGACCTCTAGTGGGAGGGGTTAGATTAGTAAGTGGATTTGTTGGTATAATACCCCTTTTATTATATCTTGTTAAATAATGTGATTTGTTATAACAGTATTTAATTGATATTTATATTATTTTAACAGATAATCACATTTACTAATAAGGGAAGGAATTTAAAATATGGCATACTGTGCATTTACTTTAATTTCATGTTATGAATATGTTATTATTTTGCCTTGCTTTATTAATATTTAGTATATGGATTGTCATGTTAAACTCAAAAATATTTTGGGAAGAAATAATATAATTTTTTTTGTCATGAACATGTCACGAAATTCATTGTTTTGCGCAGCATCATATAAAAAGAAGAGGAAGTGAGATACTGTGTGTGTGTGGTTCATTTTCTGTTCAGAAATCTGATGGCCGAGGGAAATGAGCTGGGTGTTCATTTTCAGACTCCTGTACATCCTTCCTGATGGTAGCATTGCGAAGAGGGTATGGCCTGGTTGGTAAGAATCCTTTCAGGATAGAGGCTGCTTTCTTAAGGCAGCCTCTTGTAGTTGTCCTTGATGGACTGATGCCCGTGATGGCACTAGCTGAGTTCACAGCTCTCTGTAGCCTGCCATAATGCTCTCTGTAGTCTGTTCCTGCCCTGTGCATTGACACCTCCATGCCAGGCAGCGATCCAACCAGTCAGACTGCTCTCCATGGTACACCTGTGGAAATTTGCAAGTCTTTGGGTGACATATCAAATCTCCTCAAACTCCTCATGAAATATAGCCTTATTTGTCTATTTTTCTGACTCCATTTTTCTGACATCCATGTGCCTATTTAAGAGCCTTTTAAATGTCCCTATTGTACCAGCATCGACCACCGGCCCTAGCATTGCATTCCAGGCACCTACCACTCTCTGTGTAAATAAACCTACTTCTGACATCTCCCCTAAACTTTCCTCCAGACCGTGGATACCCTCTGCCCAGGGACAGAGTTGCTGGCTGTCCTCCCTATCTATGCCTCTCATAATCTTCTATACCATGAAGTTACCTCTCATGGTCCACCGCACTCAAGAGAAAAGTCCTGGTGCAGGCAATATTTTGTGTGTGAAGATGTTGGTGAAACCACTTTTGGCATTTTGGCTGCAATTCTGGTTCCTTCGCTAAAGGAAGAATGTCTGTAAGCTAGAAACGATGCAGAAAATATTCAGAAGGATGTTGCTGGAACTGATGGGCTCGAGTTGCAAGGAGAGGGTTGATATGCTGGGACATATGGGGTGGCATGGTTAAGGTATCGGTTAGTGCAATGGGGTTTTAGCGCCAGGTTTGAATCTGGTGCTGTTTATAAGGAGTTTGTATGTTGTCCCTGGGTGCTGTTTGGGTTTCCACTGGGTGTTCCAGTCTCCTCCCATTGTTCAAAATAACATATCGGATGTCGGTCAATTGGGTGTAATTTGTGCAGCATGGGCTCATGGGCTGAAAGGACCTGTTTCTTGGCTGTGTGTCTAAACAATATTTAAAATGTGAAATATCTCTCTGGAGCATTGGGGGCTCAAGGCTATCTTATACAGTTTTGTAAAAATCGTGAGGTCATTGATAAAGTAAATAGTCATCATCTTTTTTCCAGAGTACATGAATCTAACAGTTGAAGGCGGAAATTAGAGGTGGGGACCAGGGAATATCTAAAAGGTACCTGAGGGGAACCTTCACATAGCAGGTGGTAGGTACGTGCGATGAGATGCTAAAGGAAGTGGTAGAGGTGATGGCAAAAGACATTTAGACTGGTATGTAGTTAGGAGGAATTAGGGCCAAGCAGAGGTAAATGGGGGCTAAGGTAGGTGGACAACATAGGTCAGCATCCACAAATGGGCCAAAGGGGCTGCCTAAATGCTGTAAAATTCTAGGACTCTCATGTTGTGAGCTGACATGAACACAATGGGTCAAAGGGTCAGCTTTGAGGGAAGGCAGGAGAGTGCTGCTACTACCTTCCTGTATCAGTCCTGACCTCATAGAGTGATGCAGCACAGAAACATGCCCCACACCATGTCCATGCCAACCACCAAGTAGTTACCCATTCACCAGCACTGGGTCCCTATCTTATTTTATGCCTTTGAGATACCACTCACTCCAGCATACATGTTCCCCTCTCTGGGTGTAAAAGATTTTCCTCAGTTCCCTTCTTCATTTTAAACTTATGCCCTCTGATCTTTGACCATTCTGCTCTGGATATACCTTGCTTACTGTCTGTCCTAATTATGCCACACCCAATTTTGTTTCACTAGATCAGATCCCTCTTAGTCTTGTCTGCTCCAAACAAAACATACACAGCTTGTTCAGACTCTCCTTCCATCTCCTCTGCACCTTCTCCAGTGCAATCACATCCTTTGAGTGTGGCGACCACAACTGAGTGCAATATTCCAGTTGTCACCTAACCAATGGTTTGCAAAGTCACACCAGGACCTCCCTGCACTTATATTCTATGCTCCGCTGATGGACAGAAGCATCATGTTTGCCTTATTCAAAACTTATCCAGCTGTTGCGCTGCCACCTTCAGGAATATTTGGATATACACAAAAGTCTCTGTTATTCAACGTTCTCTTGTGTCTTCCCATTTATTTTGTTTGCTCTATCCTTGTTTTGATCCCCAAAATTGCCTCACTTAATTTTTATCAGGATTAAATTCCATCTGCCATTATCCTGCCCAATTTATTAGCTGATTAATATCATTCTGTAGGCCAGTGGATCTCAACCTTTTTCTTTCCACTCACATCCTACTTTAAGTAATCCCGAAGCCATCGGTGCTCTGTGGTTAGTAAGGGATTGCTTAAGGTGCTATGTGAGTGGGAAGGGAAGGTTGAGAATCACTGCTCTTGACCCAATTGTTACTGAAATATTTTGCTTGAGAAAAATTGTTAATGACCCATTTCCTTTGGAGTTATGAAACCGTGCACATAAACGAGTCAATGAGGTACAAACAAACTGATGGAAGGACGATCTGCAAACTCGTGTACAATTCATAGAAAGGATATGCATGGACTGAAGAAGGTGCAGAGGAGATTCCCCAGAGTGTTACCTTGGATGGAAAGTTCTTGTGACGAGTGATTGGATGCAATGTGTTTGCTCTTCTTGGAGCAGAGGAGGGTGTGGGATGACTGGATCAGTTGCAGCATGCAAGGGATAAAGATAGGGAGGGAGAGTGAGAAACCTTCCCCTTCGTGGGGATATAGAAAACCAAAGGGTGCAGATCTGAGGAAAACAATTTGCTCCTAGATGGTGATTACTAGCTGGATCAGTTTGACTGTGAAGCTGGTGGAGTCAGGAATTCTCATGACATTTAAAACAGTGGTTCTCAAATTTTTTATTTCCACTCATGTACCACTTTAAAGGCCCTTTCACACTTGCAAGTGATCCAAGGAATCAAATGCCAATCAGCCTTTAAAGTGTGAAAACAAAATCAACTCAACACCAGCTGACGTCATCTCACGCCGGGGATTGATGGCCTCGACCCCTAGTATAATCTCTGGTGTCGGCAGACCCTGGCAATTGCAATTAGGCAAGTGTGAAATGGGTAATTGCATTGTGGGATTGAAATGGCCCAAGTGTTTGCGTGGGTGGAGGAAGAAAAGATTAAAATAAAAGTATGAACTTTGCCATGGGAAAGTTGCAGTGGGAGAGAGAGAAAGAGTGAATAAATGGCAATAACAGTGATAAATAGCAATAGTGGACAATTTTTAAACAGCATGGGAAAATTGGTAGTGCTATAGAACACAATTTATAAAGACTGTGGGGAAAAAAAGTAATGGCGGACCTGAATTCCCAGAATGTCTTGCAGCAGAAAACCCCCTCTATGAATGATCCATGTATGCATCTGGGCATACAGCCCTTTCTCTGCCACATGGTATTCTGGGAGGGCATTTATAAATTGTATGGGATAGTGCTACCAACTTTTCCACCCTGTTTAAAAATTGTCGGACTTTCTCATAGACCCTTATAAAAGTTTATATAGATCGGCGCAACAACAACAGGAGCTGAAGAGCTCATACTGTGCTGTACATAAACCTTGATTATGTTTTAATTAGGCATGATTAATTTTGTTCAAATATAAGATCATAATACATTGATCAGGATTTAAGGCAAGTCCACCATTACTCCAGGTGTCATGACATCACCAGTAGAAGGTAGAACAGTCTTAAACCCAGGGATGGTTCCTTACAAATGTGAAAGCATACAATGTTCCAGTTAGGAGTGGTCAAGTGTGAAAAGCCAAACCCCCATTCCTATCCCGGGACACTGAATGGCCAATTTAATGGGACGCAAGTGTGAAAGGGGCTTAAGTAATCCCTATGCCATTGGTGCTCTGTGATTAGTAAAGGGATTGCTTAAGGTGATCTGTGAGTGGGAAGGGAAGGTTGAGAATCACTGCCCTGGATTCAATTGTTACTGAAATAATTTGCTTGAGAAAAATTGTCATTGGCCCATTTCCTTTGAAATTATGAAACCGCGCACATAACGAGTCAATTAGGTACAATTAAAGCAGTAGTTTTCAAACTTTTTCTTTCCACCCACATACCACCTTAACCAATACCTCACTAATCATAGAACACCTATGACATAGGAAATACATTAAATTGGTATGTGAGTGGACAGAAAAAGGTTGAGAACCACTTATTTAGAACATAAGAAATAGGAGCAGGAGTCGGCCATCTGGCCCGTCGAGCCTGCTCCACCATGTAATAAGATCATGGCTGATCTGATCATTGGTTCATCTCCACCTACTTGCCTTTTCCCCATTACCCATAATTCCATTTTTATGTAAAAATCTATCTAACTGAACCTTAAATGTGTTAATGAAGTCACCTCATCTGCTTCCCTGGGCAGAGAATTCCACAGATTCACGACTCTCTGGGAAAAACAGTTTTTCCTCATCTCTGTCTTAAATCTACTCCCCTGAATCTTGAGGTTGTGTCCCCTAGTTCTGGTCTCATCTACCAGTGAAAACAATTTTCCTGCCACTATATTATCTATCCCTTTCATAATTTTATATGTTTCTATAAAATCTCCTCTCAGTACATGGATGAACACTTGAATCAGCAAGGCCTAGTAGGCTATAGGTTCCCGTGCTGGCAAATGCGATAGGTGCAGATGTTTGGCAGGTGAAAGCCTGTTTCCATGCTGTCAAGTAAATGTCAATTAAACGCCACACACTACAAACCACACCAGTCAATGGCCTTGCCTATAACTATGCATCTTTATTCATCAAGGTTGGTTCAAACAATTCAAAGATTTGCGAAGTAGTACAAAAATACTCAACAACTCTTTTTTTTTGGAAAGCTTCACAGTTTCCAAAACCCGTGAATTGTGGTCAGATGTTACCCAATCCACATATCCAAGATTTTCATATTTATGAAACTATTTATTTATTTTTATATTAAACTTGTCTTGCATATGGAGTGTTTGTCTGTATGTGTGTTATGTCTGCATATTTTGCACCGAGGACTGGAGAATGCTGTTTTGTCAGGTTGTACTTGTGCAATCAGGTGATAAATAAGCTTAACCTGACTTGACATGAATTTGCCAGGGTCCGATGTGGCAAGTTCCTCTTCGAGTCATTTCGGGTCAGTAGCAGAAAGTTGAGAACCATCACACTGAGCACTGGTGTACCTCAGGGCTGTGTGCTCAACCCATTCCTCTTCACCCTACGGACCCACGACTGCAATGCCAGATCCAGCTCCAACAGGGTCATCAAGTTCGCAGGTGTCACAACAGTTGTCGGCCCCATCAGCAACAATGATGAGTCGCGCTACGGAGAAGAGATGGAAAATCTTGTGAAATTATATGATAATAATAACCTGAGTCATAATGTGGATGATACAAAGAAGATGATTGTGAATTTCAAGAGAACTCCACCCTCCACTACACATCAATAATTCTGTAGTAGTTCCTTGCAGTTCACTTAACTAGTGACCTATTGTGGACACTCAGCATCTCCTCAATTGTCACGAAGGCGCAACAGTGACTACAATTACTGAGAAGACTGAAATGGGCAAGGCTACCAGCCACTATTATGTAAAGCTTCTGTATAAGCTCCATTGAGAGTGTCCTAACCAGCTGCATCACAGTATGATAAGGTTGTTGCAGAGAAATGGATTGCAGTCAATCCACATGAACCTAAGTGTGGCAGAGAGGATCACTGGAATCTCACCCCCCACCCCCCCGCACCCCATGGCTGTGATCTACTGTAATTGTTACCTGAAGAGGGTGAGCAAAATCATTGAGGACCACTTCCACCCTGCACACAGCATCTTTCGGTTTCTCCAGTCAGTCTGAGGAACAGCTTCTTCCCAAGGGGGTATTATGGAATAGGATAAATGATGAGATAAGTGCGCAGGGGAAAATTTCAAGTAAGACACGTTTATACCAGAATTTTTTTTTCCTTTTACTCTCAATAATCAAATTTTGAAAATATGAAATCAAAAATGAATTAAAACAGTAAAAGATTGTTAAGAAGCTGGTCATTTTATTTCTTTTCAAAGAATGAAAGAAAAATATTAAGATTCCAAATAATACCTTTTTTGGTTATTACCAAGTTTATTGTTGGATAATTTTGGACATACTTTAAGATTACCAAAACAATAAAATTTTGAAATTTTGCTTGTGAAGGTGGTTAAAAAAAATTCTGAAATGTATAAATTATTGCAAAACAAGATCCCTAAATTAGATATTCATAAATCAAAATTAAAATGGGAGAAAGATTTGGGAATAACAATTGATCAAGATGATTGGAGATCTATATGTAAGGATAGTATGACTAAGATTATTAATGTTCAATATTGGTTAGTCCATTATAATTTTTTACATCAATTGTATTTAACTTCTCAGAAATTAAAGAAATATAATTATTTTTTTCAGATTTATGTTTTAGATGTTCTAAAGAAGTAGGTTCTTTTTTTACATTTGACTTGGCTATGTGACAAGGTTACAATTTTGGATACAACTTAGAGAGTTTCAAAGATTCAATTACCAATGGGCCCAACATTATTTTTGTTAGGTAATATTAAAATGCTGAGTTTGTCTTTGAGGTCATGTATTCCATTGGAAAAAATAATGTATAACTAATGTGATAATTATCTTTTTTTTTTCTAAAGTGTGGAGCCCCGATTTGGTCGTGATGTTGCTTTGATCCATGGTGGTTTATTGTGTTTTTTTTTAATGGTTTAAATCTCCTGTTTCTTCCTTCTTTCTTTGTTTTATTTTTGGGGCGGGGGGTGGGAGGAAGGTGGGTTAAGGGGAGGTGGTGGAGGGGGAAGGGTGGGGTTTCATTTGTACTGTATATTCAAATTTTTAAATAAATTATTAAAAAAAAAGAGAATGCTGAACGATCACAGGATCTGCTCACACTAACCACCCGAGATTCTCATAGTCATGAAACAATATTTATTTGCATAGATGGATTACTTGTTCTGCATATCTATTGTTTGTCTGTATGTGTGCTGTATCTGGTTGTATGTCTGTATATTTTGCACTGAGGACCAGAGAATGCTGTTTTGTCATGTCATACTTGACTTGAGTCAGAGATCTGATGCCTTCTTCTGCAATTGTTGGTGTCCAGAGTTATAACTGTTGATCATTGCAGTAAACCTACTGCACACCCCAAGCCTTCTATTTTTCTCACATCCATCTGAGAATCTTTTGAATTTCGCTATTGTACCAGCCTTCATACCACCTCCGGAAATGCTTTCCAAGTACCCACCACTCTGTGTGAAAAACTTACCTCTGATATCTCCCCTAACTTTCCTCCTATCACCTTAAAACTGATGTCCTTTGGTTTTTGCTACTATCACGTCAGGAAAAAAGGTGTTGGCTGGCCACCCTTTCTGAGCCCTCTATTAAGTCCTTCATCGCTCCAAAAAAACCCCCAGCTCTGTCAACTTATCAACCTTGGGCGGCTCAAACAACGTACAGCGCTAGCGATTGGGATCGGGGTTCAAATCTGATGCTGCCTGAAAGGTGTTTGTGCGTTCTCCCCGTGTCTGTGTGGATTTCCTCTGGGGGCTCCGGATTCCTCCCACTGTTAGAAATGTACTGGTGTTGTAGGTTAATTGGGTGTATATTAGGCGACATGGACTCGTGGGGCGAAATGGCCTGGTACCGTGCTGAATGTCTAAATTTAAAACAAAATTGGTTCATATGACATGTACTCCAATCCAGGCAACATCCTGGTAATTTTCCAATACACCCTTTTCAAAACCTCTACATCCTTTCCGTAATGAGGTGACCTGAACTGAACACAGTACTCCAAGTTCAAGATCATTATTATCTGATTGTACATATGCAACCTGACGAAAGAGTATCCTTCTAACAATTGTGCACACACAAAAACAGACAGTGCACAGTACATAAAGTTTACATAAATAATCAAAATAATTACTTTGGATGATTTTCAAGATTCATCATTCCTTACAGCCCGTGGGAAGAAGCTGTTACCCAGTCTGGCAGTCCTGATTTTGATACTGCTGTACCCTCTGTTTGAGGGTAGTGAGTTAAATATACTGTGCGCTGAATGGAAAGGGTTTTGTATAATTCCTTGAATGCTCCCAGTAAACATTGTCACTGAAGGAAAAGCCCCAGAGATCTTTCTGATTGTTTTAACGATCCTCTGTATGGACTTTCGGTCTGATTCTTTGCAGCTACCATACCACACAGACAGGCAGCTAGTCAAGATACTCCCAATTGTGCTCATGTAAAAGGTTGGTAAGATGAGGGCTGGTAACTTTGCTTCCTTATAAAGTGCAGGCACTGCGGCGGTTTCCTGGCTAGCAAGGAGATGTTGTGAGTCCACGATAGGTCATCCTTTATATGCATGCCAAGGAATGCTGTGCTCTCCACTCTCTCCATCATGCAACTGTTTTTTGTTTTTTTTAAATTTTTTTTAAATTGTTTATTTTTCACACCATAAATCACGTTAGCCATGATATACACTTTTTCTTTTTCACACATATACAGTGACTTTTTCTCCCCCCCCTCCCTCCTCCCAAGCCACCCCCCCACCCCCCCCTCTCATCCATTTTAGGTATACAATCTAGGTTGCATTAAGCCAGTCAGACAATGTTGTCATTCAACAAAAATACACCAGAAATTCTACTGAGTCCATTCTTTTCTTTTCTTCTCCTTCCATCAACTTAGGTAATGTTTGTTCCCGGTAGGTTTTCGCTATTGTATTTAATGTAAGGCTCCCATACTTGTTCGAATATTTCAATATTATTTCTTAAACTATATGTTATTTTTTCTAATGGAATACATTTATTCATTTCTATATACCATTGTTGTATTTTCAAATTATCTTCCAATTTCCAGGTTGACATAATACATTTTTTTGCTACGGCTAGGGCTATCTTAACAAATCTTTTTTGTGCATCTTCCAAGTCAATTCCAAATTCTTTATTTTTTATGTTACTTAGGAGAAAGATCTCTGGATTCTTTGGTATATTGTTTTCTGTTATTTTATTTAATATCTGATTGAGATCATCCCAAAACTTTTCTACTCTCTCACATGTCCAGATTGCATGAATTGTTGTTCCCCTTTCTTTTTTACATCGAAAACATCTATCAGATACTGTTGGGTCCCATTTATTTAACTTTTGCGGTGTAATGTATAGTCTGTGTAACCAATTATATTGTATCATACGTAGCCTCGTATTTATTGTATTTCTCATCGTTCCAGAACATAATTTCTCCCATGTTTCCTTTTTTATCTTTATATTTAAATCTTGTTCCCATTTTTGTTTAGTTTTACCATTTGTTTCCTCATTCTCCTTTTCTTGCAGTTTAATATACATATTTGTTATAAATCTTTTGATTAAAATTGTATCTGTAATCACATATTCAAGGTTACTTCCCTCTGGTAAACTCAAATTGCTTCCTAATTTATCTTTCAAGTAGGATCTCAGTTGGTAATATGCCAGCGCTGTATCTCCAGTTATATTGTACTTATCTCTCATTTGCTCAAAGGATAAGAATCTACTTCCTGAAAAACAATTTTCTATTCTTTTAATCCCTTTTTTTCCCCATTTTCTAAAGGAAAGGTTGTCTATTGTAAAAGGGAGTAGCTTATTTTGCATCAATATTAGTTTTGGTAATTGATAATTTGTTTTATTTCTTTCTACATGAATCTTCTTCCATATATTGAGGAGATGGTGTAATACTGGAGAAGTTCTATGTTGTACCAATTTTTCGTCCCATTTATATAATATGTGTTCAGGTATCTTTTCCCCTATTTTATCTAATTCTAATCTCGTCCAGTCTGGTTTTTCCCTTGTTTGATAAAAATCTGATAGGTACCTTAATTGTGTGGCTCTATAATAATTTTTGAAGCTTGGCAATTGTAAACCTCCTTGTTTATACCATTCTGTTAATTTATCTAGTGCTATCCTCGGTTTCCCCCCTCTCCATAAAAATTTCCTTATTATTTTCTTTAACTCTTTGAAGAATTTTTCTGTCAGTTGTATTGGCAATGCCTGAAATAAGTATAGTATCCTTGGAAAAATGTTCATTTTAATACAGTTTATCCTTCCTATCAGTGTTAGTGGTAGCTCTTTCCAATGCTCTAAATCGTCCTGTAATTTTTTCATTAGTGGATTGTAATTGAGTTTATATAATTGGCTTAGATTTTTGTTTATTTGTACACCTAGGTATCTTATTGCCTGCATTTGCCATCTGAATGGGGATTCCTTCTTAAATTTTGAGAAATCCGCGTTATTCATAGGCATTGCTTCACTTTTATTTACGTTTATCTTGTATCCCGACACTTCTCCATATTCCTTCAATTTCTTATATAGTTCTTTTATTGATAGTTCTGGTTCTGTTAAGTACACTATCACATCATCCGCAAATAGACTGATTTTATATTCCCTGTCTTTTATTTTTATTCCTTTTATATTATTATCTATTCTTATCGATTCTGCTAGTGGTTCTATAGCTAGCGCAAACAATAATGGTGATAGTGGGCATCCCTGCCGCGTTGACCTGCTTAAGTTAAATTGCTTTGATACATGTCCATTTACTGTCACTTTCGCTAACGGTCCCTTATATAATGCTTTAATCCAATTAATATATTTCTCCGGTAAACTGAATTTTTGCAATACTTTGAAAAAATAATTCCATTCTACTCTGTCGAAGGCCTTCTCTGCGTCTAAAGCAACTGCTACTGCAGGTGCTTTATTTCCTTCTACTGCATGAATTAAGTTAATAAATTTACAAATATTGTCTGTTGTGCGTCTTTTTTTGATAAATCCAGTTTGGTCTAAATTTACCATTTTCGGTACCTGTTCTGCTAATCTGTTTGCTAATAGTTTAGCTATTATCTTATAATCTGTGTTTAGCAAAGATATTGGTCTATATGACGCTGGTGAGAGTGGATCTTTCCCTTGTTTTAGTATCACTGTAATTATTGCTGTTTTACATCATGCAACTGTTGATGTGTAGTGGAGAATGATTGACCTTTGTCTTCCTGTAGTCCACAATCATCTCGTTTGTGCATTGGTTGACGTGTAGTGGAGAATGATTATCTTCCATCTTCCTGTAGTCCACAATCATCTCGTTTGTCCATTCATTGATGTGTAGTGGAAAAATGATTGACCTTTGTCCTCCTTTAGTCCACGATCATCTCGTTTGTTCACAATGTGACTCAAGTTACTGTTCTTGCACCATTTTATGAGCCTTTCAACCTCCTCTCTGTAATGTGACTCACCATTGTGGCTGATATAGCCAACTACTGTGGTATCATCCACAAATTTGAGGATTCTATCAGAAATTAATCAGCAGTGGGCTTAGCACATATCCCCGAGGTGTGCCAGTGCATGGCATGATGGGGCTTGAGTTTCGCTGCCAACCCTGACAGACTGTAGTCTTTCTGTCAAGAAGTCTAGAATCCTGTTGCGGAGAGGAATGTGAAGTTCTAGCAAGGACCAGCCTATGAGGAATGACCATGCTGAATGCCGAGCTGAAGTCAATGAACAGAAGCCTGATGGAAGACGCGTTATTCTATCGGTGGGTAGGATAGAGTGGAAGGTCAAGGCTATTGCATGATCTGTGGAGCAGTTTGGATGGTAGGCAAACTGGAATGGATGCAATTTTGCTGGAAGGTGTGCTTTGATGTGTTATCTCACCAGCAGCTCAAAGCATGTCAGGATCATATACGTTAGTTCCACTGGGCGGTTGTCATTTAGTCTGGCTACTGTCATTCTCTTGGGGGGAAAAGGGTAGGCGTCCAGTAAGGTGAACCGCTTGATGGTCTGACTGTAGTCTCTCACCATCCGGAACTTCTCTCACTCTTCACCACCACTACTTGTGCCCTCCAGGGAGTGTTACTCAGTTCTATTATGCCCTCCCCCAGCAGCTACTCCACTTCCATCTTAATAAACTCCCTGTCCTTGGGGCTCTAACCCCTGCCTTAGTGGCCACAGGTTTGCAGTCCAGAGTGAGTTTTTGGAGCAGTGAAGGCAGAAGACCCCAGAAAGTGGCCAGTCCGCGGGTTGGGAGCCTGGCCTGGCGCTCGGGCGAGTAATTGGGTCTCTTCGGGGAGAAGGAACGGACCTCCCAGAATTGGTTATTACTGACAGTGAGGGATGGTGGGGCCTGTCAAATTACATCAGCACACCCTTAAACTGGTACTGGAATCCAGCCCCAATGTGACAGGTGTGCAGAGGTGGGGCATCACCAGCAGTCTGAAGTTCTTAAATTTTGTGCCCCTCATGATTAGGGTCATGGTGCATCTCCTGCAGATTTCTACAGAGAGGGATTTGGAGATTAGAGTTACCTTGCACTTGGCTGGGGACACAGTCAGGGAATAACGTTTGGCCGTGCCTGGGTTTATGAACCTCTCAATGCTTTCTGTGTCAAACAGGCAGCCATTGGTGTGACTCTACCTCCATGTCCATCATCAATTGTCCCAGCTGGTATGGTCTATGCTGGTCCAGCACGATGGAAGCCATTGTCAGCTCAATCTCTAAGTTGCTGTTGCTATGTTGTTAGGTCGGCTGCTGCCAAGATGGCCACCTAGGAGTTCGTGAAGATGGCTGCCCCCATGGATGGCACGTGGTGGAGTCCAGAAGTGAAGCAAGATGTGGCGTCCCTCCATGTTGTTACGCCCTTGACATGAAAATTCAATTCTCAGCAACCAGAAATGATGATCGAAGTGGATCGGCCCAAGATGGCGATGCGGATTGCGGTCCGCACATGGCACTGCTAGAGAGGAGCTTAGAATGACATACCCTGGCATAATGACCTTTCCTCTGGCAGTTGGAACAGGTCACGCTACAGGCTGAGCAGTACTTTCCTGGGTATTTGCTTTGACCACAGTCGTTGCACCTCATGTGCTCAGTGGTGGCAGCAGCAGTAGGGGCCTCGAGTCCCAAAATGGCGTCACCCGTTCTCCCCAACTGAGTAGGCCTCCACATTCTTTTGGGCAGTTTCCATCGCTTGGGCCGTCTGCACCACTTCCTGTAGGGACCGATCGCCTTTCTCCAGGAGTCGTTTCCGTATTTGATGAGAGCAGAATCCAGTGACCAGCCCGTCGTGGATGAACTTCTCCTGGTAGGTTGCCTCAGGCTCGCCCCAGCTCCCACATGGCCCTCACGAAATCGTCAACCGACTTGCCTGGAGCCAAGCTGGGAGTGAGTGTACATCGCGTTCCTCGGGGCTCTGTACTGCTGTCGGAGTAGGGCCATTACCTCTTCGTATCCAGTGCAGTCGCAAATTCATTGGTATGCTCAGTGGCCCAGAGCTGCGAAGAACAGGTTGTACCGATCACCATTAGCTGTGATTTCGTGGCGCCTCAGGTAGGCCTTCAAACAGTGTAGCCACATATCAAACTTTATGGAGGCCTCTGGGTCCTTTGATTTGATCTTCAGCTTTTCCAGTCAGATCGCCTTGTCCATGGCACTTTAAATTGTGGCACGATCAATGACCACTTACAGACAGGAAGCAGGTAGTCAAGGTTTTGTTGATCAGAAGACCCATTCTACAGGCTGCTGGCTCACGTCCAAGGCAGGTATGAGGGAGGAGACTACAGATTTATTAGGGGATCTTATAAGGAGGGGCTACAGTTACAGAAGGCGGGCCAGCCTGTCCAGCCCAGTGATGACATCCCCGTGTTCCATATTCATGAGCTGGTCGCAGAAGACAGTTCTTTGGCTTGGCTTCGCGGACGAAGATTTATGGAGGGGTAATGTCCACGTCAGATGCAGGCTCGTTTGTGGCTGACAAGTCCGATGCGGGACAGGCAGACACGGTTGCAGCGGTTGCAGGGGAAAATTGGTTGGTTGGGGTTGGGTGTTGGGTTTTTCCTCCTTTGTCTTTTGTCAGTGAGGTGGGCTCTGCGGTCTTCTTCAAAGGAGGTTGCTGCCTGCCGAACTGTGAGGCGCCAAGATGCATGGTTTGAGGCGATATCAGCCCACTGGCGGTGGTCAATGTGGCAGGCACCAAGAGATTTCTTTAGGCAGTCCTTGTACCTCTTCTTTGGTGCACCTCAGTCACGGTGGCCAGTGGAGAGCTCGCCATATAACACGATCTTGGGAAGGCGATGGTCCTCCATTCTGGAGACGTGTCCTACCCAGCGCAGTTTGATCTTCAGCAGTGTAGATTCGATGCTGTCGGCCTCTGCCATCTCGAGTACTTCGACGTTAGGGATGAAGTCGCTCCAATGAATGTTGAGAATGGAGCGGAGACAACGCTGGTGGAAGCGTTCTAGGAGCCGTAGGTGATGCCGGTAGAGGACCCATGATTCGGAGCTGAACAGGAGTGTGGGTATGACAACGGCTCTGTATACGCTAATCTTTGTGAGGTTTTTCAGTTGGTTGTTTTTCCAGACTCTTTTGTGTAGTCTTCCAAAGGCACTCTTTGCCTAGGCGAGTCTGTTGTCTATATCATTGTCGATCCTTGCATCCGATGAAATGGTGCAGCCGAGATAGGTAAACTGGTTGACCGTTTTGAGTTTTGTGTGCCCGATGGAGATGTGGGGGGGCTGGTAGTCATGGTGAGGAGCTGGCTGATGGGGGACCTCAGTTTTCTTCAGGCTGACTTCCAGGCCAAACCTTTTTGCAGTTTCTGCAAAACAGGACGTCAAGTGCTGGAGAGCTGGCTCTGAATGGGCAACTAAAGCGGCATCGTCTGCAAAGAGTAGTTCACAGGCAAGTTGCTCTTGTGTTTTCGTGTGAGCTTGCAGGCACCTCAGATTGAAGAGACTGCCATCTGTGCGGTACCGGATGTAAACAGCGTCTTCATTGTTGAGGTAGAGCAGAAAGAAAGCACAGTCACGCTGTACGTTAGCTTCTGCTTGACTGGACTGCCACCTTGTGGAGAAATGGGGAAAAATTCCTCAGTCTGGGGAAGGTCAGATCTTTCCCATTAGCGAACCTGTCCAAATGTCTTTTCGATATTTTTGGGGTGGCACAATTGGCATAGTGGTTTGCGCAACACCTTTACAACACCAGTGATTGGGACTTGGGTTCGAATATCGCACTGTCTGTAAGGAGTTGGTACGTTCTCCCCATGTCTGCGTGGATTTTCCACGGGGGCTCCGGTTTCCTCCCACCATTCAAAACTTACCGGGGGGTGGTTAAAGGTTAATTGGGTGTAAATTGGGTGGCACGGACTCACGGGCCAAAATGGCCTGTTACTGTGTTGTACGTTTAATTTTTAAAATTTGAATTTAAATTTAAATTTTGATGTTGCAGTTGTACCCACTCTTACTACTTCCTCTGGAAGCTTGTTCTACATATCCACCAGTCTGTGTGATTCCATCTGCCATTCCTTCACCCAGTTCCAAGTTGATCCATATCTTATGGTTTGACTTCTTCCATCAAGTCCTTGGCTAGCTCACTCTGGATCCCATAAAATCTTATATTCCAGGGCGGACTATAATTCAAAAGCCTTTCCATAGTTCAGAGAATGTCTGCCACCCTGCTGTCATGAATCTGTTTAGTCACCTCTTCAAAAACCTCAATCATGATACATGATTTCCAATGCAGAAAGTTTCCTGATTTTTCTCAATTTGTCATTGTTTTCCAGAATTCAAGCAACAGGCAGCCTCAAGCAACCGGCAAAATGATAGTGGAAAATAAATAGTTACAAAATAGAGGTTTCAAATTGGCGCGCCTCACTATTATTTCACCAATCACGCCACACACAATCTCAAGCAATCAGAAAATTCACATATCCAGTATTTACGTATCCCCATAGCTGCTGGATACCAGGGGTTTTATAGTAGATCCCGTCTCTTAGAATCCCCTTCAGTAACTTTCCCAACACTGATGTTTAGTTCACCCACCAATAAATCTCTGTCTTATTCTTCAATAAAAACACTAAATTAACCATCCTTCAATGTTCTGTTACATCTCCTGTGGCTAAGGATGAGATAAGCATCTCTGCCATGAACTCAGAAAACATTCCCGTGACTTCACACAACATCCAAGGACACACTTGGTCAGAACCCTGGGATTTATCCACATTTATATACCTCAAGGTGGCTAATCTCTGCTCGGTGACTGTTGCATATAGAACCCAGATAAATTTGTCTGACATTATTTCCCTTTGACCAAGCTACGCTGACTCTGCTTGATCAGATAACGGCTTTCTAAATGTTCTGCTATTACAGTACCTCCTTAATAATCAATTGTAATTTTTTTTTTCCATTTATAGATGTTAGGCCAACCAGCCAGTGAATCGAATTTTTTTATATATATGAGTATCACATTGGCAGTTTCCAGTCCTCTGCTACCTCTCCAAAATCTAAAGATTTTTGTAACATTAGAACTACTGCATCCATTATCTCCTTTATTGTCTGAAAATGTAAACCATCAGGTTGCAAAACATATTCATCTTAAGCCTCATCAATTGGCCAATATTGCCTGGTGATGGCAATGATCTTAAATTGCTTCTGTATAATTGTTTGTAACAATGGACTATTTAAAACTGGAGCAAAATATCTGTTTATCTTCTCAGTCATTTCAATGACTTCTATATTTTCTTGAACTCTCTTCCTTTTTATGCACTTCTTGTTGTCAGTTTTTTTATATTCTACATTTGTTTGTCCTCAGAAATGATTTTCTTCTTTATTTAGTCTTCCTTTATTGGATTCAGAGTTTATCCCATTTTTCAAGTCTACAATCAACTTTGCCACTTGGTTAGCAATAATTTCATAATCCTCTTCTGCCCCTGCACCAACCCCCATCGCCCCTTACCCCCGCTCACACCTAAGAGTCTTTCCTTTTCAGAAGGATTTATTGATTTTGGGCCTCATGGATTGTTTCCAATGTCTGCCGTTGCCTGTTACCTTTATTCACTAATTTATATGTCCAGACCACTTCAGTCAACAATTCCCTTCAAGTTATTTCAGTCCAAACTTCTTTACTCTCAAGTTGAATGCTAAATTCTATCAAGCCATGATTATATTTTTCCAAGAGAACTTTGTTCTGAGAAATGATACAAACTCTTGCGCACACACACACGAACACACACACATGCACGCACACATGCACACACACGCACATACACATGTGGACACATGCACACACACACATGCATGCACACATGCATACTGTGGTGCACTGAATCAGACACACACAAGGTAAAGACTGTACAACAGGCTTTAATCCACAAAGACTTCCACAGAGCCAGGCTGGCTGTAGCTGCAGTAACTCTGAGTGAGGCTTTGGGAGGCCAGCGCAGACTTATATCCCGGAGGGTGATTGACACCCGACCGGGTGGGGCTTGATCCATTCAGGCTGACCGATTGACAGCCGGCCAGGTGTTGTCCTGTCCCCTTTCACTCCTGCAAGTACAGAGGTTGCCCCCTGCAGTAGGCTGGTGATTTACCACCACACACACGCACACACATGCATACACACACACTCACACACACACACACACACACACACACACACACACACACACACACACACACACACACACACACACACACCTGCGCACACATGCACACGCACAAAAGAAAAAAAAATTGTTTTACATGCAATTGAAAACACTAGAAACTCAATGGAACCAATCACATAAATATAGTAAAATCCCTGGTATCCGGCACTTATGGGAATCGGTAGATGTCAGATAAGTGTGTTTTCCTGTTGTTGAGATTGCATGTTATGTCACTGGTGAACTAATGTGAGGCACCCCAATTTTAAACATGTATTTTTTATCCATTTATGTTCTGAAAATTTTTTACTAATGCAGGCTTAAGGCTACCAATTGCTTGAATTCTGGATTGCAGGGGTTTTACTGTCTTGTGATTACAAGAACAGGCCTGGGGTGATTATCTTGAGAAGCAGACTTATCCTGAGGGCTTTCCACCAGGATGGGCATTTGATGGAATATAGTCCACTTGCCTGGATGAGCCCACCTCCAACAACATTATACAGGTCAAAGCAGCCTATTTGACTGGTGCTCTATTAACCACTGGAACATTCAACCCTTCCCACCAGTACAAAGTTGCTATAGTCTGTTTCAGCTGCAAAATATATTGCAGTTTATTGACTCGACCACTCTAATAGTACCCACCATATCACTACGACCGAAGGCAACAAGTGCATTGAAACCACCTTTAAGTAGCACCCCATCCTGACTTGGAAAAATTACATTCCTTCACTGACCTCAATGACTTTCTGTGACATGGAGCTCCAACTAGTTCACAACTCTAAATTCACAACTCTGAATCTCTCCTCACCTCAGTCCAAAATGACTTACCCCTTAATCTTGGCCAGTGATCATTTGTTCTGGATTTCCCTGATGTCAGGAAAACTTTTCCTGCCTCTAGACTGCCTGGAGTGTAATCCCAGCTATCCAGTCCTCTTCATGTGTCAGTCCTGACATCCCAGGAATCAATCTGGTGAACTCTGTGGCAATCCCTCAAAAGTAAGAATGCCCTCCGTCACATTAGAAACAAAAACTGTACACATCCCTCAAGGAGTGGCCTCACCAATGCCCTATGCAACTGCAGTAAACATCCCTACATCTACTGTATATTCAAAACTGCGCACTTTCTTCACTATCTGCTGGATCTGTATTTCAACTTTTAATGATTGATGCACCTTGACCCCCCACATCTTATTGCACCTCCCCTTTTCCAAATTTGTCACCATTTAGGTAAGAAGTTGCCTTCCTGGTTTTGCCACCATATTCGATAATACCACCCTCCTAATGGACCAGACCAACCCGCCACCCCCTCCCCGCTGACAGACATATATATCGACACCACTCTGCCCACACCGACGCCCGCCACGGCTTTGCCGGACCCAGCCAACCCTCAGGCAATCACGCCCTTGCCGACTTTTGACCAAGAGCCAACCCTGCAACAGTCCCAGGGACTCCGACAGTCATTGGACCGCCTAAATTTATAAATATCACCTGACACCGTTTTACACCCCCCCTCCTCCCCTCCATGACTTGATTTTAAGAAGGGGTTGAATGTGGTGATATGACCAACATCCTACTGCAGGGGGCGATCTCTGTACCTGCAGGAAAACCACCTAAGGAGCTGACTCCATCTGGCTGGCTGTCAATCAGCCGACCTGAATATAGACTTGAGCTGTACCCTCCTGAATCAGTCAAACTGGGAGCCACCAAGGCATTAACTGGTGTTCAGACTTTTAATGGAATAAAACCTGTTGTACAGTCTTTTCTGAGTTTGAGTTTGCTTGCTGCTACCTCAGTGCACCACACTCACTGAACCTGTGTAAGTCATCCTGTAGCCTCTTGAATCTTCCTCACAGCTCACACTGCCCCCAGCTTTGTGTCATCTGAAAATTTAGAGATATTACATACAATTCCTTTATCAAGATCATCAATATATAAGTAGCTGGGGTCTCAGCACAGAACCTTGAAGAAAACATTTTAGCAATTGCTTGCCAATCTGATAAGAACCCATTTATTACCACTCTATGCTTCCTGTTTGCCAACCAGCTTTCTATCAATGTCCATAGATCATCTCCTATACACATTCTCTAATTTTTCACACCAATCTTTTGCACGGCATCTTATCAAAAGGCTTTTGAAAGTCTGAATACACCACATCAACAGGTTCACCATTGTTCACTTTACTGCAAAAATCAATTATTGATTTGAGAACTATGATTTCCTTTTTGTAAATCCACGTTGACTTGGACAAATACTGTCACTTCTCTCCAAATGCAGAGTGTCCGCAACCTGGAACTCCTTCCTCTGCATCACCATCAGAGAAGCTACCCCAGAAGGCCTGCAGCACTTCAACCAATCACCCTCTCAGGCCACTTCTGCTCGCCTCATTAGTGATGTCTTTATATAGAAAATGATCGACACCAAACTATTCTTTTGTCTTTTTCGACCACTGAATTCACTCGTTGAACTTATTCACCACCATCATACCATTGACCAAAAGCAAGCAGGATCTGGAAAATTGATATTCTTAAAAAGAACTGAATGAAAACGTAGCTTTTGCCTGGTTGCCATTTACAACTGGCACCGAGTTTTATTTACAAATGAAGCAAAAGTAGATACAAGCGTTCAGATAAAAGGATGGTGACCTTAAACAGTAGATGTAGGGATGTTTACTGCAGTTGCATAGGGCATTGGTGAGGCCACTCCTTGAGGGATGTGTACAGTTTTTGTTTCTAATGTGACGGAGGGCATTCTTGCTTTTGAGGGATTGCCACAGAGTTCACCAGATTGATTCCTGGGATGTCAGGACTGACACATGAAGAGGACTGGATAGCTGGGATTACACTCCAGGCAGGCTAGAGGCAGGAAAAGTTTTCCCGACATAGGGGAAATCCAGAACAAGTGATCACTGGCCAAGGTTAAGGGGTAAGGCATTTTGGACTGAGGTGAAGAGAGATTCAGAGTTGTGAACTAGTTGGAGATCCCTGTCACAGAAAGTCATTGAGGTCAGTTCATTAGATACAGTATATTCAAAGGAAGTTAGATCTGGCCCTTGTCACTAATGGGACAATGGGCATGGAGAGCAACATTCCTATTTTTTGTAGTAATAGTATTTATTTAAAATGGCATCATTTCAATAATAACACCAAACTTAATTTGTAGTGCAAATTCCCACTAAGTATTAGTTTCACTCTTCACGGATGCTGCTGAGGATTTGGAACATTTCAAGATTTGATTTTCCATTGGGCCTTCAGGAAAAGATTTTTTCAAATTTTATTCGTTTACACCAGAAAAAAATGTAATCTTCAGCTGTCATTCTGTGAACCAATTCCAAAACCTTACCTAATTAAAAAAAAAATTCCCTAGAATTCTTCATTTCTTCTTTATCCATTTTGTATCTGCCATGAAGCTGGAAGACTTGAAATAAAATGATCTACTTGTCTAAGAATCATAATGATAGATTCTTCCTTCGGATCTGTTGACAAGCAGCTGTCATAACTTTGCAATTCCATAGCCTTCAACATTATTTATTGTAAGATGACTCCGGACAACATCAGGCACACAGGAAAGACTGCAGATGCTGGATAACTGGAGCAACAAAGTGCTGTTAGGTGTGAGCATTGTAGATCACAGCATGACAGAAGAGGGAATACTGAGATCAACCATGTTCTAATTAAATCCAGAGAAAATAGGGTGGAATAGTCTGTTCTCATTCCAAGTTACTCTGAGTTCCTTTGAATGCTCACAACTTGCTATCAATTTTATAATCTATAGTTTCTGGATAGAATTAAAAAAAAAGACCGAAGAAGAAGCAGGAGCAGTTCATTTTAACATGAATTATTGAGCTATCTTGATTTCAGAAGGCAATAACAGAGTCTGAGAAAAATATTGCAGAGCTTTAAATATACCTGAGGGGCTAGCAATGCTAAGTGTATGAAGTAAAACCTCTGAGTAGATCATGGGATATGTCTCAAGAGTCTAGATTTATATCATTTTGTCAAAACTGGAGAAAAAAAAAATCTTTATTTTTGTTCTCCCCCAGGCAGTAAATGACTCTTCTCAGTGGGAAGAAGGGAAATACTTATTTTTCCTGTTTCGGGTACGGAATTTGAGGTAGGTATTCAATCTCCTTTAAGGGAATACTCTGCTTCTCACAATGCTGGTGACATACTCTGCAGGTATTTCTCATGAATTTAAAATACTTAGTCCCCCGATGGGAAGATTGGGTTTCAAGGTGAAGTAATAAACATTGACTTTTTAACACCGCAATACAGATAATGATACTGGAAATACTTGAATTCTTTTTATGTAACCATAAAATGCTCCCTGTAAACATTGATCCTAAGATCCTAAAAGCCTGCAAAGGACTTTTTGCACTATAAAAACACCACATTTTTCATGCACCGTGGAAACTGTGAATATATATTATCTATTATCTATCTCTTCCTGTTTTACATGAATTTAATTTATATGATTGTAGTTTTTCCTGCATGAAGTGGGTGTCCAACTGCAGCAAGTAAGGATTTTGGTGCTTGTGAATATTATACAATGCATTTGACAATAAACTCACTATCATTAATCGTTACACTAATCTTAAACTCCTGCTCACTGACCATACACTTCAGTAATTCTTTTTCAAACAGCTCTCCAATTTATTTTTAAAACTGTTGAATTTAGGCAATGTACTTCAATAACAGCTTATCGCCCAAAATTTTAAGATCCTTGGGGGTAATTTTGATATTGATTGTATAAATTAAGTTCTCAACTTGCATTAACTTAAATTCAATTGAAGTTAAACTTTGGGAGATACATAACTGGCAATAGAATCAATATAACATAAAATAAGGACTTTCACTCTTCTCCGGTTAAAGAAATAAATTTTATCCTCTCCTTTGATGATTTTTACAATTTGTGAAAAATGTTGTTTATTCTAATGTTACATAGGTCAGCATAACATTGTGGGCTGAAGGACCTGTAACTGTGCAAAAATGTTCTATTAAAATCATTTGTTACTTTTGACTTTTAGCTAACTCAACAGTTTTGCAGACACATCTGTGATGAAATAGCTTTAGCTGTGTAACATTCCCATAACCTTTACAAACAGTTAAGTTCATTTCATTAAATGTACATTCCTATTTTTTGTAGTAATAATATTTAAAATGGCATCATTTCAATAATAACACCAAACTTAATTTGTAGTGCAAATTCCCACTAAGTATTAAAACTGCACAGATTAGGCTTCCTGTTCATTACAAGAAAGCTTTCTGTTAATAATCGGCTGTGCACAATTTACTGTTATTTGTGATTTAGAACAAAGAACATTACAGCACAGTACAGACTGGTGTAAATCCTTCCCTACCTCACACCCATAAACTTCTATTTTTCTTACATCCATGTGCTTATTTATGAGTCTGTAGCTTTGCACCTACACAGCATGGCTCACCTATGCCGTGAGCATACTGGTCCCAGCAGTCACGGACAGGAAAGCATCTTATGGCATTTAGCAGGACTCTAGATGTGGGCAAGCCTCACACTGGAAGCCCACGTCACTTCCGGCCCGTCAGACGTGGGGGTTAAAGGGAAAGGGCATGGGTGTTTCAACCACGGGTTTTTGGATTTTGAGTAAAGAAGTTTGTACTGAGACATCGCTTTCAACTCTATTGTGCCTCACCACCATATTGGTGACCCTGACGGTTCAAAAGTGTTTGAACCCAAGGAAATAATGAATGTCATTAATGCAGTTTCCCTGAAGCTACCAGTATTCTGGACTACTCAGCCACTGGCATGGTTTCAACAGGTAGAGGCCAAATTCCGGGTCAGGAACATTCTTGTAGATGAAACCAAGTATTACTATGTGGTGGCTGCACTCGACCAGGAAACAGCGGGCCGAATAGTCGATTTTCTACAGTAGCCTCCAGACAATGACAGGATTGAAGCACTCAAGGCCCTGTTGTTGGAGATAATTGGCCCATCATGCCATGCATTTGCTCCATATGGATAATATGGGTGACCGCGGGCCATTGGCATTGATGAATGGTAAACTGGCACAGGCAGCCAGGCACAGACCATGTCTGCCTTTTAAAAATATCCTCCTAGATCAGATGCTCCAAGATATCCTCCCCCTCCTAACAGATGAGGACTTCAGGATCCACAAAGTATAGCTCCTTTCACAGGCATTCTATGGTGCACAAAGCAACATGGCGGTTCCAGTGCTGAAATTAATGCTGTGTTACACTCAAGGACACAACCACAATGCACCCCAGCGACAAGACCGGCAGTGACAACAACCAGTGATGACGGCAATTCTGGTTGGTGTTTCTACCACCAATGGTGGGGATCCGGAGTCCACTACCAATGTCCAGAGGATCAAGGTACCTTTTTACGATGGTGGACAGATCTACCAGGTTGCCTGAGGCGGATCCCATAGCAGACATGACAGTGGCAACATGTGCCAGAACTCCCATTACAACCTGGGTTGTACGATTCGGTCTCCCTGACCACATTACTACAGACAGAGGAGTTCAATTCACATCAACCATATGATCTGCGGTGGTGTAGCTGCTGGGAACTCATCTCTGCAGGACAACAATGTACCACTCACAGCCAAACAGCCTGGTGGAACGGTTCCACAGGCACTTAAAATCATCCCTGAGGACCAGACTGGGTGGACAAACTCCCCTGGGTCTTTCTGGGCATCCGCATGACCATAGAGGATTTGGTGGCATCTTCGGCTGAACTGGTCAATGGCACTGCCCTTATGGTACTGGGAAAATTTGTTCCAACATCACATAAGCCAGAGGACACACCAATGGGGATCTCACAAAACTCAGGGAGAGACTAGGGAATTTAGGCCTGATACCCTCATCGCACCATGGAATATTATGTACCTGATGACCGCAGAGGATTGCACAGAACACCCCTGCAACGGCCATATGAAGGGCCTTATAAAATAATTGAGCACAACAGGACAACCTGTCTTGGACATGGGGGCCGTGAAGAAACTTTTACAATGGATTGCCTCAAAGCATTACACTTTGATATTAAACAACCGGTTATAATTCCGACCCCTCATAAACAAGGTAGACCTGGTAAAAAGGGAAATCGAGTGACTACTGCCACCACTGATGCCAGTTCTGGGGGGGGGGGGGGGGGGGGTGGAGTCATGTATCATCGCACCTATACAGTGTGGCTCACCCACACACTGAGCGAACCGGCCCCAGGAGTCGCGGACAGGAAATCAACCGACAGCATCATGCAGGACTCTAGATGTGGGTGAACCTTACACTGGAAGCTCATGCCACTTCCGCCCTGCAGAACACGGGGGTTCAGGGGTTAAAGGGAAAGGGTGCGGGTGTTTGAATCACAGGTTAATTTGGGTTTTGAGTGAAGGAGTTTGCACTGAGACATCGCTGGACTCAGCTCGTTTCTTTCACGCTCCTTGCTCAAAACAGCCAGCCTCTGTTGCTCATTCTTGCACACTACCATAAGTCTCTTGATGGTCTCTATTGTTCTATCCTCCACCAGCACTCAGGCCAATTCAATCCAGGCAAAACACAGAAATGCTGGAGGAACTCAACCGGACTCGCAGTGTCCATAGGAGTGTAGTGATACGACCACCAGCCGACTGCAGGGGGCGATCTTTGTACCTGCAGGATGACCACCTAAGGGGCTGACTCCACCTGGCTGGTTGTCAATTAGCTGACCCGAACATAGACCTGAGCCAGTCACACGGGGAGCCACCTAGCATGAACTGGTGTTCAGACTTTTACTGGAATAAATTGTGGTGCACTGAGGTAGCAGCAAGGAAGCACAAAACTCGAAAGACTGTTAAACAGCCGGCCACGTGGAGACAACCCCTTAGGTGGTCTTCCTGCAGGTTCAGAGATCACCCCCTGCAGTAGGTTGATGGTCCTATCACCACAGGAGGTAAAGATATATGACTTTTCGAGCCTGAACCCTTCCGTAAGGCTCCTCTTCAGGCCCGAAACGTCAGTTCAATAAAAGACTAAGATACCAGAAATCCAGACCTCCCGAGAATCCAGACTTCTCCAAAACTCTCAAACTTTTAAAATTTAGTGAAAATACATGAACTGATAAAGGAGGCAAGAATAGGGAAAATAAATGAAGATTAAAATAAGTGTCACAGCTGAGTCTGTGGACGAGGGAGGTGCAATGAACAACCCTCCTGCACTGGTGCACGACAGCGAAGCTGACATTGGGCCTTGTTTAGGTGAAGCAGCAGATCAAATAAAAATTATGGAAGAGATAAGGGAATTTCAAAAAGACATAAAACAGCAATTAAATGGTATTAAGTCAGAGCTAAACAACACTCATCGAAAAATAGAAGTGGTGGAGACACAAATTGGAAAGGTTGAAGATTGAGTTCAAAATGGGGAACGATGCTAAGTTAGATGATTACCGTGTGAAACCAACAAGAAAATAAACTATTCGATCAAGAAGGTCATGATGGAAGAATATAAGGATATATAATGTTCCCGAAGGTGTGCAGGGTTTGTCTATGGTGGAGTTTATAGAAAAGTTACTACGGGACATGCTGGTGATTCTCCCGAATATGGAACTCGAGATTGAGAGAGCACATCGTGCACTCATTCCAAGACCTTGTGGAGACAGGGAAGATAAACTATGGTCAATAGCAATCAGACCATCAGTACAAAACCAAAGCAGAGATTCTGTGTTGGGCCTAGGGAAAGAAGAAGGTATTTTTGAATGGGAAATTAATATATTTTGATCAAGATTACCCCTCAGCAGAAACTTTAGGAATATTCTGAAGCGAAGCGAGTATTAAAGCAAAGAAAGATTAGCTTCCAGACTCTGTACCCTGCTAAACTGCAAGTGTTTTTAAGAAGTCAGGACGTGGCTGTATCAGACAGTGGAAGAAGAAACTGCAGACATGAAGATAGAAGGTTGTCTGTCAGCGTGGTCAAACTGAGGGAAAGTCTGTCTGAACAGCTATCCTGCTCTTTTTGAGAAATGGTGACAGAATCAAGAAAATAGGGGTATCTCTAGCCCAATTCAAGGTCATTTACTAGAGACCCCAGCCTTGGAATCACAATTTAATTGCATTTTTCTCCCACTCACCTTTCTTAGTTCGTATCTCTTCAGGGAGTCGATCAATTAAGCTATATTTGGCTAATTTCAATGATATATTGACAGATAAATACAAGGATAAGATAAAATTCATTTCTTTTAATGTTAATGGGGTGTTAAATCCAATCAAACATAGTAAAATGCTATCTAAAATGAAGAAAGAACAAGCGCATGTCGTATATTTACAGGAAACTCATTTAAATGATAATGAGCATGGAAAACTAAAGAGAATGGGATTCATTAATTTTTTTTCTCCATATAAACCAGGACACAGGAAAGGGGATGCTATTCTCATCTCAAGCAAGCTGAATTTTGAAAAAAGTATTCAAAATGACTGACGAGGAGGGCAGATATATTCCAGTAAGGGGAATATAGATGGGAATCCAGTTACTCTTTTGAATATATATGCACTTTCAAGAAGTTTCTTCCAGAAAATTACTAATATTATGGTAGCGGAAACAGAAACCTATCTCTTGATATGTGGTTGAGACTTAAATGTACAATTACAATCAAAGTTAGACTCTTCCAATTAAAAAAAAGGTATGAAATAAAGTCTTTACAAAAAGAAAGTTAACACACCTTTTGAGGATATTGGACTAAATGATACATGGAAAGACCTTTTCCCTGACAGAAGTGATTACACTCATTCAGCTCCCCATTCTTTATATACAAGAATAGACTATTTCATAACATTTGGAAAAGATAAAGACAAAATAAACACCTGTGGAATTGAGATAATAGACATAAATGACCATGAACCTATGTATATATCAATTGATTTTGGCCTACAACCAAATAATACAATTTGGAAAATAAATTCAAATCTATTCAATGATCCTTATTTTAAGGAACAAATGAAAGAAAATGTAATTGATCTTTACTTAGAACTCAATAATAATGGAGAGGTTTTACCTCCTATATTATGGAACGCTCTGAATGCTGTCTTAGGGAAAATTATAGTGATATCTTCATATAAGAAAACAAAATAAGGAATAAAACATTACAAAATAAGATGAAGGAACTAGAAAAAAAACACAAATTGAGGTTGGTACAGGATATATTAGAGGAAATTTTAAAAATTAGGAATGAAATTAATAATTTGGCTATACAAGAAATCAGGAAAAATGTTATGCTCATGAAACAGAGAGACTATGCAAGTGGATTAAAATCTATGAAAAAATTGGCATGGAAACTGCGAAAAAAAGATAACAGAAAATACATTTTGTAGAGGCATGGATCCAAGAACAAAAGTGATAAAAACAATAAGCTAAGCAAAATTCAAGAAGGTTTTGAAGTGTTTTATAAAACTCAATAATCCAAAGTTTCAGGGGGAAGCATAACCCAGATTGACACCTTCTTGAAATCTTTAGTTACCCATTTTAAGGAAAGAATAAAATAGAACGTTGTTTGCTGACATAACTGAAATTGAACTAAAAATTGCAATTAGTAGGCTTCAATTAAGCAAGTCACCAGGATTAGATGGATATACAACAAAGTGGTATAAAGAACTTAAAAATGAGTTAATTCCTGTTTTACGCCCCACATTGAACTTGGCTTAAAAAAAGCACAAATGCCACTCAGCTGGAAGAAGGTGACGATCACAGCTATACTGAAAGAAGACAAGGATAAAATGGAATGTGGGTGATCTGTTCTTAATTATTTACCTCCATTATGGCCAAACGATTAGAAGCATATAATTCAGACAATGGTAGTAAAACCATTTCAAGTGATTATAAGGGTTTATCAAATATTAAAACACACTCGACTTCATACATTAAAATGAAAGGTGAAAAGGAAGGAGGGATAACTATATCTGAGGAAGGACAATAATGTGGAAGTATCAATGGAAATGTATCAGATCACAGAAATGGAGGGAGGTTGGGTGGAAAAACCTGAAATCCCATTATTATAGTAACCTCCCTGTTTGCTGGAGAAATTGCAGAAATCAAAATGTAAACCATTACCATATTTTTTGGGACTGCCCTGTTATCAAAGATTATTGGAGTGGAATACACGATGCCCTACAAGACATTTTTAAATGTGAAATACCCTTAGAAAGGAAGACCATATATTTTAGGTATATACCTCAAGAATGGTTGGAAAGAGATCAACATTTAATGAATATACTGCTGGTGGCTGACAAAGACTCTTACTAGGAAATGGTTATCACAGGAAAGCCCAACTTTAAATGCATGGAAGGAAATTATAATGGACATTTATAAAATGGAGAAGATAACAACATCAGTTAATCATAAGTTTGAACAAGTGGATTCATACTGGGGAAAATGGTTTAACTACATAATACCTTATAGGCCTGACCTTATTCTTACAAATCAATGATTATGTTTTATATAACTTTCTTCATTTTTCTTGTTCTGTCTTTCCTCTTCTCTCTATAAGCATAGATCTCACCTAAATATTATGTGGAAAATTGTGGTAAATATCAGTATATGATCTGAGATACATCTTATGGAAATGTTTTTTTTTTAATTAAATAAAAAATTACATCCATTCGGTCAGAGAGAAGTCACCACTAGAGTTTTAAAGGCAAGTCAATGGATTAGCAACTGATTAATAAACTGAAAATGTTAACAAAATTCCGTGTCTAATGATATTGGGTCAGCTACATTTCAAAATACAGACATGGTCTCCTTTCTCCCATCTGTATAAACACACAGGTGGACACACTCCCCTGTATCTTCATCCTGTTGAATCTTCATACCCCCTCCTCCTAACATTGTTTCTAACCAGCAGGCCAACATGGTCTGGCACATGTTAATACTATGGTGCTCTCACAAACAGCCATGCCCAAGACAGCAACTATGGGGATCAGGATTTGATCTAGCATAGCTCCCCATGGTCATAAATGATCAGGTGAGGCAACCGGAGAACGTTTTTCTTGTGCTTTTAGAAGGGCCAAATGCACCTCTAAATTGTGACTGTTAGAGCCCAGAGGACCTATAAACCCAGCAGCAATAGATATTCACCAAGACAAATGGTTACTTAAACAAAGGTTGCTTTTAATTATCTTTAAACATGAAAACAGAATCACACTTTAACTTAACTAACCTAACTTAACCACATTCTAATTCTAAGCGCACATGTATGTAATGTGTGTGTAAGTTCTTTGGTTCACTGTCCAATCTCTTTCCTCCAAGTACACTGGTTGCAGGTAATTCTTATACTGTGCACAGAATTTAACATTTATAAAGTTCACCAGGCTTTGGTGCTTGAAAGGTAAATGGTTACTGCTCAGGAAGGTTCGTGTCGGTTTTCAGAGAGAGATTTGTTGTATTAGGACATCCACAACTGATTCCTTTTTGCCATTCCAGTGGCTTGCTGACAAAACCTGTCCCCTTTAGGGTTCTCCAGATGATAATATCTTTCTTTCAGGTCACCACTGAGTTCCTTTTTGTTTCCTTTATTCCAAGTGAAACATTAGATAGCCAGTCCTCTCCTATTGCATGAACCACAAGGGCTTTGACCAGGCCATCTTCCAAATGGGGCTTTCCACAAGCTTGCCAGCTTGTCCCGTTCCAGTCCCAGCTGCTTTTGTCTTGCTGGCTGTAACACTGTAGAAGAGATCTGTGTGTGTGTGTGTGTGTGTCTCTCTCTCTCTCTCTCTCTCTCTCTCTCTCTCGCTCTCTCTCTCTCTCTCTCTGAGAGAAAGCCTGTTTGACTGTCTCTGCTTGCAAAACCACATGACCCTCTTAGAACATCTCCAGACAATCTGTGGCTCCACCAAGATCTGTTGCCTTTTGTAAACAACAATCGATTAGTGAAGTCTTTTGAGCACTCTCCAAAGCTTCTGCAAATGCTCTGAGGCTCCAATATGTCTAGCATTAGCAGAGCTCCAGTATTTCAAATAAGATCTGTTTTAAAGTGTTTGTATGTCACCTACTCTAACAAACATTTCCCCATTTATCTCCCAAAAACATATCTATATTCTCTGTCACATGACCTATGTCATGTCACATTCTGAATCAAGAAGAATGCTGATATGGTGTAGGTGATGTTATCTATGCGATCAGCTCAGAAAGTTATTCCATATCAAGCGAACAACCTAATTCCCCATTATTCTCTAAGTGAAGTTTTCCAGTGGAGTAATTATATGTTATGCATCTGAACCATCTCCCTCTTTTTCCACGACAATTCTGGCACCAAATTTCCTCTGCCTGTGCGATTGCTGCCAACCTTATGTTTCAGATTCTGATAAGTCGTAACTGGTGCTTTGTTCCCAGTGGTTCCCTTTTTCACCACTCCATTAATCTCTACCAGCTATTCTCTTCCACTTATTTTCTAAAAATGTCCATCTTCTGCATTAGACCCCTATTTTATTCCTATTTTTCCCCTTTTTTTCTACCGGAGCTCCACAACCCTCTTCTCTACTCATTAAGAGCAATAAACATAAATTATAGAACAAAAAACACATAAATTTCAGTTTAGTCTCTCGTGTCCACGTCCTCTGCAGTGATGCTGTTTGTGTCATCTTGTCCTTCTTTCTTCTCCCCTTGCTTCCTGGCTGATGGTTGAGATAAATCCATGGATCTATCCCCTTCATCTTGACCACAGTGGGTGCCACAGGATCACCTGGAATGACTCAGTTTGCCTGGGTTGTTTCCACTTGCTCTTAAACTTCTCATATACCCATTCTCTGGGATTTACTGGCAGGTCAGTCTTCCAATTGGGGTTCTTGTGCTTCCCATACCTGGGAGTAAACAGATATGACATCCAAGACCTTTTAAGTACTTTCCTAGTTCTTCCTTCAACACATCTAAACTTATGGCGTTGCTACTGGGCTTGGCTATCCTCGCAGTAACCATCTCATACTGAATTAAATATGTACATCTATTTCCACTGTTTCTCGTGGACATTAGTGCTAATGGTAGGCACTGGACCCAATTTAATCCTGTCAGTCTGCAGATTTTTCCCAGATTTAGCTTTCAGACTAGCATTACATCTTTGTACTATGCCAGCTGATTTGTGACACAAGAGATTTTTTTGTAATTCCCACAACTTTACACAAGGAATCTGAATGATCATTTGTTAAATGAGACCCATTGTCATTACTCAAGGTCTGACACATTCCAAACCCTGGGAAAATTACTTTCACAAGCACTTTTGCTGCTGTTTTGGCATCTGCGTACGTGGTGGGGAATGCTTTAGCCCACCTTGAGGCCCTTCCAATTAATACTGTCCTTGTCAATTAATACTAGTTTTCCTTCTGCGCAGTTGGCCATATGTACATTGTCCATTACTAGGCGAGTGATGGCACATAGCCTAGTTTGGCAGGAATTCCTTTCCTTGCTTCCTGTCAAAATTGGCATCTCAAGATTGCGTTATTCAATTTCCATATAAACCAATGATTCAAAATTGCATTAATCATTCCCCCTCCCCCCCCCCCCCCCCCCCACCCTTGCAGAGCAGGTCAGTACAAATTTGCTGAATTAGGGAGCTCAGCGCCACAACTTTTCTGTCATAATTTGTCTCCACAGGCTTACTAATTTGTCTAAAGTGCACCCTTTGCTTTCCCAAATAATTGTTGTGCTTCGATCAAATCCTGCAGAGATACTGCTTTTACTTTTACCAACACTGTTTGATTTGCCTGAGGCCAATACTCCTGCCCATGTTCAAATCTCTCAGCTGCTCTTTTCTTAGCCCCGGCAGCATGGTCATTTGCAATGAACACAGGATCATGCCTCCTGGGTGCTGCACATTTGACCCGGGCCAATTTGGATGGTAGTTTCATGGCCTCAAGCAATTCTTTAATTTCATGCACATTTCAAATAAGGATTCCTCTTGCAGCAAGAAACCCTCTCCTAGCAGAAACCCTACACCATTTATGAACTACACCACTAGGGGTACTCAGAATCAGTGTCGATATTGGCCGCTTGCATTTCACACAGTCTCTATGTCTCCGCCAATGCTTAGAGTTCAGGTTTCTGTACACTGTTGATCGAGTCGAATGATTTTTCTTCAGCAATTCAGTAATCCCAGGTGTCTTTCTGTTCAATTCCATCTGCTGTAGCCCCACGCAGCAGCGGTACTGCTCGGGATATGTTAACATACAAGCGCTGGCCACCACGGCGAGCAAGGAGAGCATCGTGGTTAATGCGTATGCGCTGGGCTGGAATGAGGAGCAGAAAGAGAGTTGCGGTGACTTGCGTGGCAGGAGCAAATCGGGAAGCACTGGAGTGGTTGAGGGAGGTTTTCTGGGAGGAAGAAAGAAATTGATTCCAGGATCAGGAAGGCCAGTCAGGCTCTGGGAAGACTGTGTACCAGAGTGCTCATTCAGATCTCCACAAATTTGCAGAGCTGTGGTCATCCTTTCTCTCCTCTATGGATGTGAGACCTGGACTCTATACTGATGTCACATCAAACAACTGGAGAAAATTCACATGTGTGCCCTCCATTTCATCTTTGGCATCCATTGGCAAGACTGAGTCTCCAACCTGGAGGTCTTGGGTCATGCAAAATCCATCAGCATTGAGTCCCTGATCATCAGAGTCCGGATACGGTGTGTTGGACACGTCATCAGAATGGATGACCACCGTATTCCTTGCCAGCTGCTCTATGGTGAACTGAAGACCAGAAGGAGACCTACAGGTCATCCACGCAAACACTAAAAAGATGCTGTGAGGAAGCCCTATGCTACTGACATCCAGCCAAGAAAACTAGAAGCTATGGCTGCTGACGGAACCCACTGGCAAGGCCTGTGCTATGAAGCCTACATCCGTTTCGAAAACAGGCGCTGCCAAAAACTAATGGAAAACTGTGAATGGCCTCACAAAGTAACATTCACAGTTATTACCACAACGGACTTCCGGTACCCCCATTGTGCTGGTCTTCTAGACTGGGTCTGCAAATTCACCTCTGTGTTCATAGATGAACTGCACAACAATGGGTCTTCAATTCAAAGGACTACCAGTATTATAACAGTAGTCATTGTGGACTGAATGGCTCATTTCTGTGTCATGTATCTCTATAACAGTATTGATTTTGCAGTATAACAATTTACAGCACGGAAACAGGCCATTAGGCCCTTCTAGTCCACACCGAACCAAACACCCCTCTCTAGTCCCACCTCCCTGCACAATGCCCATAACCCTCCATCTTCTTCTCATCCATATACCTGTCCAACCTTTTCTTAAATAATACAATTGACTCCGCCACCACTATTTCTCCCGGAAGCTCATTCCACACGTCTACCACTCTCTGAGTAAAGAAGTTCCCCCTCATGTTACCTCTAAACCTCTGCCCTTTAATTCTTAACTCATGTACACGTACACCTCATGAATGAATAAAATATTCGATTATGTCTAATAACACTAGACAACAAATTTTTTTACCCCAAAAGGTTTGCTTCCTGAATGAAATTTGGGAAATTATGCCAGTAGTAGCCAACCTTTTAATTTTTAATTTACACAGACAGCATGTTAACAGGCCATTTCAGCTCACAGGTCCATTTGTCCAATTAACCTACACCCCCAGTACATATTCGTGGCCAAAATGGTCTGTTACCATGCTGTCTGCCTAAATTAAAAATTGAAAGGTTGGCCACCCTTGTATAGACAATTTCAAGTTGAACACAAAGATAATTCCAGATTTGCTGGAATTACAGGTTATATTTTATATTATCTATAAATACATTTTTCAAAGAGATAGATTGTGGGGGGTTTAGTGTATGCCATCACTAACAGAGGAACATTTCACATCTCATTTAAAATGCAAGAACTTGGTTGAAGCCAGTCATGCAGGCACCAGTGGCTTTGCAAAAGAATTTTCAAAAGCAGGTGCAAATGGAACAAAGTCTGGGCTCAAGTGCTAATAAGATCTTGAAAAGGTTGGGTTTGGAGCTCTGGTTTTTACAAGCAGAAAGAGAAAAGAGCCACTCAGGATGAGAGAAAATTCAGTTGGAGAGCTCTGCAGTCATGGCAAGCTGGCAGCTTGTTGAAACCCCATTTTGAAGATGGGTTGAGTTCTCAGTTCAGCCTGTTGAAAATCCCTTGTAGTCCTTACAAGTGGAAATGGCTGGCTAGAGTGTTTCACCTGAAATAAGGGAAAGAAGAGGAACTCTGAGGTGACCTGGAAGAAGAGGTCATCATTTGGAAAACCCATGATGGGGTGAGTTTCTTTGGTGAGACACTAAAGTACTGATCGTGGGAAATCAGTTTGTGTGTGTCTAGCGAGCAACAAATCTCTCTCTGAAACCAACAAGAACCTTCCAGAGCAGTAACCATTTAACTTTTCACCAGAGCTTGAAGAAAATTCATAGATGTTAAATTCTGTGCACTGTATAAGAATATCAGTGAACTTGGAGTGAGAAGTGAGATTGGACTGTGAATCAAAGAATTTTCCTGAACATATACACGTGTTTAGAATTAGAAAGGGGATGTTAGGTTAAGTTAATTGTAATAAGTTAAAGTTTGATCCTGTTTAAAGAAAATTAAAAGTAACTTTTGTTTAAGTAACCATTTCTCTCAGTGAATTTCTATTGCCGCTGGGTTTTGGGGTCCACTGGACTCTTAACAGGAGGAAGATCAAATGACCTTTTATTGAATTTAACATGTTTAATTACACAATGACACTGACACATTTAGGTCAACTGACCTAAAAAATATTTGGCCACTGATTTTCATTCATACTCAGCATCTCATGCCTCGCGTGTCAGTGACCAACAATAGTTGGCCAACATTGATGGAATCCTGATACCACTTCACCAAGATCGGTCGGCACCAAGTGCCAATGCAGAAAATGAATTTTCAATGTTATGTTTGTAGCATGTTTAAAAAATTACAGGATATCACAAAAATAAGTTATATTTAAAATGATAGGAAAACTTTAAGGAGATTTTGGTGAGTAGCAGCCCAAAAATCCATAAAATGTACTCAAAAATGTTCAGGAAGCAAAATCTTCATTGTCTGCTTTACACAGAAGACTATTTGTAGAAAGAGGAACACTATTTTATATTGCAAGACTGGCCCCTTTACGTTCACAAGCAGGTAAAGCAACAAAAAGTGCAAAATGCTTTTAGAGAAAATTGTATAGTCTTTATTTTTAATAAAAACAGATATAATTCTGAAATAAATATAACCACAGATTCATTTTAAGAGGCAATTGGACAATACATCCCATTCAATAGTTAAAATCATCTTCAAGGAGGGAAGGAATATAAAGAAATATGATAACATTTAAATAGTAAAACAAATGAAAGCTTTATATACATGTTCCACTTTTTATTTTCTTCCATGGATGATTGCAACTTCTTGGAGTATCTGTCTGGTTACAGCGTGAACAATCTCCCAAGCGCAGTCATTACTTCCCTGTAACAATACAGAACAATGTCTTTTAGTACAATTTTTTACATGAAGGTTAATTTAATCACTCAACTGATTCAAGAATACAAAATTCCTGAACAGAATTCAACTGCAAATCATTTTGAGCGAATAAGAGACAAATAATTTAAAAATAAATGAACAAACTCTGCATCTTGGAAATACACAACAGATACAAACTTTGCTGACTTCAAAATGCATCTCTCTCATTCCTAACTGGTTCCCAATTCTGGAGCTCTCTAACTAAGGACACAAGAACACAGATGTGCAGGAGTAGGTCAGCAGGTTAATATGATCATGGGGTGATCTCTGCAGGCCTCAATTCTTCCTCTACTGCCAGTTCCTCATCACCTTCAATTCCTTGATCTTTCGATCTCCAGCTCAACACTTCTCTGATCTGGCTTCTGCCATTCTCTGGGTCAGAGACTTTCAGAGATTCACTATCCTCTGAGGAATGTAATTTCTACCCAACTCAGTTTGAAATGATCTTGTTAAGTATGTTGTCTTATTTAGGGGCCTCCCAGGAGTGGATCTTCATGGAATGGAAGTACAGCAGCCCAACCTAGAACCTCAATTTTATCATGAGAATCAATGAAAGAATCATTTTTTTACCATTCGTTTCAAAAACCTTTTTAGTTTCTGGAACCGTTCTTGTGGAGCAGATTGGTGGTGATTAAGGGGATGCTGCGATTTCATCTGCAGATAGAGTGAGACCCAAAAAATATCAATTTTCATTCCTTGAAAAATTTAACGAACAGAGCACAAATAAAACGAGATGTTGAGACCAGCTTTTCTTACACAGGAACGCAGATGGGAGAGAATTTCCGACACCCTGTTCAGGAAGCAGAGCAGGTTTGCTTGATCTGCAGGTACATCTGCTTCGCCGTAGAGTCTGCGAATCCTGGTCAGGATTTCGACCACCAGCGCCGTTTTGCCATTCTCCGCCTAAACCAAGCGCAAAGTGGCAGCGGTGAAAACAGCGGGGATGCAATGGAGAATCAATGCCCGGGCAACAGACGAGCGGCGAAAGGCGCTCTGCCCCACTTACCGGTATCAAGAGGGCTGGAAAGGACAAGTTTACGTCGTAGTAACTCCTGCATTTGGGCGAGAACACGGGATTCTGTCGGAAAGAGAGGAAAATGAACTGAGCAGGCACCGAACAGGTCCAACAGCCCATCCATCCACTGTCAGCTGGTCCCGTTTGCCCACATTCTTCTACACTCCAATCTACACGTTGAACATTGAAAGTATTGAACATTGTGGCTTCATCTCAGATATGGACCAGCTTACGACCGAAAACGTTTCCCCTCTGGCCCATCTGCAAACTCTCCCCGGCTACCTTCTATGCCTTCTGGTATTAGAACCATCGACCGTAGGAGGAGTGGGGGGGGGGGGGTTAAATAAAATACTTCCAAGTTAAAAATTTTATAACTTCTCTATTCTTAAAAGCTAACTCAGACGAATATCTCTATTGCCAAATCCCAATTTCGGGCTAAATATTAAATCCCAGAGGCATCTCCAATCCAAAGGTCAGAATCCATGCCTGCATCAAAAGCTGGTGCCATATTTCAAATCCAGTTCATGTCCATCCCCCAAATCCATATACCAAGCCATATCTCAGCCTGAATTTCCCAAACAATCACACTCCGCTGGAGTAATTCAGCGAGTCGAGCAACATCAGTGGGAGAATCTAAATGGCCAACGTTTCCAAATGAAACCCTCTGGTGCGTTTTGCACTGGGCTGGACTTTAAGCCGGAGCTCCCTAGAAATCTGCTCTTGAACTAGTCGAGATGAAACGTAAGGTTGATTTTTCTCTCTCTGGCACTGAGACCCTGTTGGGTCCCTTCAATAGCTTCCCTTCAGGAATCTGCGATCTCTCGTGTGCTCACCTGATCCTACATCCAGTCTTAACGCCCAGTCACAACTTAAAACCCAGTCAGAATTCCCAGACCCATTCCAATTGTGCAACCCCTCCCTCCACCCCGCTCATTCGCACCGGGGGTCTATTTACAGAATGAATGAAGGAGTGTGCTCGGGCAACGCTTTCCCTCTGAAGCACTTACTACACTTTCTAGTCCGCGGATCAGCTCTTTCCAGAAGCTCCTCCTCATGCAGAGATGGTCAGGGTGATGTGCACGGACTCTGAGAGAGCACAGGGAGAGGAGAGCGAGAGGGAGGACGAGTCCACCCCAGAACATCATCTCGCAAAACTCTGCAAAACAGGCGCACCGGAGTTAAAGGGAGCCCGGGTCTTCGGGCAGAACCGGGGAGTCAGCGGCTGATGCGGGAGACCCTCTTACCTGCTCCAGGTGGCCGCTGACTGGGAGTCGGTTCTTCTCCACCTGTGAAGTCCATGCCGACCGCAGCCCTTTTTAAAGTAGCCGCCTCCCCCGCACAGCCCTGGGCATGAAGAACGAAACTAACGGCTCCTTAGTAGGAGTGGTAGTATTCAGGTATTGATGGGTTTAGGGCGGGTTAAACTGCGAATTAGTATTTCCCATCACTGGAAATTTGTCCCATTCAATTTCATGTCCCAGTTCCAGGACGGGATTGATCTAGGCAATTGGGAAGTGTGCCAATATGCACTTCCCAATTAAGACTGAGAAAATCCCTCATGCGGATTTTTCTAATTAGTGCAGGGTGTTGCCAATTGTACCTGTTTGCTAAACAAACCACCCCCCCCACCCCCGATAAAACTTGAACGTTGCCGTGGCTCCCAGCATCGTAAATACTAAGTTGCAGGTTTCGACGAGATAGGATCCTTGGCGTCAAAGAAGAGCTGCAGGAGTTTTGAACTATGGAGTTAACAAATTACTAATCGTGGACACTCTAGCATCTCCTCACTAGTCATGAACTCACATTAGGGATTACAATCTGATAGCTCAGTGGTTGGAGCACTGGTCTTGTAGATTGGGGATTGTGAGTTCATTCCTTGCTAGGACCTCAGAAGGGCACTAGACAAAGTGGTGATTTATGGTAGACAAAGTTAAAGAATTTCTTGTATGTTACATTCTAAATGTAGTATTACATGACAATAGTGAAACCTTTACCTTTTTTTAACCTTTACTTCCTGAGAAGACCGAAATGAGCAAGGTGACCAACCACCATTATGTCAACTTTCTACAGGAGCTCTATCCGTAGCATGCTGGCTGCATCTCAGTGTGGCACAGGAGGGGCATAAAGTAAATGGTCTGAAAGATAAGGAAAGGATGTGCAGAGTTGAACTTCTCTCTCCATGAAAATCCCATTGTGGTTGGTCTAATTCTATCCTGACAATTTGAGAGTGAAAACCTTAATGAGAAATCATACAGCGCAGAAACAGACATTTTGACACACGGAGCTTCGAGGTCCATCATTGACATGAATTCTACACAAATCCATTCCCAGCCACACTTCAAGTCAAGTCCAGTTTATTGTCATCCGAATGTACAAGTACAAGCGGACGAAACAGCGTTCTCCGGTCCTCAGTGTAAAACATGCAGACACACAACCAGATATAACAGGCATACAGACAAACAATACATATGCAGGACAAGTATTCAAATATACAAATGCATAAATTTGTTTTGTGACTATGATTGTCCATGGGAAGAAATGTTCCTCAGCCTCGTGGTGCTGGCTCCGTTACCTTTTTTTCCCAATGGGAGAAAGGGGTCCTCAATGATTTTGTGCATGCTCTTCAGACAATGTCCCAGTAGATCACATTGATGGAAGGGATTGAGAGAGGGGAGGGGCGGGGGCTCCTGTTGGAGAGAGACTCCAGAGAATCTTCTCTGTTGCTCTTATGGTCCTGTAGATATCTATGCAGCAACTGTGCCACACTGTGATGCAGCAAGCCAAGATGCTCCGTATAGAGCTCCTGTAGAAGGTTGACATAATGATGGTTGGTAGCCTTGCCCATTTCAGTCTTCTCTGGAAGTAAAGGTTAAAAAAAAGGGTAAAGGTTTCACTATTATCATGTAATGCTACATTTAGAATGTAACATACAAGAAATGCTTTAACTTTGTCTTCTATAATAAGAGTCACCACTTTGTCTAGTGCCCTTCTGAGGTCCTAGCAAGGAATGAACTCACAATCCCCAATCTACAAGACCAGTGCTCCAACCACTGAGCTATCAGATTGTAATCCCTAATGTGAGTTCATGACTAGTGAGGAGATGCTAGAGTGTCTATGATTGGTCATTAGTTAAGTGAACTCCAAGGAATTTGGTGCTCTCCACTCTTCTACAGCAGAGTTATTGATGTATTGTGGAAGATGGTCATTCCTGGTTCTCCTGAAGTCCACAATCATCTCCTTCATTTTTTTCCACGTTGAGACTCAGGCAGTTACTCTAGCACCATATCACATGATTTTCCATCTCTTCTCTGTAGGGCAGCTCCTGCAGATTCTATCTCATCTGCAGACGAACAGCTCTTTAGAGTGGCCATTTAAATGATCTCCTCACACGTTCGGATGTGGAAGGATTCCAGAGCACTCAGGGAAACCAGAACGATCACAGGGAGAATGTGCAAACACCACACAGGCAGCAGTGGAGGCCATGATTGAACCTTGGTGTCTGGAGTTATGGCAGGTCTACTAGCTGTGGCAGTATGCCAAAAGTGGATATCTTGCCGATTGGTTGCTAAATGGCTTTTCTATGCTGCTGACATTGAAGTATATTATCATCTAACTGAAGATATACAACCAGAGGAAACAGCGTTTCTCCAGACCTTGGTGCACACAACACACAGCGCATTACATCACATATATACAGGCCATGCCCTCTTCACACTCCCACCATCAGGAAGGAGGTACAGGAGCCTGAAGGTAATCACACAGCAGCATAGGGACAGATTCTTCCTCTTTGTCATCAGATTTCAGAATGTAAAATGAACCACAGACACTACCTCACTTTCTCCTCTTTTTTTGCACTATTTATTTATTTTGAAATACAATTTTTAGCAATATTTGCACTGCAATGCCACTGCAAAACAACAAATTTCACAATACATTCATGACAACAAAATTCTGATTCCAGCGGTCACTGTGACCAGAATCATCATGTTGGGCAGATCTAGCACGGGCTTTCTCAGGTCACATATGGACTGACAACATCTTCAGATGACCACTTTCTGTAGCATTCAGGCTTTACAGGCCTTATTGAGAATGGAAGAGCCAAAATTCTTATACCAGTGCAGTCCTTCTGGTCAAAGTTGGAAATTGTGTTCTAGGCTTGCTACTCAGATTGGGTGCCACAGGAATCAGTGCTGGGTTCACTGTTTGCCATTTATATGGGTGGCAATGCTATTACAGTACTAACAACCTGGGTTCAAAGCTGTTTGCGCTTTCTCCCCGTGACCTGCCTGAGTTTTCTCTCGGTGCTCTGGGTTCCTCCCACCCTCCAAAAACATGGGGTTGATAGGTTAATTGGGTGGCATGGGTTTCATTGGCTGGAAGTGCCTTTTGCTGTGTTGAATCCTGAGAATTTAAAATTCAAACAGAGGATGGTAGTTATCTGGAATGAGCCAACAGATGATGTGTTATAAGTGGAGACAATGGTAACTTTCAGAAGGCATTTAGATAGAAAAAGTTCAGAGGATCCTGGACAAATGTAAACAAATGCGACAAGCTTATTCTGCGTGGAAAAGTTAGGTCAAAGAGCTTGTTTCTATGCTCTAAAATTCCGGTCCTTTTTTTTAATCTAATGACAATATGGAAGAGTAATATATTTCAAGATGAGGACAGTCAAATTCCTGGAGGGGATGGTGTCTCCATTCACTTGGTGCCCTTGGTTTCCATAGACATCATACCACTGCAAAACAGCACTGAAGAAGTGCTAACAAACATCTTCATCATGGCCCATCCCTTAGTGAGCAAAGATGAACACGGTGCCTTGTAGCTCTTCGGCTCTCACAGAACTTTTTGTAGTTGTTGGCACATTGTGATGTGCCACTGTGAAATTTGCAGAATGCCACGCAGTGCAATTTTTTGCGAGGCCCTCCCAGTCAGTATGGTTGACATGGAATTACTGGAGATCACGCTTGATACGTTTTTGAGGCAAAGACATGGGTGGCCAACAGGGCAGGGAGCATCTGGTAGCCCACCATCGAGGATATCTTTGGGCATTGTCCTCCATATGGACAATGTGGCCAGCCCACCCCAGGCGGCGAGCGCGGATGATTGAGTAGAGGGCCGTACTTCCAGTCTTCTCCAGGACTTGGATATTTGTGACTCTGTCGCGCCATGAGTAGCCTAGGATGAATCTGAGGCAGCGGAAATGGAATGGGCTTAGTCGGTGTTCTTGCTTTCTGTATGTCACCCAGGATTCACAGCCGTAGAGAAGAGTACTCAGCACACAGGCCTTATACACCCGGATCTTCAACTTGGTGGAGAGGTGGCAGTTATCCCACACGCGGGCGCAGAGGTGTCCAAAGGTAGTGGATGCTTTTCCCAGGTGTGTCGAGTGAGTTCATTGTTGTCATGGTGGAGCCCAAGTAGCAGAATTTCTCTACATTGGCGAGTGGTAATAGGGAACAAAGAAAAGGCAGATGAGTTGAATAGGTACTTTCCAAGAAGGTTGGGGTTAAGACGAAGATGCTTGGGAAGCTGAAGGGCTTCAAGGTGGATACATCATCTATACTGGATGGACCGCAGGGTTGTAAAAGAGGTAGCTGAAGAGATTGTGAATGCCTTGGTCATGATCTTTCAACAATCACTGGAGTCTCTAATGCTTCCAAAGGATTGGAAAATTACAAATGGTATTCTACTCTTTATGAAGGGGAGAGGCAAAGGACAGGAAATTATAGGCTGTTTAGCCTAACTTCAGTGTTGAATAATATTCTACAGCCCGTTATTAAGAATGAGGTTTCAGAGTACTTGAAAGTATAAGATACAATAGGTCAAAGTCAGCATGGTTTCCTTCAGAGGACATCCTGCCTGACAAATATGTTGGAAATCTTAAAGGAAATAACAAGCAGAATGGATAAACGAGTGTGAATGGATATTGCTTATCTAGATTTTCAGATGGCTTTAGACAAGGTGCCGCACAAGTGCAGCCCATGGGTATTGCATGAAAAGTACTAGCAGAGATGGAAGATTGGCTGACCAGCGGAAGGCAAAGAGTTGGAATAAAGGAGACCTTTTCTGGTTGGCTACCAGTGACTAGTTTTATTCCACAGGGATTGGTTTTGGGTCCGCTACTTTTCACAAGGTATGAAAATAATAAAAATGAGGGAGTTGATGGCTTTGTGGCCAGGTTTGCGGATAGTATGAAGATAGATGGAGGGGCAGGAAACGTTGATGAAGCAGGGACTCTGCCGAGGGACTAGAATAGGTTAAGAGAATGGCCAAAGAGGTGGAAAATGGAATACAGCACAGGGAAGCTTATGGTCTTGCACAATGGTAGAAGGAATAAAGGCATCAATTATTTTCAAAGTTTGGAAAGAATTCAGAAATGGTGGATCCAAAAAGACTTGGGAGTATTAGTGCAGGATTCCCTAAAGGTTAAGACGAAGATGCTTGTGAATCAATAGTAAAGAAGGCAAATGCCATGTCCCCATTCATTTTGAGAGGACTAGAATATAAATATAAAGATAAAGATGCTTTTCAAGGTGTTGGTCAAACCACATTTGGAGTATTTTGGGCCCCTCTCTAAGAAAAAAATATGCTGGCATTGGAGAGGGCCCAGAAGAGATTTACAAGAATGATCCCAAGGATAAAAGTGTTAACGCAAGAAGAGCATTTGATGGGCCAGAGCCTGTATTCACAGCAGTTTAGAAAGGTGGGGGGGGGGGGGGATCTCATTAAAACCTATTGAATGTCGTAATGGCTGGATGGAATGGACGTGGAAAAGATGTTTTCAGTAGTGGGAGGAACCAGGACCAAACAGAATGCTGGAGAAAGTCAGCAGGCCAAACAGTGTACTTTATCTTTTTCTTTGGCTTGGCTTCGCGGACGAAGATTTATGGAGGGGGTAAAAGTCCACGTCAGCTGCAGGCTCGTTTGTGGCTGACAAGTCCGATGCGGGACAGGCAGACACGGTTGCAGCGGCTGCAGGGGAAAATTGGTTGGTTGGGGTTGGGTGTTGGGTTTTTCCTCCTTTGCCTTTTGTCAGTGAGGTGGGCTCTGCGGTCTTCTTCAAAGGAGGTTGCTGCCCGCCAAACTGTGAGGCGCCAAGATGCACGGTTTGAGGCGATATCAGCCCACTGGCGGTGGTCAATGTGGCAGGCACCAAGAGATTTCTTTAGGCAGTCCTTGTACCTTTTCTTTGGTGCACCTCTGTCACGGTGGCCAGTGGAGAGCTCGCCATATAACACGATCTTGGGAAGGCGATGGTCCTCCATTCTGGAGACGTGACCCACCTAGCGCAGCTGGATCTTCAGCAGCGTGGACTCGATGCTGTCGACCTATGCCATCTCGAGTACTTCGACGTTAGGGATGAAAGCGCTCCAATGAATGTTGAGGATGGAGCGGAGACAATGCTGGTGGAAGCGTTCTAGGAGCCGTAGGTGATGCCGGTAGAGGACCCATGATTCGGAGCCGAACAGGAGTGTGGGTATGACAACGGCTCTGTATACGCTTATCTTTGTGAGGTTTTTCAGTTGGTTGTTTTTCCAGACTCTTTTGTGTAGTCTTCCAAAGGCACTATTTGCCTTGGCGAGTCTGTTGTCTATCTCGTTGTCGATCCTTGCATCTGATGAAATGGTGCAGCCGAGATAGGTAAACTGGTTGACCGTTTTGAGTTTTGTGTGCCCGATGGAGATGTGGGGGGGCTGGTAGTCATGGTGGGGAGCTGGCTGATGGAGGACCTCAGTTTTCTTCAGGCTGACTTCCAGGCCAAACATTTTGGCAGTTTCCGCAAAGCAGGACGTCAAGCGCTGAAGAGCTGGCTCTGAATGGGCAACTAAAGCGGCATCGTCTGCAAAGAGATACACAACCAAAACTTTCAGCAAGGCAGGAGCAAAATGTTCCTAAACGAAATGGTAGGAGGGAAGAGCACAGACTCAAAACATTGCTATTCTGATGTTACATCGCACATATAACAGATTCCTGGAAAAAGCTTATTTCATTATGAGGTTTAGTGATGGCAGATGGAAAAAAAGTAATACAGTGGAATTGCTGAGAAAGCTTAAGTCTTAGCTAAAGTGAACAACCAGAGGGAAAGCACACAGTCTTGGGTAAATGTATGTGTGCTAACAAATAATTCTTATCCCATGGAAGAACAATTTATTTTCTCTTCCATTTACATTTATTATATTTTTTTGGTGTCCTATATATTAAATGTATTATATAACCTGGAAAACTGCAAGTGTCATTGCAACTGTACATTGTATTGATAAACTCTTCATTCATGAATTTAAAGTTTAGTTTGAAGAAAATAAGTTAATTCTGTTAATTTTAGAAAGTAAATAAAAGAGATGCATCCAATGTAGCACAATAATACATCGTTTAAATGCAATTAGTCCATCATTTTATCAATCGTAAGCTTTGAACTCGCATCCATTGAATACATCTATGTGAGACTCTGTCTCAAGAAGGACCCCCATCGGAGAAAATGACACTGTATATTCAAGAGCGAAATGTTTGTGTGTATTTTGGTCAGTATGTTTCCTAGTGTGAAAAATGAAAAAAAAAGGACCCCCATCACCCTGTTCACAGTCCATTCACGTGGAGAAGACCGGAACCTCTACGTACAAGAAAAGTTTATTTCCAATGGGTATCAGACTCTTAAACCTCCCATTATTGCATTAATCACAGATTGTTACAAAACCATAACTGGATTATCTATGCTATAGAAAAATTACTTTTATTTGAACTAGGATAACTATAAATATTCATTACCAATGCAAATTTTTTTGTGTTTTTTTTCCTTTTAATTCGATTGCAGTTGTCTTTTTATTGTTTTATGGTTGTTTTTTTTGACAAAGTACCTGTTTGGCGGTATCAGGTAAGAATTTTGGTGGAAGTAAATCATAAAAATCTGTAGACACTGTGATTGAAGTTAAAAACTTAAAATGCTGGAGAAGCTCAGCAGGTCAAACAAGGTCCTTTATGTAGCAAAGGCAAAGATACAGAACTAATGTTTCGGGCTTCATCAAAGTATGAGAAAATGTCGGCGGGCGTCCGAACAATAGATTTGGGTGGAGGGGAAAGGGGGTGGCAAAGGCAGGAGAAGATAGAAAGGAGGGAGAGGACAGCAGCAATGAGGGGGAAGAGGGATGGCTGGGAGGGTGGAAGGACTGGAAAGACAGGAAAGGGGGAAAGGGAAAGAAAAGGTAAGCAGGTTTAATGGAAAGCAATAAAGTGCCCAGATAGAAAATAAGGTGTTGTTCCTCCAATCTGTGGGTGGTCTGGGTAGGATAGTACACAAGGCCATGGACAGACATGTGACTGTGGGAGTGTGACTCGGAATTGAAATGGTTGGCAACTGGGAGGTTGCTGTGGTTGTGAATGGAGAGGAGATGCTCAGCAAAGCAATCTCCCAATCTATGACCCGTCTCTCCGATGTAGAGAATGCCACAAAGGGTGGACCAGATGCAATAAATAAATCCTTTGGATGTACAAGTGATGTGTTGCTTCGCTTGAAAGGTCTATTTGGGGATGGAGGTATGGGCGTGTGTTGCACCTCTTGCGGGCACGGGGGGAGTAGATTTAGGACAGAGATGAGGAAAAATAGTTTTTCCCAGAGAGTAGTGAATGTTTGGAATTCTCTAACCAGGGAAGTGGTTGAGGTTGCTTCATTAAACATATTTAAAATTCGGTTCGATAAATTTTTACATGATAGAGGAATTAGGGGATATGAGGAGAAGGCAGGTAGGTGGAGTTAGGTCAAAATTAGATCAGCCATGATCGTATTGAATGGCGGAGCAGGCTCAATGGGCCAGTTTTGGTCTACTCTTGTTCCTACTTCCTATGTTCCTATGTAAGGTGCCGGGCATATGATGAGTGGGGAGGGATGAGTGCACAAGGGAACCGCAGAGGAAGTGGTCTTGCAGAAGGCCGAGAGGGAAAGAGAAGGAAAAATGTTTATGGTGGTGGGATCCTATAATAAATGCGGGAAATTCCAGCGGATGATGAGTTGGATGCAGAGGCTGTTGGTGTGGTAGGTGAGGGTGAGGGAGCTTCTATGTTTGTTACATTTGGGGGGGAGAGGGGGGGCCAGGGCAGATGAGTGGGAGATGGAGGAGATGTGGGTGAGGGCTGAGTTGTTGGTGGTGGAATGGAAGCCACGTTTGCAGAAGAAGGCAAACACTTCGGAAGATCTAGACTGGAAGACCTCATCTTGGGAACAGATGTGGTGGAAATGGAGAAATTGAGAGAAGGGGATAGAATCCTTGCAGGGGACAGGGTGTGAGGAATTGTAGTCCAGGTAGTTGGGGGAGTTGGAGGGTTTGTAATATATGTCGGTGGAAAGCTTGTCACGCGAGATGGAGATATACATTATACATTTTATATGGCAATAAATAGATTCTATATTTTCTTTATCACATTATTTGTTACTCATTTCTGACACTGTTTGAATAAAATGGAAATGAAAACAATGATATTCAACAGCTCAGGCCACATCTGGAGGAAGGGAAAGACCCTTCTTCAGAATTATTTTATTTTTGATATTTTTGTTTGAAATAAAACATAATCATTCAATTTTACATTCTGGTTTATTCTTTGATCTTCAACACTCAGCAAAAGCTATCTACCCTGATAAAAACTGAATACTTCCTAAGGCAATTTCCGTACATTAGACTGCTAAATGTAAAACGACGCCCAGGCAGATTAAAGCATAAATCACTTTTCCAGAATAGAAAAAGGAAGAATTGCTTTTACTTTCTGTTTTCTCCAATGTTTTAATGGGAATCTGTCAAGAAATCAACTCATTTTCAACAGGAACTCTTTTTTTTTGTTGTTGTCATTGACATGAGACAGAGGGAAAGAGCGGTAGAGGAAAGTCTTCCATCTTTTGAATTCTCTTCCATAAAGAGTGATGAAGGTGGGTCCTTTAAAGGCAGAAACAGATTTTTCATAATGAGACTGCAGATGCTGGAATCAGGAACAAGAGTGTAAACTGATGCATGGTCCCTGAATGATGGTGAGTGAGCCCTTTGAAGTGAGGCAGAGAGTTACTTGCACCACCTCCAATGCCGTTGACTGCATTCGGTGCTCCCAATCAGAATCAGAATTAAAATTTGTTGTCTTGAACATGTCACGAAATTTGTTGTTTTGCAGCAGTGTCTCAGGTGCAAACATTGCTATAAGTTACATGTAAAAAATCAATGAAGCAGTGCAAGAGAAAGTAAGGTACTGTCTGTGATTAATTGGCCATAAATTCAGAAATATGATGGCAGAGGGGAAGAAACTCTTTTTGTACCACTGGGTGTTTGACTTCAGGCCTCTTCCACATCATCACAGGCTAGATGACCAATTTGCAGAACTCTTGCGTTCTGTCTGCAATGACCATCCCAAGTCCCCAGTTGCAAGCCTTGTCAACTCCCCTTTCCTATTCTCAAAATGAATTAGAACATAGTAACCTGAGCTTAACAACTGCCCAGAATTTCCGTAGAGCATAAGCCTAATTTTTCTCAGTTCCATCCACTTATCGAATCGTCTCTGAAAATATCCTACTGTACCTGCATCCACTGTCATTGCCAGCACTGTTTAAAACTTACCCCCTGTACCTACTCTCAAGCACCTTAAAACTATGCCCCATCATGTTAGCCATTTCAGCCTTGAGAAAATGCCTCTGGCCATCCATGCCATCAATGCCTCTCATCATCTAGGACACCTCCATCAGGTCAACCCTTATCTTCCATCACTCCAAGGAGAAAAGACCTAGTTCACTCAACCAAAGATATGCTCTCCAATCCAGGCAATGTCCTTGCTAATCTCTTCTGCACCTTTGCTGTAGCATCCACATTTTTTCTGTAGTGAGATGACCAGAACTGAGCACAATATTCCTTATATTTGTCCATCCTCAGTCTTCTCTGTGGCCAGGATCAAACCCAATGTGAACTAGAGGAGCAATGCTTCGCATTCCAGGCCTGAAACTTTGGTTACCTGTTACTTCATATGGTTGTTGCATGACCTGCTGAGTTTCTCCAGCAAGTTTGTGGATTGGAAAACCTGCAACCCAACAGTGTGAATATTGCATATTCCATCCCTTTCTCATTTGGTTCCGTCCATCTACCACCCACACATTTTACCCACCAGATCTAGTTCCATTTGTCTTTCATCTCTCCCCTAATCTTGTTTATTGATCAGACTCATCCATTGCTAGCCTTTGTGTTCCTGCTTGTCATCCTCATGAGGCTGTCTCACTCCTTCTCCCCCACCTACCATGTCCCTCCAACCTAGCTCCATCTGCTCTTTCATTTCCCTCTTGTCTGATTCCTGGTGTTACTCACTGCCTCCAAACTCCACCATTCCCTTCCCTCCCCCCAAACCTGGCTGTATCTGTCCTTCATCCTTCACCCTCGCTCACCCTTCTGCCTTGCTCTTTACACTGACCTACTTCCATCTTCACTCTGAGTCCCGAGATGAAGCATTGAAAAATAATCGGCACCTTCCCCCCACCCTCCCCCCCACACCAACCATCCCCACAGATGCTCCTGAGTTCCACCATCATTTTGTTTTCTTTTATTCTTAATAAACCAAAGAGTGAAATGTTAACTCAAGTAGACTGGAATGCAGAGCTGACATTACAATTAGATGAGCTGTGATTTTAATAAATGACAATAGGCTCAAGGGACCAGGGGCTTACTCCTTTTGCTAATGCGATCATCTAATTCAATTTATTGCTCCAGGTCGTCATGATGAAGGATGACTCTCAGGAAGAAAATTGACTTTGAACACCATTAACAACCACTCTAACTCTGGGAGACTCTCATTTGTACAAAAAATATCTATTTTATTTTTATAAATATAATACTTGTCCTGCATTTGTATTATTTGTATGTACATGTGTTTTGTCTGGTTGTGTGTCTGCATGTTTTTTGCACCGAGGACCAGAGAATGCTGTTTTGTCAGGTTGTATTTGTACAATCAGATGATAATAAATTTGAATTGACTTGAAGCACACAATTGATGTCCCATTCTACAGGTGACCTGCAATAATGGGATTGATAGTCCCACGTCATAAGTTCAAATCCTATCACTTCAGAGATGGAAGTTAAAATGGTTAATTTATTAAATAAATCTGTGATTGAAAAGCTGACCTGAAACTTTTTGGAATGCTATAAAGTGCAAGAGTTTTACACCAATTAATTCTCATGGAAAAAATTCTATCAATCTTGACCTACATTTTAATTCAGGGCTACAGCAATCCACTTGACTCTTAACTGTCTGAATGTTCCACAAACCACTTCAATTACCATAATGTTTAAGTTACTGGTGTACCTTTGGAGTTTGAAAGATGCAATTGAACAAATAGGAGACCTGAGTCTATTGTATTCAATCATAGATTTTTTAAAAAAATTAGGGATACTGCCCTTCTAGTCTGCCCAAACCATTATTTTTTTTTGCCTAGACCCACTGACCATGGCCCTCCATACCTCTCCCATCCATGTACCTGTCCAAATTCTTCTTAAATGCTAAAATTCAGCCCACATTCACCACTTCAGTTGGCAGCGCATTCCACAGAATGAAGAAGATCCCCCTCAAATTCCTTTAAACTTTTCCCCTTTCACCCTTAACCTATGACCTCTGGTTTGTATCTCACCTACCCTCAGTGGAAAAAAGCCGACCTCCACTTACTCTGTCTATCCCCCTCATAATTTAGGAATACCTCTATCAAATCCTAACCTGTTTAACTTTTCCCTGTAACTCAGTTCCTGAAGTCCTGTAGTTAGGTAACCAAAACTGCACACAAAACTCTAAATTGAGCTTCACCAATATCTTATATAACTTTACTATAACATCCTAGCATGTATATTCAATACTTTGATTTATGAAGGCCAATATTCCCAAAGATCTCTTTACAAACCTATCCACATGTAACTCCACTTTCAGAGAATTATGTATCTGTGTTCCCAGGTTCCTCTTTTCTACTGTACTCCTCGGTGCCCTACCATTCACCATCTACGTCCTTTCTTTGTTTGTCCCTCCAAAATGCAGCACCTCACATTTTGTCCCATGAGCCTGTAAAACCCAAACACACTCATGTGATCTATTAACACATGTTCTCTGGTGTGTGATACTTTTGCCCTGGGGAAAAGATACTGACTGTTCACCTTATGAATGCCCCTCATTATTTTATTTACATCCATCATTCTCTCTTCATGCCCTACCAGTTTCAAAGATTCATACATAAGTAAACTTGTGCTCTTGTAGAACCTTTTAGAACTTTTCCACTCAATCTCAATTGTTTCTCCCCATCCCCTCTGTCAAAAAGAAACACTTAATACTTTCATGCATTAAATTTTACCTGCCATAGATTTTCTTGACCCTTCTACTTGCCAAGCTGTCTCTTGCTTCTTGCTTTTAAAATGTACTCTCAACACCTAAGTTAACAAAAGCAGGAGATCTTAGCACTTGAAAGGAGCTGAAATATTTATATGGAAACAGAATCATTCATTTGATGCGATACAGTAAAAACCCTGGTATCCAGCACCTATGAGGATTGGTATATTCCGGATAAGTGAATTTGTCAGTTACTGAGATTGCGTGTTGTGTGATTGTCGATCTAACCACTAGAATTCTTGAATTTGCTTGAATTGGAGATAACAGCAATTTTACTGTATACACTGTTGAAGTTATTATTGAAATAATTAATTTTCAGTCTTCTTCTCAGATCATCCCTGCAAATTGAAGGTAAATTAACCTGATGGGGCAGACTGATGGGTGGTCAGTGAGAGACAAAAGTGACTGCAGATGCTAGAATCTGGAGCAAAAATAAGCAATCTGCTGGAGGAACTCAATTAAAAAAAAAACCATCTAGAATATACAGCAAGGTAACAGACCATTTTGGCCCATAATTCCGTGCTGCCCACTTTACACCCAATTAACCTACACCCCCAGTATGTTTCGAATGGTGGGAGGAAACTGAAGCCCTGGAGGGAAACCCACATAGACATGGGAAGAATGTACAAACTCCTTTCAGACAGCATGGGATTCGAACCCTATCCCAATTGCTGGCGCCATTTGAGCAATACCTTGGAGGGTGGTGGTGGTTGGGAGGAAGGCAATGTTGATGTTACAGGTCAAAACTTTTCATCAAGGCTAGTCGATGCAGAGTCTCTGATGTTCCTGATGCATGGCATCACGGTTCTTAAAAGAATTATGAAAGCTACTTTGCTGATCTTTGGAGTTAAGGGCCATAGATTCACAGAAGTTGGTGATGATATCATACTTTTTTAAGGATGCCTTGAGGATAACCTTGTTCTTTTTTCCTGTCCACTTTTCCTTTGATGGAGCTTGGAATTGAGCGCCTGTTTTGAGCATTTGGTACCCATACATCAATAAAATACAGGGCATCATCTGTTTTGCAGGCTGTTCCTTGCAAGATTCCAAGGTAGATGTTCCCTGTAATTAGAACTGAATATACAGCACAGTACAGGCCCTTTGGCCCTTAATGTTGTGCTGACCCATATATTTCTTAGAAAAAAATACGAAACCACGCTACCCCATTACCCTCTATTTTTCTTCCATCCATAGCCTGTCTTTCTTTCTTTGGCTTGGCTTCGCGGACGAAGATTTATGGAGGGGGTAAAAAGTCCACGTCAGCTGCAGGCTCGTTTGTGGCTGACAAGTCCGATGCGGGACAGGCAGACACGATTGCAGCGGTTGCAAGGGAAAATTGGTTGGTTGGGGTTGGGTGTTGGGTTTTTCCTCCTTTGCCATTTGTCAGTGAGGTGGGCTCTGCGGTCTTCTTCAAAGGAGGTTGCTGCCCGCCAAACTGTGAGGCGCCAAGATGCACGGTTTGAGGCGTTATCAGCCCACTGGCGGTGGTCAATGTGGCAGGCACCAAGAGATTTCTTTAGGCAGTCCTTGTACCTTTTCTTTGGTGCACCTCTGTCACGGTAGCCAGTGGAGAGCTCGCCATATAACAGGATCTTGGGAAGGCGATGGTCCTCCATTCTGGAGACGTGACCCATCCAGCGCAGCTGGATCTTCAGCAGCGTGGACTCGATGCCTGTCTAAGAGCCTCTTAAATGACCCTAATGTTTCAGTCTCCGGCACCATCCCTGGCAAGGCTTTCCAGGCACCCACAACTCTCTGTGATAAAAACACCCTTGATGGCTCCCCTAAACTTCTCTCCCTTCACTTTCTACATATGTCCTATGGTGTTTGCTATTCTTGCCCTGTGAAAATGGTGCTGGCTGTCCATCCTACCTTTGCCTCTCATAATCTTGTAGACTTCTATTAAGTCTTTTCTCATTCTATGTTTCAAAGAGAAAAGTCCAAGCTCTGCTGACCTTGCCTCATTAGACTTATCTTCCAATCCAGGCAATATCCTAGTAAATCTCCTCTGCACCCAGTTTATACCTTCCACATCCTTCCTTCAATGAGGTGACCAGAACTGAACACAACACTCCAAGTGTGGTCTCACCAGAGATTTGTAAATTTGCAACATGACCTCTTGATTCTTGGAATTAATCACCCTATTAATGAAGCCCAACATCTCACAGGCCTTTTTAATTATCCTATCAACCTGCATGGCGATCTTGAGGGATGTATGGAGTTGAATCCCATGATCCCTCTGTTCATCCACACTCTTAAGTAACTGACCATTAACCCTATACTCAACTTTCTGGTTTGTTCTTCCAAATGCATCACCTCATACTTATCTGGATTGAACTCCTTCTGCCACTTTTCCACCCAAGTCTGCATACTGTCTATATCCTTTTGACACCTACAATTATCTTCAGCACAACTTTTCCAACCTTTGTATCATCCACAAACTTACTGACCCATCCTTGCACCTCTTCATCTAGGTAATTTAAAGAGATAACGAAGAGCAGGGGTCTTAGAACAGATCCACTAATCACTGACCTCCAGAAAGAGTACTTTCATTCCAATACTACTCTCTGCTTTTTACATGAAAGTAAACTTTTTATCCACACAGCCAAGGTTATATGTATCCCATGCTTCCTTTGGAAAATTAGACAAAAGTCAGAAGAAATCCAACATGAAGACATGAGGACATTAGAAATACTCGGCAGGTCAGGCAGCATCTGTGGAGAGAGAAACAAAATTTACATGTCAGGTTGATAATCTTTCATCACCTTGTACTTTCATTGTCACCTGCCCAATAAATGGATTCAGTGTATTGGACAAATACAAGAGGATTTTTCAAGTTTAAATTCATTACTATTGGACTACATATACAACCAGATGAAACCATATTTTTCTGGACCATGGTGCACATAATTACATATATAACACACACACACAAAATATAAAATACCTACGTATAAATATTTCAGAATAATTTACATGAGACACAAGGTTACAGAATACTGATCATCAATTTCGCTGTGTGTGACCTGGCAGTCCTGACTTTGATGCTCTTGTATCTCCTTTCTAATGGTAACAGGTTAAAGATACTGATTGATGAATGGTAGATGTGGTAAACCACTGTTATACTATGATTGGCTACTGCTGGCTGGACACACCTCCTGAGACCGATCCTACCATTACCTTTTTGCATGCTCCCCACTCCTCCTGCCATGATCAGTTGATGAGATTGGTGGATGCTCCAGTCCATAGCCAATAAAAGCCTATCAGTTTCACAATCTCAGTCTTTTGTGGTAATTGATTATTTCAGGGGCATCGTAATATTAGAGACATAGCAATGGCATGTATATTAAAGTAGTCATGTTTAGTACTTTGTTTCATATCACTTGCACACAACGACTGCTTAAAATATGTGGTTCATAGACATCATCAGGTGCTGAGTATTTTCTGTGGTAATGGTTCCCAACCTTTTTCTTTCCACTCACATCCCACTTTAAGTAATCCCTATGCCATCGGTGCTGTGTGATTAGTAAAGGATTACTTTAGGTGCTATGTGAGTGGGAAGGGAAGGGTGAGAATCATTGCTCTAGACCCAATTGTTACTGAAATATTTTGCTTGAGAAAAATTGTCCATTTCCTTGGAGTTATGAAACCATGCACCTAATGAGTCAATTAGGTACGATTAAAACAATGGTTTTCATACCTTTTATTTTCAACCACATATTACCTTAAGTAATCCCTTACTAATTACAGAGCACCAATGGCATAGGGATTACTTAAAGTATTATGCGAATGGAAAGAAAAAGATTGAGAACCACTGTTCTATGGTAAAGCTCTGCCAGACCTCTACTGTAGCCATCTTTCAGCTTCTGCTTTTTTTTTGGGGGGGGGGGCCTTGTCCCCTTAAGTTTTCTCTTCATCATATGGAAGGCATGCTCAATTGGATTTAGATCGGATGACTAACTTGGCCATTCAAGAATTTTCCAGTTTTTAGCTTTGAAAACTCCTTTGTTATGCAACAGTAGGTTTAGGATCATTGTCTTGCTGAAGAATGAATCACTGTTCCATGAGTTTGGAGGCATTTGCTCGAACATGAGTGGTTAAGATGCTTCTATACATCCCAGAATTAATTTTGCTACTGCCATCAGCAGTTACATCAACAATGAAGATAAGTACATCATTACCTGTGACAGCCATACATGCCCAGGCCATAACCACCATGTCTCACAGATGAGGTGTTATGCTTTGGATCTTGGGCCATTCCTTTACGTTTCCACACAAGTTAATCCTCATCCCATCTGTCCTCATGACCTTTGTTCAAAATTCTACAGGCTATTTTAAATACTTCTTGGCAAACTATAATTTGGCCATCTTTTTCTTTGCTAACTAGTGGTTAACATCTTGCAGAATAGCCTCTGTATTTCTTTTCCTGAAGTATTCTGCAGACAATAGTTATTGACACATCTATACCTGCCTCCTGAAGTGTTTTTCCGATCTGGTGGACATACGATTGGGGATTTTTCTTCATTATGATGAGAATTCTTTTGCCATTAGGTGTGGAGATCTTCCTAGTTATACCAGTCCCTTTGTAATTACTGAGTTCACCAGTATGCTCTTTCTTCTTAATCATGCAGTTGATTTTGGTAATCCTAAAGTTTGGGTGATGTCTCCTACAGTGTTATTCCTGGGTTTTTTTTCAGCTTCATAATGGCTTCTTTGACTTTCATTTGCCCTACTCTGGTCCTCACATTGAACAATGGCAGCTACAGAAGGAAGCCTACTCTCTTATACCTACACCAATGAAGTAATTAAACACACCTGAGTAGTCACCAACACCTGTGAAGCTAAATGTCCCAAATATTACAGTCCTCTAAAATAGGGGAACTATGTATAAAAAGTGTTGTAATTTCTAGATGGTCGAACTAAAATGTATACAAATAACCTTGAATAAGATCTGGAATGTGCATTTTAATCATATGTGAATGGTTTAATTACAAAATTAAAAGTGTGGAACACAGGGAAAAATAAAAGAAAAAACGTGTCTACCCCACACTGTATGTTTGGTACCTTGTCAATGGACTTCTGAAAATCCAAACAAACAACATTCACTGACTCTTCCTTGTCTCTCCTGCTCATTATTACCTCAAAGAACTCCAAGAAATTTGCTGAAGGAAACCTAGCAGACTTCAGCCTATTTTACTTGAAGTACTCCTGTGGGCGCTGCTGCATGAAAAATTCTGACTGAAAGTCCACTGACTGTACAACTGACTTTAATTAGCTTAAACTTGTGCACAACGGTCTCAGTATACTGCTGGCTCCATGTGACTGACTGTCCCCGAAGGGGCCAGCTCGAGTCTTTATATGGGCAGGTGATTGACAGCCGGCAAGTGGGGCCAGCCTCCCAGGTTGCCTACCTGCAGGTACAGCGGTTGCCCCCTGCAGTAGGCTGGTAGAAGTGCAGCCAGTGCAGCGGTTGTATCACCACATTCACCCCTCTCTTAAAATGAGTCCAGTGGGGGGGTGCGGTGTTCTCGATACCGAGTAGTATCTACAGGTTCAGGCAGACCAGTGGTCATCTGTGCCTCTGGGACTGTTGCAGGACAGGCTCCTGGTCAATGGCCGGTAGGGGTAGGGCCTCCTGAGGGTTGGCTAGGTCCACGATGGCTAGGGCAACTGGTGGTGTGGGTGGGATGGTGTCTGGGAGAGAGGGGTTGTAGGTGTGGAGTGGGGCTGCGGGGAGAATGGGGCCCTTTGCAGAGGTGGAGAGACAGTGTTGGCTCCTCGGGGGATCTTGGATGAGCCAGGGGTACCCAGGGTGAGAGGGCTGGGCCCCTGCTGGTGCAAGATCCCTGGTTGAGACAGTGTCCTCATGTCCATTGGAGTACCTGATGTAAGCGTAATTTGGGTTTGAATGGAGGAGGGGCACCTGCTCGACCAGGGAGTCGGATTTGTGGGTCCTCACATGTTTGCGGAGGTGTACTGGTCCTGGAGACGTCAGCCACACTGGCATGGAGACCCCAATCACTGATTTCCTAGGAAATTTGTGAGGGGTCTGATTGGTAGCCAGCACAAGAGTGACTGTATGGCATGGAGCATCTTGGGGAGAGCCTCTTGCCAATAGTTGATTGACCAGCCTTTGCACCTCAGGGCCAAGAGGACCACCTTCCAGATTACCCCGTTTTTGCACTCCACCTGCCCATTGCCCCTGGGGTTGTAGCTAGTGGTGCGACTAGCTGCAATGCGTCACACTGGTGCAGCTCCTCACTCATGAAGCTGGATGTCCAGTTGCCGGGTATCCGAACATGGTGAAGATCTGCACCAGTGCCTTGATAACAGAAGCGATGGAGGTGTCAGGCAAGGGAGGGTGAAGGGAAAATGGGAATATTCATCTATAACTGAAATGAAATAAACGTTCTTATTCGTGGAAGGCAGTGGTCCCTTGAAGTTGACGCTGAGTCACTCAAAGGGCTGAGCGGCCTTCACTACATGGGCCGATGGTGGGTGGAAGCAGCACGGTTTGCACTCCGCACAGACCCTGCAGGACTCAGTCATGGTCCTGACTTCTTGGATGGTGTAGGAGAGGTTCCGGGACCTAATGAAGTGGTACGGGCACGTGATGCCCAGATGGCAAAGGGTGACGTGCACTTTCTACATTTTTTAGAAGTTTTAAAATGTGCCATTTAATAACATTGGGGTGATTATGCGTGAGAATAATGGCTGTGGCTGTAACACTCAGATTAAATTCACGAAGTGTCTTATCCTGATTAAGTGCTCATACATTAAAAGAAATTAATTGTGCATAAATTAGATTGCCTCAATTTTCTTTGGCTTGGCTTTGCGGACGAAGATTTATGGAGGGGGTAAAAGCCTCAATTTTAAATCTGTAATTAATTACGAGGTGGACAAAATGTGAAAAAATACATAACAAGAAAAGAGTGACCAATATTAATATAAAGATTGCCATAAATATTAGCATTATTTAACATTCTAGAGAGGTATAATGTTAATATCTCAGAAATATCTCCAAAGGAGAAACAGCAAATTATTCACATTTATGATTCTCCCACTAGATTTTTGGGAAGATGCTTCGACAGAAATAATTTGGAGTCTTAAAAGCAACTTGAAAATAGAAACAGAAAGTGAGGAATTCTTTAAATGGGTGTCACTTTAAACTTCTCATTGCTATTTTGCCAAATTGCCTCAGGCCAGACCTCAGCTTCCTTCAGTTTACTTATGCTCCAAGTGAAAGTTTTCTTTTGGATAAACCAGTTTCTGGCAAAGTGATTATACAAGAGCTTGGCATGCTCTGACTTGCATGGATATGATTTACAGTTATATGACCAAATGTTTGCATTTAAACCATTATTTAACTCAATGAGGTGAAACAAGAAAGTCTGCAGATGCTGTGATTATATTTAATGCACAAAAATGCTGGGGAAACTCGGCCGATTATATATAAATGTTGGCTATGTATCGTTGCCTCCTATTAACACTGCAGGATCTGCTGAGTTTCTCCAGCAGGTTTGTGTATTTATTTAAATCAATGTGACTATTAAAATTAAAATTATTCCCCAGAATATTGCATATCCCATAAAAATGCTGATGGTTTAAATGCCGTGAATTAAATGCACAGTGTTTAATGGGCTTTTAGGTGCGCCTCGATGCTAACCATTATTATATTATTGCCCCAGTAACTTCTCTTGAAATACCTCTGCATTCCCTATGGTGCTTGAATGGGTGTTTATAAAATCACAAGCGTAATATTTTCATGAGGATTCGCTGTTAATCTTCTCACCTAGCTTCCAAGTTAAAATTCAAAGAATTGCTAATTTTTAAAAATGATCACAGCTGTAAAGTAAAATAGAATATTTTTTTTTATCTTCCAGTTTATCTTTGGTAGGGCAGACATAAAGATGTTTGGAATCAATCAAGAGCATCATCAGGAATTTGTCAATACAATAGGATTTACCAAGAGCAAATAAGAATTGAGATGGATGCCCTTTCAGGCTTGTATTTAGGGTCTGGACCAAGGGATATCAAGGGATATGGGGAAAAGGCTGGAAATTGGAACTAGGTGTGAGCAGAGTTCAGCTTAGTGTAGAGTCATGGAACAGACTCGATGGGCCTAGTGGCCTGCTTCTGTCCCTTTATCTTGGGATCTTGTGAATTCAGTGGAGAATTTTGGATACCTAGGAATCTCACATTTCAGTATGAGCAGGCTGTTGAAAGTTCAATCTATCTCCTCCATATCATAACCTCAGACACTAACCTGGTTTAAAATCCTTAAGCTGTAAGTGGAGTAGTAGTGGATTACAGTGAAAATGGACTTCTGGACTCTAATTCCTATTTGTATAGTTCTTTTCATGTCATTGAATGTGACCTCAACAGGTTTTAGTGAACAAAATTTGATGGACTGAGCCACATTAAAAATCTTTGAGCAGAAGACCAGTGAGCATGGCAAACTATGGCAGAGAAGACACTGACATGGTCACAGTCAGAGAAATTTAGACAAATTGACCAGAGGGAATTACAGATAGAGAGGGGGAGTGAAGCGGGACATGAAACAAAACAAAATGAGAACTCCAAAATCAAGGTGCTGCTTCCCCAGGATGTAGTTTGGGTCATTGTCCACAGCAGTGGTGAGTGTATAAGGATTGATATAAATAAGAGATAGGGATGCAGATGTCACAGTTTGAAAGATGGCAGTATGTGAATGACCAACTAGTAATATGCTGGAATAAGAGTGGGGGTGGGGGGGTCGGGTGAAACAAGAAAGCCTGCAGACGCTGTGATTGTAGTCAAAGACATAGAAATGCTGGAGTAGCTCAGCCGGCCTCGCAGCATCCACAGGAGGTAAAGATATATTGCCGACGTTTCGGGCCTGAGTATGAGTGAAATACAAAGGCAAGATGCTACATGGCAAGGACGATGCAAGATCAGAATGGCTGAAAACTTGAGGGTGAATGATTACAATATTTCCCATTTAACGTTGTCACTCAAGGTCAAATTAATCCTGGTAAACGTAGACCCAAATTAGTATCACTTTGGAAATGCCGTCCAACGTATAACTGCAAACTGCAGCACATTCAGCAGGCAATCACAATGTAATGGAATGAATCTAAAACTTATCATCAGGACTCCACATGTTATCAAAAAAACAGACGTTGGGGAGTGATATAAGCATCATGGTTCACTATTTCCTATGATGTATGTTATTTTCTACGACGCATATCGCACAAGACTGTGCCGAAGCTGATCAGGTTTGTTTTGAGGGTAGCCAGTCCCATAAAAGAAAGTTGATGACAAGGTGGTGACACAAGAAGAGTGGAGAAAGAAACAAATTGTTGGAGGAACTCCGGAGGCCAAGCAGCAGCTGTGGAGGCAAAGGGGTAGACGCAAGTTTGCCAGCAGTAGATGTCAAACATTTTATGACTATCAGAATGTTGTCCAATATCAATCCTATGAAAGAGATGTTGCGTGTCCAGTTAACAAAAATAAAGAATCTGGTGAACAATTTTACAAACCTTGTCCTTTTCATTTTCACGAAAACTCATAAAATGAAGAAAAGGTGAGAATACCTTGTCTTGGTACATGTGGGTACAAACGACATTGACAAGAAAAGTGAGGAGGTAATGAAAAGGGATTACAGTGAGCTGGGACGAAAGCTGAAACACAGGAACGCTAGGGTGGTGATCTCGGGATTACTAACTGTTCCAAAGGCAAGTGATGAAAATAATGTAAGGATAAGGAAAATGAATGTGTGGCTGAGGGGCTGGTGTACAAGGCAAGGATTTGGCTTCTTGGATCATTGGGATCTCTTTTGGGGAAGGCATGATCTTTACAAGGACGGGTTGCACCTAAATCCAAAAGGTGTCAACATTTTGGCAAGTATGTTTGGTACAGCAGTGGGGCAAGGTTTAAACAAATTTGGCAGGGGTATGGGAACCTGAGTGATAAGGAAAAGGGTAGGGAAGATAAAGAAATGGCCAGGAAAAGTAAAATAGGGAAAGTAATGTTGGGAGGAGAAAGTAAAAAATCAGATGGTGCAGTGAGTTTTCGGGTCAATGATAGTGTTAAGAAAATTACAAAGAAAAATAGTGGGCAGAAAAATCAAAAGAAAAGGTTACAGAAGTCACTAGATATTAAAAGGACAAAGAGCATCAGGGCACTTTATCTGAATGCCCACAGTATTAGAAATAAGGTTAGTGAACTTGAGGCGCAAATCGGTACCCGTGCCTATGATTTGGTAGCCATCACGGAAACATGGGTACAAGGTGACCCTAAATGGGATTTAAACTTTCAAGGGTATCAGGTGGTGCAAAGAGATAGACAGGGTGGTAAGGGAGGTGGAGTTGCACTCTTAATCAAAGATGAGCTCCAGGCAGTAGTGAGGGATGATATAAGATCGAAAGAGCATAATGTTGAGTCCATTTGGGTAGAGATAAAGAATAACAAAGGAAAAAAATTACTGGTGGGTGTAATCTATTGTCCACCAAATAACAATTGTTTAGTGGCACAGGAAATAAATAGAGAGATAAGTGAGGCATGTAATAATGATACGGCAGTAGTCATGAGGGATTTTAACTTCCACCTAGATTGGGAAAATCAAGTTGGTTGTGGGAGTCTGGCAGAGGACTTCATAGAATGCATCCGCGATAGCTTTCTTGAGCAGCATGTTAAGGAACCCACAAGAGAAAATGCTCTCCTGGATCTAGTGTTGGGCAATGAGATAGGTAGAGTAAATGATGTAATAGTCAGAGTGGACTGGGAGCATAGGCTAATTGATGAAACAGTTGAGGAACAGTGGAAGATTTTCAAATAAATATTTTGTAATGCTCAACAAAAATATATTCCGGTCAGGAAAAAGGGCAGCAAGAGAGGGAAAAATCAACCATGGTTAACAAAGGAAATAAAGGAGAGTATAAAATTGAAAGCACAGGTGTACAAAGCTGCAAAGAGCAGTGGGAAACTGGAAGATTGGGAAAACTTTAAGAGACAAGGGATTACAAAGCAGGTAATAAGAAATGGGAAAAAGGATTATGAAAGTAAATTGGCACAAAATATAAAAACAGAAAGCAAAAAATTTTATAAATATATAAAATGGAAGAGGATGGCCAGAGTTAACATAGGACTCTTGGAGGATGAGAAAGGAAAACTGGTAGCAAATGAGGAAATGGCCGAGGCATTAAACAAATATTTCGTGTCAGTCTTCACGGTGGAAGACACGTCCAGCATGCCCAAGTGCGGAGTTAAGGATGCGAATGTTAAGGATACTTCCAAAGGAAGTAGTGATGGGGAAACTCATGGGACTAAAGCCAGACAAATCACCTGGTCCTGATGATATGCATCCAAGGGTTCTGAAGGAAATGGCAGAAGTTATAGTTGATGCATTGATGGTCATATACCAAAATTCCTTGGATTCTGGGCAGGTCGCAGCAGACTGGAAGACAGTAAATGTCACACCACTTTTTAAGAAGGGATGTAGGCAGAAGACTGGAAATTATCGGCCAATTAGCTTGACGTCTGTAGTTGGAAAAATGCTTGAAGCCGTGATTAAAGATGAAATAGTGAAACTTTTGGAACATAAGGGTTCAATCAGGCAGACGCAGCATGGTTTTAGAAAGGGAAGATCTTGTTTTACAAACTTGTTAGGATTCTTTGAGGATATAATGGGTGCAGTGGATAGAGGGGAACAGGTTGTATATTTGGATTTCCAGAAAGCGTTTGATAATGTTCCGCACAAGAGACTTCTCAGTAAGTTACAGGAAAGTGGAGTCCAGGGAAGTCTATTGGCCTGGATTGAAAATTGGTTGTCTGATTGGAGGCAGAGAGTCGGGATAAATGGGAGTTTAAGTGGGTGCCACAGGGGTCAGTGTTAGGCCCACAACTGTTCATCATTTACATTGATGACTTGGAGGGGGGGACAAAATGTGGTGTAGCCAAGTTTGCGGATGACACCAAATTGAGTGGAAGAGCAAATTGTAATGAGTCTGCAGAGGGATATAGTTAAGCTGGATGAGTGGGCAAAGGTCTGGCAGATGGAGTACAATGTTAGTAAGTGTGAGGTTATCCACTTTGGCAAGAAAAATAGAAGAGCTGAATATTATTTAAAGGGTGAAAAACTACAGCATGCTGTTGTGCAGAGGGAATTGGGAGGGCTTGTGCATGAATCGCAAAAAGTTAGGTTGCAGGTGGAGCAGGTTATTAAGAAGGCAAATGGAATGTTGGCCTTCATCGCTAGAGGAATTGAATTCAGGAGTAGGGAGGTAATGTTGCAACTGTATAAGGTACTGGTGAGACCGCACCTGGAGTACTGTGTCCAGTTCTGGTCTCCATATTTGAGGAAGGATATACTGGCTTTGGAGACGGTCCAGAGGAGGTTTACTAGATTGATCCCTGGAATGAAGGGGTTGACTTATGATGAAAGATTAAATCGTCTAGGATTGTATTCGCTCGAGTTCAGAAGAATGAGAGGAGATCTTATAGAAACATATAGGATTATGAAGGGTATGGATAGGATAGATGTAGGAAGGTTTTTTGAGCTGGCTGGGGAAACTAAAACAAGAGGACACAGTCTCAAGATTCAGTGGAGTAGATTTAGGACAGAGATGAGTAAAAATAGTTTTTCCCAGAGAGTAGTGAATGTCTGGAATTCTCTAACCAGGGAAGTAGTTGAGGCTGCCTCATTAAACATATTTAAAATTCAATTAGATTAATTTTTACATGATAGAGGAATTAGGGGATATGGGGAGAAGGCAGGTAGGTGGAGTTAGGTCATAAATTAGATCAGCCATGATCGTATTGAATGGCGGAGCAGGCTCAATGGGCCATTTTTGGCCTACTCCTGTTCCTACTTCCTATGTTCCTATGTAACACCTTCTAGTGCGTTCACTTCTAGTATGTTTTTCCAAGCACATTTAAGCTGCAGGGACAGTTTGGCATTTAACAAAATTCGCTTTGCTGCATCCATGCCAATGACATTCCAAAATCACCATTCAGTTAAAATTCCGCTACATCATCCTCACAACCGTTCAGGGTCAAGTTCAATTTTATTGTCACATGTACATTGAAATGGTTCATTTTGCGTGCTGCCCTGCAAGGCAGCCCATACGTAACTACAGCTAAGAGAAACACAATACACAGTGCAGAGTTACAGTTTGAACAGAGTGTTTTACTAAAGGAAGTAAAGGCTGGATATTTTGCTACAAGCATCAATGAATTCTGCACATTCTTCTCACTGTTTTATGACACACACTCCACTAGCAAGTCCCCAGAACTTGAACACCTGGATCCTTAGATACACCTCAGAAACATGTTATCTATTATTTCATAGGCTGTTCATGAGGACCAAATGCAGCTTCTATGCAATTCTGACACGATTATGGAGGTCAGTGCAAGATTCACAGCACTGCCTCATGGGCCAGAGAAAGTGCTTGGTCAGTGGCTGAACTGTTATTAACACACATTTCTATCTGAGAGACTTTGAGCACAATTGGCTTATTGCAATGCAGAAGATGGCCATTCAGTCCATCTGGTCCACAGCACAGCCGAACAGGAGTGGATCCGAGCGGATGCTGCAGAGTTGGGATCTCACCTGATGGAGGTATGGAACTTTCGACATGGCAGAGAGGAGGAGGCCGAGCCTCTGCATCGTTGGAGGTCAGCAGTTCCTCAGCTCTTTGGGAGCGTTGTCGGAGGTGTCTACTGTTGGGTTGAGTGGAACGGATGTGCTGCAGAGTCGGAGACGGTGTTGCGGAGCTGCGCCAAGCTCAGAGATCGGGAGAGATGTGCCTAGGCCTCATGCACAAATGGAGGACTGGAGGCTGTGATGTCTGGGCCTCATGGGAAGGACAGTGCCAGAGGGTTCGGGCTGCATGAACTTATGACTGGGCTGAAGTTGGGTTCCCTACTGCAGTGAACTGGGATTCACTGGTAGTGTGTTGTGCTGATGGCTGGCCCCGCCTCCTGGCTCCGCCTCCATCTGCTCAGCTATAACCCTGGTTTCACGCCTAAACCCAGAACCCTTCTGAAGACTACTGTGAAACCCTACCCATAGTTATAAGCTAATAAAAGCGTTTGATCTCTCTCCCATCGTGAGAGCTTTTATTCACGCTACACCTACCGCTGGTGAACTTAACATCTGTGGATGGGTCGGGAATCCAGCCTGTTGAATGCTGCACGAACAGAGCCTGCAGTGGCCCTTCAGGCTCGAGGAACGTTCTTCTTCATCGGAAATTGGTGGACATTTTATAACATCTTGCTGTAACCTGTCTCCTTGTACCATTTTCTGGTTTCTGAAAATTGAATGTATGTTGCCTTGTATGGTTAGGCAGTTTTTGTACCAGGTCAGGGGAACATTATCTTGGTGTTAATTGCAATGAATAAATTATACTTGATACCTATTAGTTGCATTTGATCATTCTCCTGAAACTTGTTATCTCTCACTTATACAACTCCGATTATCTGAAATCAGATTCTCCTAAATCCTTGGTTTTCTGAATAGTTTTTTTTTTAAATTGCATGAACGAGGATATCCAAAATCCTTATTTATTTGAAATTTCTTTCAGAGCCGACTGACCGGGGATGTTGGGCTTCCAGCAATGGCGGCAGCAGTGGACCTTGGGCTCCTGGCAGTGGTAGTAGCAGACTTTAGGCTCCTTGTGGAAGCAGAGGTGGGACCCTCAGGCTCTCGGCACCAACGGGGCCTTGGTGGGGAGGTGTTGGTGATCGGCAGTGGCCAGCATTTTTTTTTTGGTGAGGATTAAACATTATTTTGTGCGTAAAAAGCTTTTCCTTGTTGTTTGTTGTTGTATAAACACTGTTACAAGTGATTTGCTGTTCCTACTGGGCTGTTTTTTAAAAAATGACCAGTTCTCCAAAAAATAACTAATTTATCCGAAATCGGCCCGGTCCTGACCATTTTGGATAATCGGAGTTGTACTGTACGTCAACTCTCTTTGGATTCATTTTGCCGCTTACCTACACCAAGAAGTGGTTTCAGATAGGTCATTAACCTACTCACATGCAGTTGGGATTAGTGAGAAAATCAAACCACCTGTGAAAGCCCAAATGGAGAATGGAGCAAAGTCCATAAAGGTGAGCATCAAACCCTTGTCCATGGAAGTTTCTGAAAGAGTGCTAACTATTGTAGCACTGTGATTGGTCCCTACGTGGAAGACACTCCACAATGTGGAGCATTCTTGACCCAGTGATTCTAATGAATTGGTGAGAATGTTACAATATAAAGGATTCCCTTGAAACAGGTACTCTGTCATCTTGCATTATCTTGTCATTATGCATCTCAATGCATGATTGTGGTGGTGGTGGTGGTGTGGGGAGTGGGGGGGGATGATTGGATGTGACCAGATCCTCAATACCTGAGAGACAGCACTGACATTTTGTTTGGCTGATCTGTAAATAGAGTTGGAAAGTTTTACAGAAGCAGCTTTGAGGGTACTCTTCATGAACTGGGTGGTGGAGGATGGCCAGGGTAGTAGATTATGAGTTTGGTGTCAAATTCAATCTCCTAGAGTTTGAGGACTCTTCCTTAGCTGCGTACAAGTTATGCTGGTTGTAGAGCTCGTCGGAAGAACCAAAGACTTGTTGATCCAAACCAAGGCTTTTATTAGCAAAAGACCGGAGCTCTTCACAGGTGGCCGACCAGTCCGGAATGATCCGACCTGGCTAGGGACACAACCCTTTAAGGCCCAGACAATAGGCGTGGCTTAGCTCTCAGCCAATCGCTGTAAGCACAGTCTAGATACAGTAACTATATACATTATGTACATTGGTGATAGATCTGTACTATCACATTCACCCCTTCTTGGAGAACTGACCCTGGGGAAAAAAAAACAAAAACGAGGGAGAGAATGAAAGGAAGGGGTAGGTCAAGGACTGTAGCGGTCAGGGGGTCTGACCATCCGGCGTGACCGCCGTGGTGCCGGGATTGGGGTCGCTGGTGTGCTGTCGCCAGCGGGCTCGTCGGGTGCGACTGCTCCGTCGCTCAATTCCCCAGTCGTGTTGTCGGCAGGGTGGCCCGGGTCATTGGGGTGCTGTTGGTCCTTCTGTTGCGGCACGCGGCCTGGGGAATAAAGAGTTGGGGAAGGTTGGGTTGGGGGGGTTTGCTGGGTCTACCGCGTCCTGAGCTAGGTCCCGCAACGAAACAGTGTCCTCCCGCCCATCTGGGAACTCACCGTAGGCGTAATGTGGGTTCGCGTGGAGTAGAGTCACTCGGTCGACCAAGGGGTCGTTCTTTGAGTGCCGGACGTGGCGTCGCAAAAGGATGGGGCCAGGGACGGTGAGCCATGCCGGTACAGTGGTTCCTGATTCGGATTTCCTCGGGAAAAGGAACATCCTTTCGTGGGGGGTGGCATTTGTTGCAGTACATAGGAGGGAGCGGATGGAGTGTAAGGCACTAGTGAGAACCTCCTGCCAGTGAGAGGTGGGGAGACCTTTAGACCGGAGAGCCAGTGTAACCGCTCTCCATATGGTAGCATTCTCCCTCTCGACCTGGCCGTTACTGCATGGGTTATGGTTCGTGGTCCTACTTGAAGCAATACCACACTCCAGAAGATACTGTCGCAGCTCTGCGCTCATGAATGAGGACCCCCTATCACTGTGGATGGAATTGGGGTACCCGAATATGGTGAAAATACTGTGAAGGGCTTGTATCACTGAGGTGGCAGTGGTATCTGGGCAGGCCACAGCGAATGGGAAGCGGGAGTACTCGTCGATGGCTGTAAGGATGTAGGTATTACGGTTGGTCGACGGTAGGGGCCCCTTAAAGTCTACGCTAAGACGCTCGAAGGGGTGGGTGGCTTTGATAACGTGGGAGTTATCCGGACGGAAGAAGTGGGGCTTGCATTCAGCGCACACCGAACAGGCTCGGGTCATGGAGCGGATCTCCTCGACTGTGTAGGGTAGGTTGCGCGCCTTGACAAAGTGAGCAAACCTAGTGACCCCTGGATGACAGAGCGCCTCATGGAGTTTCCGTAGTCTGTCCATCTGTATGCTGGCGCATGTCCCCCTGGAGAGCGCGTCAGGTGGGTCGTTGAGCTTACCAGGCCGGTACAGGATGTCATAGTTAAAGGTGGAGAGATCAATTCTCCAACTGGCGATTTTGTCAATTTTTATCTTACCACTCTGGGTGTTGCTGAACATGAAGGAGACCACGCGTTGATCAGTCAACAGTGTAAAGCGCCTCCCAGCAAGGTAATGTCTCCAACGACGCACCGCTTCAACTATGGCCTGGGCCTCCTTCTCGATCGAGGAGTGTCTACTCTCCGGACCCTGGAGGGTTCTGGAGGAGAATGCTACAGGCCGACTGGCCTGGTTTAAGGTGGCTGCCAGGGAGAAGTCGGATGCATCGCTCTCGACTTGAAAGGGGACAGACTCATCGATCGCGTGCAGCGTCGCAGCAGCGATGTCGGATTTGATTCTATCGAAAGCCGCTGTGGCTTCGGTCGAGAGGGGAAAGGAGGTGGTCTTGATAAGAGGATGCGCCTTGTCGGCGTAGTGTGGAACCCATTGGGCGTAATATGAGAAAAGGCCCAGGCAACGTTTGAGAGCTTTCTGGGTATGTGGGGGGGGGGGTGGGGGGGTAAGTCCATTAGGGCACGCATGCAGTCAGGATCTGGCATGACTATCCCGTTCTCCACCACACAACCTAGAATAGCGAGTCATGTAGTCTGGAAGACACACTTGTCCAAATTGTAAGTCAGGTTCAGCCAACGGGCAGTTTGAAGAAATTTGTCTAGGTTGGCGTCGTGGTCCAGATACGGGAAGGTAGCGGTTAGCCCGTTCTGGTCCACCATCCTGTCCATTTCCCGCTGGAAGACCGTGACACCATTCGTGACTCCGAATGGTACCCTGAGAAATTGATATAGCTGCCCATTTGCTTCAAAGGCCGTGAATGGTCGGTCCTCGCAGCGGATCGGGAGCTGGTGGTAGGCCGAACGTAGGTCAATAGTGGAGAAAATGCGGAATTGGGCGATCTGGTTCATCACATCCATGATACATGGCAGGGGGTACGCATCCAGGAGCGTGAAGCGGTTAATGGTCTGGCTATAGTCGACCACCATCCGTAGTTTTTCCCCAATCTTGACAACCACCACCTGGGCTCTCCAGGGGCTTGAACTGGGTTCGATGATGCCCTCATCCAGCAATCTACGCACCTCACTCCTAATGAATTGCCTGTTTTCGTAACTATATTGCCGACTTTTGGTGGCCACAGGCTGCCAGCCAGGGGTGAGGTTTGCAAAGAGTGCTGGCGGGGCAATCCGGAGTGTGGAAAGGCCGCAGGATTGGCCCTGGGGCACGGGGGCGGGTTGCTCGGGTGCTTCGGGGGTGGGGCGATGGCAGACTGAGAGGGGAGCGTGGGGTCTCCCAAAGTGTAGGGACACCATTTGGAACTGACACTGGAAGTCTAATCCCAGCAACACTGGGGCGCACAATTGGGGAAGGACGAATAATTTGAAGTGGGTGACCGTTACGCCCTGTACTTCCAGCGTGGCGATGCAATACCCCTTTATCCCAGTCGAGTGCGACCTCGTCGCTAATGAGATCCTCTGGGTAGTGGGGATAATGTCAAGTCCCCAACGGAGAGCCAGATCTGGCTGGATAATACTGTCAGTTGACCCAGAGTCAAATAAGCAATTGGTGTAGTGTCCATTCACTTTAATCAGTTCCATTGCTCTGGTGAGGGGATCAGAGCATTGCTGGTTTAGTGTCATTGAAGCAGTTGACAGGGGAGTTTTGCGTGATGACGTCATGCAACGGGATGACATCACGCAACAGGATGACGTAGTCAACGCTCGAGGAGCAGGTTGGAGGACCTCCCGGAAGTGCTGTTGTGGCGGCATTGGCGGGTGAATGGTAAGTAGTGGGGTTTGTAGTTGCTCGCGATTGGCGGTGGGTAGGTCATTGGTCATGGCGGTCGGGCCCTGGCGGTCGTCGGCGATGGACGCTAGGGTGAGTACCTGGTTGGCCGCGGGGATGGATGTGGCGGCGGCAGCAGCGGCGGTAGCGTCGGCCCCGTAGGTGTCTGTGGCGGCGGCAGCAGCGGCGGTAGCGTTGGCCCCGGGGGTGTCTGTGGCGGCGGCAGCAGCGGCGGTAGCATCGGCCCCGGGGGTGTCTGTGGCGGTGGCAGCAGTGGCGGTAGCGTCGGCCCCGGGGGTGTCTGTGGTGGCGGCAGCAGCGGCGGTAGTGTCGAGTGTTCCGCACGGGGGCGAGAGGCGGGCCAACACCATGGTTGCGAGGGTGGGCTGCCTCTTCCGGGTTCGGCGTCTCCGTGACGTCAGGCGTTGCCGTGCAGGGAAGCCCTCACTCTCATTGGACGAGAGCTCTGGGGAAGAAGAGTTTGAATGGGATAGTGGCGATTGGGCTTCACACGAGGCACTGTGTTTGCTGGCGGCCATTTTAGACCTACAGACTGCAGCAAAATGGCCCTTTTTAAGGCACTTCTGGCACCTGTCTTTTCTTGCTGGGCACTGGGACCTGCTGTGCTTGTCCCTCCCGCAGAAATAACATTTTGGGTTCGCACGGGGCAGGGTAGCAGCAGCCGATAGGCCGTCAGTATCTCGGAGGGTGGTCGGGTAGAAGGGCACTCTACTCACATCAGAACGAGGGGTCCAGTCCCTAGAGAGTTCGGTGGACTTTAAGGCTGCATCCTCCATTGTGATTGCAATCCGGGCCACGTCCTCTAGTTTTTCTACCCCTTGTTCGAGTAAGCGCAGCCTCACTTCATTCGATCGGAGCCCGGCCACATAGGCATCCCGGATGAGATCATTTGTGATCTCAGCAGCAGTTTTGTCCACACAGTTACAGTCCTTGCCCAATGCCTTTAATACTTGTAAATATGCCCTGCTGGACTCACCGGGCTGTTGCTTCCTCGAAGCAAGCATGAGCCGGGCATGAACTCTGTTCACCGGTTGATTATACAGTTCTTTCATTACCTTTATGGCTGCGGTGTAAGTGGTCTCATCCTGGATGTTCTCGTAGACTCTCAAGGACACCATAGACAGCAATGCTGTTAGACGCTGGTTATCCTCCTCCACCTCAATGAATTTCAGGAAGTTTTCAAAGTTCAGCAGCCAGAAGTTAAAGGCTTTGAAGGCTGTAGCTGACTGTAGGTCGATATCAAGTTCTTCTGGCCGAGTTAAATGCTCCATCCCTTTCAAAAAAAATTTTTTTTGCTAATAAAATTGTAGAGCTCGTCGAAAGAATCAAAGACTTGTTGATCCAAACCAAGGCTTTTATTAGCAAAAGACAGGAGCTCTTCACAGGTGGCCGACCAGTCCGGAATGATCCGACCTGGCTAGGGACACAACCCTTTAAGGCCCAGACAATAGGTGTGGCTTAGCTCTCAGCCAATCGCTGTAAGCACAGTCTAGATACAGTAACTATATACACTATGTACATTGGTGATAGATCTGTACTATCACACTGGTGGACTGGAGATAATGGGGAATGTTGCCATCAGTGTTGGCGAGGTGGCTTTGAGATAATGAGAAGAGGTCTACATGAACCAAGAACATATCATTGTTGGGGAGGGCAGTTGGTTCACCAACAATGACACACAGGATGAAAAACAATGGCAAACAAATGGCAGGACCCAGAATATGCCAATGGCTTGTAGATATCCCAGAGAAAGCAGATGATGGACATTAACCAGGAATGTGAGAGCAGTAGTGTGCAGGCAGTGTGCAGAGGATTCATAGAGTTCAACAGCACTGGAGCAAGCCCTTTAGAACCATAGAAGCATAGAACATTGCAGCACAGAAACAGGCCCTTCAGCCCTTCTAGTCTGTGCCAAAATATTATTCCATCTAGACCCACTGACCTGCACCCAGTCCATCGCCCATTCATGCACCTGTCCAAATTCTTCTTAAAATGTTAAAATTGAGCCTGCATTCATCATTTCAGATGGCAGCTCATTCCACACTCGTGCCACTCACTGTGTCAACAACTTCCCTCTAACTTTCCTGCTAAACTTTTCCCCTTTTACTCTTAACCCATGTTCTGGTTTGTATCTCACCTCCCCTCAATGGAAATAAGCCTACATATATTTATTTTGTCTATACCCCTCATAATTTTAAATATCTTTATCAAATTTCCCCTCATTTTTCTATGCTCCAGGGAATAAAGTCTCAACCATTTAACCTTTCCCTGTAACTCAGGTCCTGAAGTCCCAGCAACATCCTTTATATTCTCTGCACTCTTTTTATCTTAGTGATATCTTTCCTGTGATTAGGTGACCAAAATTGCACACAATACTCCAAACTTAGCCTCACCAATAATGTTACTACAACACCTCAACTCCTATATTCAATGCTATGAAGGCAAATAGGCTAACAGCTCTTTTTACAAACCTTAATTATCTGTGATTCCACTTACAGGGAATTACGTATCTGTATTTCCATATCCCTCTGTTCTACCACCCTCCTCAGTGTCCTACCATTTACTTTCTTGGTTTATGCTTCCAAAATGCATTAAAATCTACATGTTTTAGCCCATTTTTCCAGCTGATCCAAATCCCTCTGCAGGCTTTGAAAGCCTTCCACTCTGTCCACAAAACGGCCATCTGCTAACTGGCTGATACAGTCATCTAGATCATTGATCCCAGCAGCAATCTTATACCTTTGTATCAACTTGTCCACGTCAACCAAGCTAGTCCCATTTACCAGCGTTCGGCCCATATCATAATTCAAACCTTTCCTATTCATGTAATAGATGGGACCCTGGAGTGTGTCAATGTGTGGTATTACACAGTGCAGCGATTCAACTACAATGGTACAATAGGAAATTTCCGTGTAGGGAAATGAAAGATCTACAATAAATAGCTGCATTGCTAGATTTGCTAGAAAAACAGTACCTGCTTACTGTCAAAGTAAAATGCATGTTGTGTACCATAAAACAATCAATTTAAACAATGTCGAGTGGCAGGGTAGAAGGGCTACGTTACACCTTCAACAACTTGGGTTCAATATGACCTCTGATTTGTCTGGGTGGTCCTTGTGTGTTCTCCATACGACTGTGTGCATTTCTTCTCTGGATGCTTCAGTTTCTGCTCACAGACCAAAGTTTACCCAATTATGAGGTTAAGTCGCCCTTAGAAGTGAGTGGGAGAATGGGGGGGGGAGGGGGTGGGTGGTGATGAGATTAATTTACAGGGAAAATTAAATGGGACTGGAACATAGGAACATAGGAAGTAGGAACAGGAGTAGGCCAAAAATGGCCCATCGAGCCTGCTCCGCCATTCAATACGATCATGGCTGATCTAATTTATGACCTAACTCCACCTATCTGCCTTCTCCCCATATCCCCTAATTCCTCTATCATGTAAAAATTTATCTAACCGAATTTTAAATATGTTTAATGAGGCAGCCTCAACCACTTCCCTGGTTAGAGAATTCCAAACATTCACTACTCTCTGGGAAAAACTATTTTTCCTCATCTCTGTCCTAAATCTACTCCCCCAAATCTTGAGACTGTGTCCTCTCATTTTAGTTTCCCTGGCCAGCTCTGTGAGGTAGCATTTAGTCAATGGGCTGAATGACCTGCTTCAAAATCACCAAGGAATGTGGGTAGGTTTCATTTTCTTTCCCCCAAATTTCATGGACAAACATACACCCTCTCATCAACCGAAACCTACTACTCGCGTGTTCAGAAGATCCGTTACGTCCACTGAAAATTGGCACAGGCTCTGCTCTGAACATCACTTTCTATTGAGGGATTTTCTTTCCGAGATGAATCGGACCTGCGGTTTGGCAGCGAGTCCTACCCGGCACCTGTGCACTGAGTGGGAGGCAGCATCGTGTAAATGACCGCTCCACTGGCTGGATATGGAATCACGTTGCATGTGGTGGGAAATGTTGATCTGCAGGTGAATGACCCCACACCCCACGTCTCCTCAGCGCAAGGTCATTAGTTTCATTCTTCATGCCCAGGGCTGCGCGGAGGAGGCGGCTACTTTAAAAAGGGCTGCGGTCAGCATGGACTTCACAGGTGGAGAAGAGCCGACTCCCAGTCAGCGGCCACCTGGAGCAGGTAAGAGGGTCTCCCGCATCAGCCGCTGACTCCCCGGTTCTCCCTTTAACTCCGGTGCGTCTGTTTTGCAGAGTTTTGCGAGATGATGTTCTGGGATGGACTCGTCCTCCCTCTTGCTCTCCTCTCCCTGTGCTCTCTCAGAGTCCGTGCACATCACCCTGACCATCTCTGCATGAGGAGGAGCTTCTGGAAAGAACTGATCCGCCGACTAGAAAGTGTAGTAAGTGGTTTAGAGATTAGGGGATTTTCCCATGGCACTCCTCCCTCATCCAATTCTCCGTCTACCCTGTGAATAAACCCTTGGAGTGAAGCTGTTCAATGTGAATGAGGGAGGATTGGGTCTGGGAGTGGGATTTGGGGATTGAGATTATGATCTTCCAGCTGGACTGCTTGGAAAATGTACCTTCTCGCTATGGCAATGAACTTGAATGACAAACTACTACTGCCTATCAAACTGCTTCAGAAGCCTGAACACTCCTGAGATTGTCTCATCTCAGAAGCTCAGCAGGTGCAGTACTTGGAGGGGAAACCACCTAGGTACATCAGGTGCTGTAGGTTTTTGTGTGGGGCGCTGGACAAAGTGGCGTCTCCCTGTCTGCTTTAAGCTATTCAAAAGTTAAAGAATTTCATGTATGTTACATTCTAAATGTAGTATCACATGACAGTAATGGTACCTTTAAACCAGTGGTTCTCAACCTTTTTCTTTCCACTCACATACCACTTTTAGTATTCCCTCTGCCATCAGTGCTCTGTGATTAATAAGCGATTGCTTAAGGTGGTATGTGAGTGGGAAGGGAAGGTTGAGAATCACTGCTCTTGACCCAATTGTTACTGAACATATTTTGCTTGAGAAAAATTGTCCATTTCCTTTGGAGTTATGAAACCATGCACATAACGAGTCAATTAGGTATGATTAAAACAGTGGTTTTCAAACTTTTTCTTTCCACCCACATAACACCTTAAGTAATCCCTTACTAATCACAGAGCACCTATGGCATTAGGAAAGATAAAGGTTAACAACCACAGGTTTAAACCTTTACTGTTACGAAGGAGTGATTTGGCAATGTGACAGACAAATTATCTGGGCAACTGGAACAGTGGTACTGCCAAGTAAGTTGGCATAGCACATGGGTTTGACTCTGATTTCATTGTGCTACCTGTGTGGTGTTTGAAGGTTTTCCCTGTGATTACGTGGATTTTCTTTGGTGCTCCAGTTTCCTCCCATTTTCCAAAGACATTCAGGTTAGTAGGTAAATTGGCCCCTGTAAATTGCCCCTAGAGTGATGGGATGCAAGGAGGGAGGTAATGGATGAGAAAGTGGGGTTTTGGGAAAACTAGTTTGTGTTGACATAAACTTGTTGGGCTGAATGGCCACCTGCTCTGTTGGGAGGAAGCATTCAGCAGAGATCTTGTACAGGATTATTAGGTAACTTTTGGAAATAAGCCAAAAATAGTTTATTCATGACATTGTAGTTGTGGAATTGAAACACGACCTAACATATCTCTTATATCTTTCTGTTTTCAACAGAATCCAGTTCTTTCTCTTGAATGTAGAGCTGAATACGATGAACGTTTGCAGCTCCCAACAATTTTAAAACGGGTGAGTGCGACAATTTCATTGACGTGATTGAAGAAATAGCAATGGCAGTAGCCAAATTATTTTCTTGGACCTGCTATGTCCTTGAGTAATATTATGGTTGATCTTTTTTCCTTACTTTTATTTTCTGCACTCCTTTTTTAGGTAATTGCCATTCCAAATGCATTCTCATTAAGGCTTTATATAATGCACTCGGATTGAAATATAGGAGGCCAGTGGGTGATCTAATATAAGTTTATAAAATTATGAGGGACATCGATAGAATATTTTTCTCAAGTCAAGGGATTCTCAAACCAGAGACCTAGAGCTATGGTGAGAGGGAAGATTTGAGGGATTTTTCAAACAGAGGGTGGTGAATATCTGAAATGAGCTGTGAGAGAATTAGTGAGAGCAGATGCACGTACAATATTTAAAAGGCATTTGGGTGGGTACTTGGATGGGAAAGGTCCAGAGGGATATTGTCCTCATGTTGACAAATCAGGGTTAGCACAGATGAAATGGGCTGAAAGAGCCCATTTCTTTGATATACAATTCTATGATTCATTCTATGATTAGGGCAGCATGGTTGGCGGAGCAGTTAGCACAACTCCTTTACTGCTCCAGCGATCGGGACCGGAGCAGGGTTCGAGCCTCGTGCTCTCTGTAAAGAGTTTGCTTGCGTGGATTTTCTCTGAGGGCTCTGGTTGCATCCCACCACTCACAACGTACTGGGGGTGTTGGAAGATGGGGTGTAAATTGGGCAGCATGGACTCATGGGCCGAAATGACCTGTTACTGTGCTGTATGTCTAAATTTAAAAAAAAAGAAATTTAAAATTTATATTAACTGCAGTGAAGACATCTTCACATTTGTACCCAGACATTTTTGAAACTACCTCTGCAAGTTAATCTTCACTGACCTGTTTACAATGACACCTACCGTAAATATTTGTATATAATGTGCTCTGTGTATCATGCGACCCCTACCCCCCATTTTTGAGGGAAAAAAGGGTAAAAATTTTACCCCCACCCACCTGAGTCATGCTGCTGTCTCTCTGCTCGCCTGCTCGCCTGCCCGCCTAGTCTCCTGAGTTGCGCTCGCGTCTCTCCGCCCACCCACCCGCTCAGTTGCCTGAGTCATGCTGGTATCTCTCCAGTCGTCCCCTTGCCCATCCACCCGGCGTCCTGAGTTGCGCTCGCATCTCTCCGCTTGCCCAACTACCCAGCTGCCTGAGTCACGCTAGCGTCTCTCTGCTCGCCCACTCGCTCACCCGGCCAGCCTCCTGAGTTGCACTCGCGTCTCTCTGCTCACCCGCCTGAGTTGTGCTGCCGACTACCGCTCGCCTGGCTGGCCGCTCAAATCGTGCTGCTGACTTCCCCTCATTCAGCTAGCCGCCCGACTCATGCTGCCGACTACCGCTTGCCCACCCAGCCGCCTGAGCCGCGCTGCTGAATACCGCTCGCCCACTCGCCTGCAGAGTATTTTAAAAAAAATTATACTCTTGTGTATAATGTGACCCCCCCTATTTTTGAGGGGAAAAATGGGGAATTTTTTTGCATTATACATGAATATTTACAGTAAGTCATTCCAATTGTCAAAATATTACATCTCTCACAATTCAAACAAACACAGATCTTTGTTTTAGTTCAGGTTCTTCTAGAGTGGAAAACTTCAAATGTTTCCACTTAAATTCCTTTTTCCGCTATGTATATATTCCCCGAAAAGGAGATTTGATAGAGGTATACAAAATAGTGTGGGCTACAGATAAACTACCGGTAAATGCTTTTTCCTCTGAGGTTAGGTGAGACAAGAACTAGAAGGGACAGATTAAGGGTGAAAGGTGAAATGTTTAATGATATTCTCAATGAAGGGTGTGGTGAGAGTGTGGAATGAGCTGCCAACTGAAGTGGTGAACGCAGGTTCAATTTTGATATTTGGCGTCTAGATGGGAGGAGTAAAGAGGGCTACGATCCACGTGCAGGTCAATGGGACTAGGCAGAATAATATTTCGGCTGTTTCTGTGCCGTGGTGTTTCATATTTTTATGGTTCTAAAGCCTTTTTGCATTCTTCCCACAACCCATGGTGCACTCAGCTTCATATAATACACATAATGTATTGCATATGAGATAATAGTAAGAAGAAACAAAATTACACATTTAATGATTAAACAATGCTTTTTATTCTCTCCCCCGCCCCCACCCCCTTCGATTCAGGCAAAGCATGACAGAACAGTTGCTGTTCTTGCAATCTTGAAGGGGATGCAGAAGGTCTTCAGTGAATCAAGAGTACATTTACCCAAAAAGGAATGGCAGATCTTCCTGAACAGTGTATCAGAAATTCTCTCTCAGCTGCAGTCATGTGTAAGAACAGCTTATTCTGTGGTGTCCCAATCTCTTACTGCCCATTTCTATCCCTTACTCAAGTTCCAAAAACTGAACTGCCCTGGTAGACCTATTGTTTCATGTCCCACTGCACACATCTCCTTCAACCTTGCTCCCCCCTCTCCAACCTTCCCCAGACCCCACCTACCTATATCCACTGCATCTTGCATGCTCACCACCATTTTAACCACTAATTTCTACCCTGAATATCCAGTCCCCAGACACCTCCATTCCCTCTCCGGAAAGTCATGGCCCTCCATTTCTTTTCAGAACATGGAAGCAGCCAGTTCATCAGGTTATCTACCTGACAGTTTCTACAAAACAAAGATGTAACCAGCCTTTTCCTAGGCTGCATGGAGCAATTCTTATTCCAAAACTGCTCTGATATTGCTCCCCAATTAATTCCTTACTAATAGCTACATGGGTTCTATTTCCTGCACCCTGCTGAGCTCATCAATTTTACAGGGGCAGTATGGATGGCGTAGCGGTTTGCGCAACGCATTTACCGCACCAATTGGGTTCAAATCCTGGCTGTCTGTCAGGAGTTTTCATGTTTTTCCCATGCTTACGTGGGTTTTCCCTGGGAGCTCCAGTTTCCTCCCACCGTTCAAAACGTACTGGGTGAAGGTTTATTGGATGTTAATTGGGTGGCATGGACTCACTGGCTGAAATGGCCTGTTACCGTGTTGAATGTCTAAATATAAAATTTAAAGATTTAAATTTGAATCTTTATTATGAAGTTCCGCCTTGGCCCAATTTCACTTAGATTATTCCCAACACCTCTCAGTTCTTTTTGGATCTTCCTGTCTTTATCTTAGGAGATGAACTATGCACTGACAGTTACATTAAACTAATTAAATCCTTTAGCCACATAGACTACTCGTCCTTGCACCTTGTCACTTGCAAGAATGCCATCTGCTTCTCTCAGTTTTCTCTGGTTCTGCTATTGTTACTACAAAAGAATTGGATCAATAGCAAAATCCTAAAGAAAACTTTCTCATGTTTCGTCATTCCATTCCTGATTAGTCTTAATTTTAAATTTCAACATACAAAGTGATTTTTTAAAAAAATCTCATTTTCTTACTGACCCTAACAGGTAAAGTCTACACACCCCAATTATATTTACCTATCGGATATACGGGAAAGTTTCCAGAAACTACAGGACTTTGTGAAACAGAAGGTAAAATGTTTCTGTAAATATTGATGATTATTATGAATAATAATTGATCCAGTGGTTTCTGTAACATAATTGTCACCTTCAATAAAGTGCACATCTATGAAGATTATTATCATGTTAATTATAGAAAATATTCTAATATTCTGAAATACAGTAAAAGTCCAAAAATCCAGATGCCATAAATCTGGACTGCCCGAGAATCTGGACTCTCAAACTTTTTAAATTTAGCGGGTTTTTGTTTTTGTGTGTGTGCCAGATCGTGTTATATGGCGAGCTCTCCACTGGCCACCGTGACAGAGGTGCACCAAAGAAGAGGTACAAGGACTGCCTAAAGAAATCTCTTGGTGCCTGCCACATTGACCACCGCCAGTGGGCTGATCTCGCCTCAAACCGTGCATCTTGGCGCCTCACAGTTCGGCGGGCAGCAACCTCCTTTGAAGAAGACCGCAGAGCCCACCTCACTGACAAAAGACAAAGGAGGAAAAACCCAACACCCAACCCCAACCAACCAATTTTCCCCTGCAACCGCTGCAACCATGCCTGCCTGTCCCGCATCGGACTTGTCAGCCACAATCGAGCCTGCAGCTGACGTGGACTTTTACCCCCTCCATAAATCTTCGTCCGCGAAGCCAAGCCAAAGACAGTAAGAGTGTGCATGCATGAAGCATGCTGCATTTGCTATTGAAAAACTCAAAAGTTACCTATTCATAGTTATTCATTAGCAAATACAGCATAGTTCAATAATCAAATGAGCAGTTTTAAAGAAAAATATAAGTCAACACTTGACAAAAATGTAAACATAAAAGTTACTTATTCAAATGGATTTACGTCTGAATTTTATAAAAAAAAATTAAAGATTTATTGATGCCTTTATTAATGGAAGTATTAAAACAAGCAACTGTAACTTGTTCATTGCCTGAATCTTTTTCAAATGCTGCAATAACAGTAATACCTAAGAAAGATAAAGATTTATTAAAACCTTAGTCTTATATATGGAGCCCATATTTAAAAACTCTTGGTATTAAAATTTGATCTCCCAATTTGCTCCGGTGGACGCCTCAGTTTCCACAGCTAAAAAGTTGATTATAACTGTTTTTAGTGATGGCCTCCTTTCTTCTTTCTTTGAAGGTGGGTGGGGGGAGGAGGGAGGGTGTTAGTGGCGTGGATGAGGGAGGTGGGGGGGGGATTCATTTAATTATATAATGTTTGTACTGATATATTATAACTAATGTCATATGATTAAAAATTGTAAATAGAATATTTTAAAAAGTTACCTATTCATCTCTTCATTATTCCACCTTAAATTTGAATTTTAAAAGAACTGCCTGACAATATAAAATTCTGAAAATCAGTCCTACCCAATCCCCAAACCATCTGGACTTTAGGACTTTTACTGTAAAATTTTCCTGTCATGTCCACATGACTTAAATCCATTCCAAGTTCACTCTCAACTTTGGGATTGCGCCTCATGGAATGATAAACAGTTTTTTTTGAATTGGTAATAACCTGAAATAACACATTAATGCATGAAACCAGTCACGGATAAATGTGAGAATCACTTATTTTTGAGCTACTGTACTTCAGGTTCACCTTAACACACAGTGTAGGAAATGCTGCGCTGCAAACTAATGCTCCTTTTTATTTCTTCACAGGAAAACAGCAGCTGTGCTTGGGAGATTGCACATGTAGTAGCCAGAGAAATTCTTCAATCATTTGCAATAAACCATACAAAAAAAATAAAATAGCAATTAAATCAATATATTACTAAATAAACTAGCTTGGTTCAGTTTTAAGTACTGTATTTTATGGTTTACTTTCCTCCCTTCCCTAACTTATGTTGGTATCTTTAATTTTATATTGGGTATTGTGTCTGTATCATTTGTTATTATTTATTATGTCTTGAATGCTACGACTTGAAGTTGAAAATAAAGAGTTTATACATTTGAAAACAAGCTTTACGTTGTTTACTTCCTCTTCACTTCATCGAATGGAGTTATGGAAAATAAATTGCAATAATGAGAGGCACAGAATTAATGGGAATCTGGAGCACTGAAGCAGCTCAATTGTTCAAATTGTCCATATTTAAGCTCCATTCAGACTTTTTGCCATTCTTATTAACTAATTGCAGCCTGAAATTATGCTCTTCTATTTTCTTCTCCCTCCTTAATGCATCAATACTCCCTTTGAACATGGATGCTTTCTGTGAGTTCTTGTATTTTTTTGAATTGATTGTGGCTATAATATATTATTGTCCCCTTCAGCTAACTCCCCTACTAATAAAAATGGTTTATATCCATCCACTGCATCAAATCCTGCATGTGGACTTTTCTCAGATTTCTTCAGTTAAAAACACTGCCTCTAACACCTTTAACATAAGACTTAAATTAACTCAAATTAAACGAGTGGAACAGCTCAATGTTAAACATTGAACTGACGGGGTATTTTGATTTTAATTCTTATTCTAATATAGTAAGCCGTTTTAAACCTGCTGAATACACATCCAGGGCAACCTAGATAAATCCGTGTTCAGGAAAGGTCAGCAGTTAGAAAAACTCATGGCCTGCCCATTGTACCTTGACTAGGGCTGTAGGGCTGGTCCCATGCAAATGTCACAATGGCTCCAGCAGCTGACAAACTGACAAAATTCTCCACTTTAATTCTCATTCCCATTCTGTTCTAACTTATTGGTCTGTGGCCTCCTACATTGTAACAATGAGGCCCAATGAATATTTGAAGAATAGTATCTGTCTGAGCACTTTATGGCTTTTCACTCAATATTAAATTCTGGAACATCAGGCAACTTGGTATCCAGCACCTATGGGGATTGGTAAATGCTGGACAAGTGTATTTTCCATTCACTTGAGGTCTACAATTACTTTGCCATATGCATCAAGAAAAAACAGTTTTATAAAAACAAAAGACAAAAATACTACACTCTACGTATGGTGAACAAACTTCACAAACAGTATAAGTCTTTTACTTTATTTTCAGTCACATTCTTTGAAAACCTACAGATTCTTCCCTCTCCACAGAATAGCCCAAAAGATGAACAATAACACAATACATAATTAATCCCTCCCCTCCCACCAAGTTACTGATAAAGCCTCTGACCGGGGAGGATCTTACTAAGCTGGGATAGGGAGACACCCCAATGGCAGTTGGCTTTAACCTGCTCTTCAACCTGCGCGTCACCATTTAATTCAAACACAACTTTATTCAAAGAGCTGCTATGAGCAAAGCATGACCAAGGCATCTACTGACAGAATAATTGTTCTCATTTTCATCAAAGGTGTATGTATTTCTACAGAGAACATTTATTTTTATAATATTTTTAACCTATTTTTCTTATTAAAAAATAATTTTCAATTTTTTTTTTGCCCGTTGCTTGAGGCTGCCAGTTGTTTGAATTCTGGAAACCAAGGTTTTCACTACATATCAATCATCCATCCATTTATTTGTTTGCTTTACCCCTCTTTGTTTTCTCTCTAAGAATAAAGGACTTAGAGCATAGAGTCATATATATCAGGGAGCAGCTCATTTGGTCTAACTTGGCTATGTTGACCAATCTGACCCATCCACACTTGTCCCAACTGCCTACATTTGGCCCATAATTCCTCTCAACCTATCCTATCCATATTTCTGTCCAAATATTTCTTAAACATTGCAATAGTACTGGCCTCTATTACATCGTCCAGCAGCCCATTCCATAAACCCACTGAGAAATAAAGCCCAGCCTGACCTGTTGGATTTGCATTTTGCAACTTATACATTCATGGGACATCTAATGTCTCGGGAATAGTTTTATCTTTTTTTTAATATTGTTTTGTGAACTTTTTATCCAAGGCACCTCAATGCTATTAAAATTTCACCAGCCCTCTCTAATCGACAGCCCCACCCCTCCAGCATTCAAAGGGATAATACACCCAAATGCCCATCACTTGGATAGAAGATATTTGATGATTATACAGGCTGCTAGAGTAAATGTCCACAATTCTGAATTCCTGGTCCATCCAGGAATCTGGACTCTCAAACTCACAAAGAAATTCATTAGTATACTCTATTTTTCTTATACAATGTTCATTTTTAAACATAATTTCAAGCATTACACACTCTCTTTATAATGGACTTTGTTGAACAATTTCTAGCATTACACGCTCTTTTTGCACTGAAAACATTTCATGTTTATATTTTTATTGTGTTTTTCTTTAAAACTGCTCGTTTTGATAAATGAAGCATGCTATATTTGTTAATAACTAAACTATCAATATTTATGTGTTCATCTCTTCTTTCTTCCTCTTTAAATTTGAATTTAAGAACCCAGAAAATCTAAAAATCCAAACCAACCCACTCCCTGCGCGGTCTGGATTTCTTTTTAGACTTTCACTGTAATATGAATAAAATGACATATTGGATAGTGGTCTTCATGAGCGAGGGCACTGAATATAAGAACAGGGAGGTTACACTCGAACATTATAAAACATTAATCAGGCTTCAGCTGGAGGACCGTATACAGATCTCGTCACACTTTAGTAAGGATGAGATAACACTGGAGATGCCACAGAGATGATTCAGTAGAACATTTTTCTTCAGTGCTGAGGTAATGAGGAAAGACAGGAGAGACAAGCTCAGTTTGCCTGGAGTGGCGGAGGTTAAGAGGGACATGATTGAACAATATAAAGTCCTGGGAGGTATTGGTCAGGTAGAATGCAGGAGAATTTTTCCTATCTCAGAGGCAGGTAAAACTTAAGGATGCAGATTCAGGATGAATGGTAACAAATTTAGAGGTGTTCCAATGTCAAAAGTGAACCATAAACTTGACTCAACTGTGGATTGAAAACCATCAGCAATTGACAAATCTCCATGTGATAATATTAATTAAAGCTGGTAAATTTGGTGGCACTGCCAAAATAACAGGGCTTTGCAATTAAATAAACATGACATGACATTGTGAAACGATGCCCAATCCAAAAGTTTAATTTCCGTTCATTAAAGGTTTAATTGTAAATGGACCAGACTACAGTGTGAATTATGAGGGGATGGATCAGATATGCGGACAAAACAAAGGAGATGTTTGTGGACTTCTGCAGGATAAATGTTGACCATTCTCTACAGTTCTGTAATGGAGGGAGAGAGGAGAGCTGGCCACCCCAACAACCTGTGGCAACAAATTCAACAGATTTACCACCCTCTGGCTGAAGCTTCTCTGCATTTCAGTTCTAAGTGGAAACCCTTTAATCTTGAAATTGTACCTCCTTGTCCTAGACCATGGCTCTCGATCATTTTTCCACTCACAAACCACTTTAAGTATTCCCAATGCCATAGGTGCTCTGTGGTTAGTAAGAGATTGCATAAGGTGGTATGTGAGTGGAAAGGAAAAAGTTTGAAAACCACTGCCTTAATCGTACCCATGTGGATGGTTTCATAACTCCAAAGGAAATGGGCAATGACAATTTTTCTCAAGCAAAATATTTCAGTAACAATTGGGTCTAGAGCAGTGATTCTCAACTCCCACTCACAGACCACCTTATGCAATCCCTTACTAATCACAGAGCTCCAATGGTATAGGAATTGCTTAAAGTGGTCTGTGAGTGGAAAGAAAAAGATTAAGAACCACTGTCCTAGACTCTCCCACCACGGGAAACAACATTTCTACAACTACTCTGACCATATCTTTCAACATTCAAAATATTTCAATGAGATCCCCCCCCACCCCCACCAATCTTCTAAACTACAAGCCAAAATCTGTCAAATTCCCCTCATAAAATAATGCATACATTCCCAGAATCACCCTTCTGAGCTTCCTCTGAACCCCCTCCAATGTCAGCATGTCCTTTGTAAAATGAGGAGCCCACAACTGCTCACAAGATTCCAAATGAGGTCTCACCAGCACTTTATAAGGCCTCAACATCACATCCCTGCTCTTCTATTCTATTCCTCTTGAAATGAAAGCCAGCATTGCAATTGCCTTCTTCATCACAGACTCAATCTGCAAATTTACCTTCACACGATCATGCATGAGGACTCCCAGGTCCATTTGCAACTGTTTTTTTTTTCCAGTTTTGTCCCGATTTAAAATATAGTTTGCCTATTATAGTTTCTACCAAAGTGCATGACCTCACAATTTATGACATTATATTTCATTTGCCCACATTTCTACCGATACCTGGCAATGTGCAGCTGTGCTAAAGGCCATCCACTTCATTTCTAATGCTGCCAGCATTTAAATACAAAACCTTTAGCCCTTTATTTGTTACTTTTGGCTCAGTGTTCCTGTGGCAGTGTGACTCATCCCTCGATCTACATTTTTGCTCTGTCTGCATGAACTTCCACACAAGCTATCCCAACTTGTGTGCTGACCATTTCTTCCTCTGCCTCTTCACTTTGGTTCCCAAATCCCTGCGAATCTAGTTAAAAACACCTCCCCACCCCCCCACCCCCAATCCTGAACAGCATTAGCAAACCTTCCTGCCAGGATATTGGTTCCCCTCAAATTCAGGTGCAAACCATCCCACTTGTACCTCTGTGGTGAGCTGAGGTAGCAGCAAATAAGCATAAACTCAGAAAAGATTGTCCAACAGGCTTTATTCCAGTAAAAGTCTGAATACCAGTTCAAGCCTTGGTGACTCCCTGTGTGACTGCCTCAGGAGGGGCCGGCTCAGGTCTATATTCGGGTCGGCTGATTGACAGCCGGTCAGGTGGAGTCAGCCCCTTAGGTAGTCTTCCTGCAGGTACAGAGATCGCCCCCTGCAGTAGGCTGGTGGTCGTATCACCACAACCCCCCCCACTTCCCCAGAAAACATTCCAATTATCCAAGAATTCTGAGGAGATTTGCCTTACCTTGTCTTTTTATTTTTCTTGCACTATTTTTATTAATACAGTAAGATGGTTTATATAAAAATATTTTCATCTTGATGCTGCAAAACAACTAATTTTCTAACATGTTCATGATGATAAATTCTGATTTCAATTCTGAACTTGAAACCCTGCCCCCTGCACCATCTTTTCAACAACTCCTTTGTCTGCACTATCGCCTTGTTCTGAACTTCCCTAGTTCGTGGCACTGGGAGTAATACATAGATTACCATCTTGGATATCCTACTGTTGAGTCTCTTTCCTAACTCCCTAAACTAGCTTTGTAGGACCTCTACACCACTCTAGCCTATGTCATTGGTTTCAATATGTACCTGGACTTTTGGCTGCCCACCCTCCCCTTTAAGAATATTCTGCACTGGCTCAGAGACATCCCAGAGCTGAGCACCCAGGAGACAGTATACCATCCTTGAGTCTCTAATTCAGGCTCAGAAACTTTTATCTGTTCCTTTTACTACTGAATCCCCTATGGATGGGCACGGTTGGCGTGGTGTTTAGCATAATGCTATTACAGTGCCCAGAGATCAGGACCAGGTTTGAATCCCGTGCTGTCTGTAAAGAGCACATTCTCCCATGTCCGCATGGGTCTTCCCCGGGGGTTCTGGTTTCCTCCCACCATTCAAAATGAACTGGAGGTTGTAGGTTAATTAAGTGTAATTGGGGGGCAATGGCTCGTGAGCTGAAATGACCTGTTACCATGGTGTATGTCCATGTATGTCTAACTAGTTTCACCCTTACCTTCTGAGGCTCAGAGTTGATCACAGTGCTATTGGTATGGCTGCTGCCTTGACCAGAAAGGTCTTCTCCTCAGCAATATCCAAGGCGTATTCTTGTTGCTGAGGAGAATGATCACTAGTGAACCCTGCATTGACTGCCTCTTCCCTTTCCCTCTACTGACTGTCACCCAGCTACCTTCCTTCAGCCTCCTCAGTATGACTGCTTCCCTGTAAATCCTGTCTATCACAGCCTCTACCTCCTGAATGATCCGGAGTTCTTCCAACTCCAGTTCAAATTCCCTAACACGGTCTGGAAGTACTACAGTTTGGAGGCACTTTTCGCGCATGAAGTCGTAGCGGATACTGTTGACTTCCCTGACTATCCACATTCTGCAAGAGGAGCCTATCCCTGCCCTGGCTGCCAAGACCACTGTCTACTAAAGAGGAAAGAGTTTGAAAAACCTGTCCTTATCTTGTCTCAACTCTTCTGCCTCCACCTCTCCTCAGTGTCTTGAGCCAAAGCCTCAAATACCCACTCCTACATTGGGCACTGACACAATGGCCAGAGACATTTGAACAAGTACCTACCTCTTCTGCTTCTTTCTAAATGCTTTTCTTCTTGATCACTGTCTGCACTCACAGTCCTTGATGAGATTTGAAAGGGCACCAACCTCTCCAGCTGCTTTTTAAATGCTCTTTCTCTCGTTCGCATTCCCGCTCTCCTCCACAAATTTTAAAGGGCGACTTATCCTGAACTCAGGAAGGCACAGTAGTGCCTATACTTCCTAAGGAGGTTGAGGAGGCCAAGGGTACGGGCCCCCATCTTGATAACCTTTTACAGGAGCACAGTTGAGAGTGTTCTGTCTGGCTTCATCATTGCAAAGCAGCTCTATGGAGGACCATTAAAACAGCTGAGAGGATTACTGGGGTCCCCCTTTCTTCTCCTGATGGCACTGTCTAAATATGACAGGATTATAGAAGACCCTTTCCACCCAGTGCATTTTATTTGTTCAGTTGGCAAGTAGTAATGCAATGCCTTTACAACGCCAGCAGTCGGGACTGGGGTTCGGATCCTGCGCTATATGTAAAAGAATTTGTACGTCGCCTCCATGGGTTTTCCCTGGGGGCTCCAGATTCCTCCCACCATTTGAACCATAGGGTTTAGGTTAACTGGGTGTAAATTGGGCGGCACGGACTCGTGGGCTAAAATGGCCTACTAACCGTGCTGTTATGTCTAAAATTAAATTTAAATTTGCCATCAAAAAGGAGGGGGTAGGAGCATCAGAATCAGAACTGCTAGGCTGGGTAATGGTTTCTTCTCAAAGGTGCTGAGATTGATATCCTGTAACTTTGGAAATCAAAACAAATATTCTTTTGTGATCATTGCACTGGACAATAAAAATTTTGCTTCCTGAATAAGTCTGGGTTTATTTTATGGATTTTGGCCTGCTGATCATGAAAATCCACTTAAAATATTCCTATCAGGTACTGGTTTTTAGATATAATCTATTTTTGTGATATCCTGTCATATTTTAAGTTATTAGTATTGGAGCAACTTCATCACCAACATCGAAGTACTCGAGATGGCAGAGGCCGAGAGCATCGAATCCACGCTGCTGAAGATCCAACTGCGCTGGGTAGGTCACGTCTCCAGAATGGAGGACCATCGCCTTCCCAAGATCGTGTTATATGGCAAGCTCTCCACTGGCCACCGTGACAGAGGTGCACCAAAGAAGAAGTACAAGGACTGCCTAAAGAAATCTCTTGGTGCCTGCCACATTGACCACCGCCAGTGGGCTGATATCACCTCAAACCGTGCATCTTGGTGCCTCACAGTTCGGCGGGCAGCAACCTCCTTTGAAGAAGACTGCAGAGCCCACCTCACTGACAAAAGACAAAGGAGGAAAAACCCAACACCCAACCCCAACCAACCAATTTTCCCTTGCAACCGCTGCAACCATGTCTGCCTGTCCCACATCGGACTTCTGAGCCACAAACGAGCCTGCAGCTGATGTGGACATTACCCCTCCATTAATCTTCGTCTGCGAAGCCAAGCCAAAGAAGAAGTACATTGCCACGAAGCAAACTGTTTTCCTCAGTGCAGGTTCTAGGCAAATGTTTTCTTGGGCCTACATGTGCTTGGAAGGCTTGGGCCTAGGTATGCTTGGAAGGCACCTAAAGATATTGTTGAGTATCTTCATAGCAACTACAGAGCACCAAACTGCATCCAGTTGATTGACAACACGCTTCACACATATAAAACTTTGAAGTGCAACATGTTGTTGAAAATTCATTTTCTGTATTTGCTCTTGGACTTTTTCTCTGTTAATCTTGGTGCAGTCAGTGACAAAAATGGTGGAAAATTTCACGAAGACACTGGAATCACGGAAAAGTGGTATCAGGGCAACTGGAATCCATCAAAGCTGGCCGACTATTGTTGGACACTGGGACGGGGGGGTGAGGGGGGGGGGCATCAGTTACTGAGTACACATGACAATCAGCAGTATCACATTTTTAGGTCAGTGGAGATAACACGATGTGTCAGCATCATTATGCGATTAAATACGCTAAATTCAATAAAAGTTCATTTCACGTTTCTCCAACTCCCCCCGTGTGATACAGAAAATCTGAAATTATTGTTGCTTTCAGGTTGAAGTTGTCTATCATCAACCCCAATTCTTTTTCAGGAAGCAAACCTTTTGAAAATAATTGCTGTTCAGTATTATATACTGTGTTTTTGAAGCATGCACTTTGATCTGTAAAGATGCTGTTTTGTTGGGCTGTATATGCTGTTACGAGCCCAGAGGACTCCAAAACCCAGCAGCAATAGATATTCACCAAGTCAAATGGTTACTTAAACAAAAGTTGGTTTTAATTATCTTTAAACATGAAAACAGGATCAAACTTTAATTTATTATTATTAACTAACCTAACTTAACCCCCTTCTAATTCTAAGCGCACGTGTATGTAATGTGTGTGGAAGTTCTTTAGTTCACGGTCCAATCTCTTTCCTCCAAGAACACTGGTTGCAGGCAATTCTTATACTGTGCACAGAATTTAACATTTATGAAGTTCACCAGGCTTTGGCGCTTGAAAGGTAAATGGTCACCGCTCAGGAAGGTTCTTGTCGGTTTTTAGAGAGAGATTTATTGTTCCAGGACATCCACAACTGATTCCTTTTTAATCAGCCACTCCAGTGTCTTGCTCACGTAACTTGATTAGGCAGCCAGTGCTCTCCTTTTGTATGGACCACAAGGGCTTTGAACAGGCTGAACTAAGCACTCACAACCATCATCAAAAATGAGGTTTTTCCTCAAGCTTGCCAGCTTATCCTGTTCCAGTACCAGCTGCACAATCCCAACCTCACCATCAAATCTGCAGACAAGGGTGGTGCTATTGTGGTCTAGCGCACTGACCTCTACCTTGGCAAGGCCAGTGGATAGCTCTATAACACTTCCTCTTATCGATCCCTCTCACAGGACCCAACACTACACATCAAGCCACTGTCTCCAACATCATCTCCAACCTCATCACCTCTGATCACCTCCCCTCCATGGCCACTAACCTCATTCTCTCCCACCCCCGCAATGCCTGTTTCTACCTTCTACCCAAGATACACAAACCCAACCATCGGGGCAGACCCACTGTTTCTGCCTGGTCCTGCCCCACTGAACTAGTTTCATCCTACCTTGACCCTATCTTTTCTCCCCTGGTCCAATCCCTTCCTATCTACATCCATGAAACCTCACATGCCCTCCATTTATTCAATCACTTCAGATTCCCTGAACCAGACCGCCTCACCTTCAAGATGAATGTCCAATCCCTTTATACCACTATCCCCCCACACAGAAAGTCTGAAAGCACTTTGCTTCTTCCTGGACCAAAGCCCCGACCAGTCATCCTCTACCACTACCCTCCTCTACCTGGCAGAACATGTCCTCACTCTAAATAAATTCTCCTTCAATTCATCTCACTTCCTCCAAATTAAAGGAGAAACCATGGGCACCCACGTGGGTTCCAGCTATGCCTGCCTGTTTTAAGGCTTTGTGAACAATCCATGCTGTAAGCTGTAGAGGCAAAACCCCTCCAGTAACTAGACAACTACATTGGAGCTGCCTCATGCACCCGCAATGAGCTTGCCAGCTTCATCCACTTCGCGGCCAACTTCCACCCCGATCTCAAACTCACCTGGTCCATCTCCAACAACTCCTTCCTCTTCCTGGATCTCTCTGTCTCCATCTTGAGAGACAAGCTTTCCACCAACATATACTATGAACCCACCAACTCCCACAACTACCTGGACTACACTTCCTCACACCCTGTCCATGGCAAGGATTCCATCCCCTTCTTTCAATTTCTCTGTCTCTGCCACATCTATACCCAAGGTGAGGTCTTCCAGTCCAGATATTCCGAAATGTCTGCCTCTTCCACAAACGTCACTTCCCCTCCACAACCATCAACTCAGCACTCACCCGGATCTCCTCCATTTTCCACTCACCTACCCTGGACCCTCTGCCCTCAGATGCAACAAACATAAAATCCCCCTCATTTTCACCTACCACCCCACCAGACTCTGCATCCAAAACATCATCCACTGGAATTTCTAGCAATTACAACAGGATCCCACCACCAGACACATTTTTCCTTCTCCTCCCCTCTCAGTTTTCCGTAGGGACCCCCCCGCTCCCTCTACGAATCCCTCATGCACTTATCCCTCCCCTCCCATCACATTTCTGGAACCTTCCCCTGTGCCTTCAGGAGGTGCAACACTTGCACCCACACCTCCTCCCTCACCATGGTCCATGGCCCCAAACAAGTCTTTCAAGCAAAGCAATACTTCATGTACATCCAGTGAACTTATTTACTGCATCTGGTGCTTCCTTTGTGGCATTCTCTACATCAGAGAGTCTGGTTGCTGATTGGGAGATCATTTCACTGAGCACCTCCTCTCCGTCCGCAGCAACAGTGACCTCCCAGTAGCCAACCATTTCAATTACAAGTCACACTCCCACACTCAGATGGGTTTCCATGGCCTTGTGTACTAACCTATCCAGACCATCCATAAATTGGAGGAACAAAACCTTATTTTCCATCTGGGCAGTCTCCAGGCAGATGGCATTAACATTGACTGTACTGCTTCCCACTAAACCTGCTCGCCTTGTCTTTCTCCTCCAATTTTCTGTTATTCCAGTCCCCCCACCAACCATCTCTCCTCCCTCTCAGTGCTGTTGTCCCTGCCCTCCTTTCTCCACTTATCATCTCCTGCCTTTGCCACCCCCTTCTCCCTTACTCTTTTGCTTGGATTTAATGAAGGGCTCAAGCCTGAAATGTCGGTTGACACTGTTTGACCTGCTGAACTTCTCCAGCATTTTGTGTTTTTACTTCAACCATGCTGTGTACAAATTTTTGTGATTTACTTATGGCAATAAACTTGAACTGGAACTTAATATGATGTGTTTTGGAGTGCATGATGGGAATCGGTTATTGACAATGTGTAATTATTTTCCTTTTCAGAAAATGAATATTGTTGCATTCATTATAATTTTTATTTTAACAAAAATATTGTGTATGGACAATAAACGATGACATCAGTTTATCTTGTTTCATTGCCCAGGAAGTAATTTTTCCTTCTTCAACTCTAAATTCCAGCTTTTCTCTCCTATCCTCCCATCCCATGTACTCCTCTGGCCTCTTCGCTGTTGGCCTGTGCTCCTTCCTGTGCCTGTTCTTCCCTCCTCCCTGACCCTCCTGCTTTTAGCTCGCACCTTGACGAAAGGCTCAGGCCCAAAATGTCATTATTTATCTCTACCTCGTATATATACTGTGGCACCTGCTGAGCTTTTCCAGGATAATTGTGTAGTAATTACCATCATGGCATCTTCAGACTTTCTTGCTTCACTCCATGGAAATTGATTATTTGTGGTAAACTCAAACATGCTGGAGAAACTATAGGTCTCGCAGCATCCACAGGAAGTAAAAGGCAATCAACATTTGAGATCTATGCCCTGGCGCCCAGCATCTGCAGATTGTCTTGTCTAAAACTGATCATTGTGCCTTCCACCTCAGGTCAGTTCTCACCCACCTTGCAAACTGCTGAAGATGAGCTCAAAGAGCATTGATGACCAAATCCTAGCATAATACCACATCTGTCATTGAAGTGCACGACACTGAGAAAAGAAACTAAAAGCAGGGAACATCAGGGGTGGAAAGAGCAATGCAACTTTATCAGAGCTGAACTTGAAACTCAGCATTAACGTGTTACATTGCAGCTAACATTCGTTGAGTGTAATCTGTTCTTGTTTTAAATGGATGGGAGCTACAGGATTGCATTTCCAGAAAATGAGAACTGAAGAAGACCAGTTAGTCATGGGAATCTGCCATATCTTTCAATGACCTGGTCCCAAAATTAATTAACCTCATATTGAAATTGCTGGATACCTAACTGGAATCTATTAATTTTTACTTTGGAAGCTTACACTCTCTTTGTGTCAAGAAAATAAGTAATAAATGTGGAACATTATCTTCATTAACTATTATTTCTTCTGGAATGAATTTTCATGTCAAAATAATGTAACCCAGTGGTTCTCAACCTTTATCTTTCCACTCACATACTTCTTTAATTAATCCCTATGCCATCGATGGTCTGTGATTAGTAAGGGATTACCTTAGGTGCTATGTGAGTGGGAAGGGAAGGTTAAGAATCACTGCTATAGACCCAACTGTTATTGAAATAGTTTGCTTCAGAAAAATTGTCATTAGATCATTTTCTTTGGAGTTATGAAACCATGAGTCAATGAGTCAATTAGGCATGATTAAAACAGTGGTTTTCAAACTTTTCTTTTCCACCTTAAACAATCCCTTACCAATCACAGAGCACTGATGGCAAAGGGAATACTGAAATGGTATATGTGTGCAAAGAAAAAGGTTGAGAACTACTGATGTAACCTTTTTCTTCGCAAACTGAGGAAGTAAAACAGCAGATGAAGGTGTGAGTTTCACATTCCAAACTTCTTCTTATGATTTTTCTTGTATGGAATATAAAACCTTAAAGCACAGCATAGGCCCATTTGTTGTGCCGATCTATATAAACATGCTCCACAACAATCTAATCTTGCCCTACCTCAACATAAGAACATAAGAATATACAAGTAGGAGCAGGTGGAGGCCATCTGGCCCATCGTGCCTGCTCGACCATTCACTGAGATCATGGTTGATCTGATTATAGGCTTATTTCCACCTACCTGCCTTTCCCCCATATCCCTTAATTCCCCTACTTTGTAAAAGCCTATCCAACCATCTCAAATATACTAACTAAAGTAGCCTCCACTGCTTCAATGGACAGTAAATTTCATAGATTCGCCACCCTCTGGGAAAAGCAGTTCTTCCTCATTTCCATCCTAAATCTACTACCCTGGATCTTAGGGCATGTCCTGTAGTTCTAGACCCCCCACCAATGGGAATAACTTAGCTACCTCAATCTATATCCTCTCTCATTCCCTAAATTTCAGCGAGAATTTGTGACCAGCCTCTCGCAAAGCCTTGTTGACTATCCCTGAGATGACTATACAAAATTCTTATAAAACTTGTCCCTAAGACTCATCTCCTATAGTTTGTAGACCAATGACATAAGACTCACTGGTCTATAATTTCCAGAATTCTCCCTATCAGCTTTCTTAAACAAAGGTTTGCCATTCTCCAATCCTCCAGGACCTCTCCCATGGCCAAGGAGGATGCAAGGATCATTGTTAATATCCCAGCAATCTTTTCCTTTGCTTTAGGTACTAACCTGGGGTGTAGGGCATCTAGTCCAGGATACTTATCTATACAAATGTTTTTTAGAAGATCCAGACTTCCTTTTTATTAATGACATGCTCTCACATATTAGCCTATTCTACAATAAGCAAGGTCCCTCTCTGAAATTTATACTGTCCCTGATTAAAAATGCCACACCCCACTCATTCTGTTTTAAATATCTAAATCTTGAATATGCATCAGCCAAAGTTGCCCTTGTGTCATCTAAGCCTCTGTAAGGGCCACAACATCGTAATTCCATGTACTGATCCATGCTCTAAGTTCATCACTCTTATTCTTCATACATTTTGCATCAAAGTGGAACACATTTCAACCCGTCCAACTGATTGCATTTATTCTCGATCCACTGCCTGTCCTTCTTCACAATTTCACTGTACATTACATCGACCTTTTCAATAACTGCTCCATTGCCTGATCTTATCCCCCTGACTAGTTAGTTTTAACCCTTCTCAAAAGCTCTAGGACACCTGCCTGAAAGGATATTGGTCCCTCTCATGTTTAAGGCCAACCAATCCTTTTTGCACTGGTCATATCTTCCCTGGAAAAGATCCCAAGGATCCACAAATCTGAAGCCTTGCCCCTCCACACCAACTCTTAAGCCACACATTCATCACCATAAAATTCTACTCTTGCCCTCACTAGACTGTACCACAAGCAGCAATCCAGAGATCACCACCTGTGAGGTCTTGGTTTTTATCTTCCTTCCTAATTCCCTTTATTCACTTTTCAAGATCTCATCCCTTTACCTATCTTCGTCATTAATACCAACATGTACCGCAACATCTGGCTGCTCACCCTCCCTCTCAAGAATGCATCCTAGGGAGGAGTTTTTTTTTTCAAACTACTTTAGACAGATTGCCTGTGCAAGTAGGATGTTCACAGCAGTTGGTAACTCTTGAAGGAAAGTTACAAAGCTGCACATTTTATCTGACAGCAGCTTGGCCTTCAATCCTCAGGGGGATAGATTCATAGAACATAGAGTGTTGCAACACAAATAAAGGCCCCTCAGCCCACCTTATCCATGTCTGATCAAATTGTCTCCCTAAGTTAGTCCCACTTACCTTCATTTGGCCCATATTCTTCTAAACATTTCCCATCTATGTACCTGTTTAAATGATATTTTAAACATTGGAATAGCACCAGACACTTTCTCTGGCAGCTTGATCATATTATGTGTGAAAAATTTGCCCCCCTGGGTTCCCTATAAATCTGTCCCCTGACAAATCTAAGGCCTCTATTTTCAGATTATTTTACCCTGGGTAAAAAGACCCCTCAACATGCCCGTCATGATTTTATAAACCCCCTTAGTGTCACTCCTCGGCCTCCTTCCTTTCAGGAAAACTACTCCAGCCTATAGACCATATAACAAATGCAGCACAGAAACAGGCCAGTTCGGCCCTTCTAATCCATGCTGAATACCTTCTTCCACCTAGTTCCATTGACCAGCACCCGGCCCATAACCCTCCACACCTCTTGTGTCCAGTTACCTATCCAACTTTTCCTTAAATATTTAAATCAAACTTGCATCTATCTAGTTTGTCCTCACAAAGCAAGCCCTCCAGTCTTGGTAACCTCCTGTGAATTTTTTTCTGCAGTCTCTCATGCTTTATCAGGTGGAATGGTGATCAGAACTGCACACAATATTCCACCTGCAGTCTCACTAATGGACCATACAACTATAACATGGCATCTCAACTCAATTACCTCCAACGAAGTAAAGCAAGCTAGTCATCATCTTCAGCCCTTTGTCAACCTATGCTATCACTTTCAGGGATCCATGTATGTGTAAATCTTGGGTCTCTCTCTTCTACAACCCTCCCCAAGCCATGGTATCACTTCCCAAAGTGCATCATATTGCACTGATCTGAGTTAAATTCGATCTCCCATTTATTTGTCAACTTTCCTGTTTGATCTCGATCTTGTGTAATGTGAGGCCACTTTCTATATTGTCCAGTGCATCAACAATATTATTGTCATCTATACACTTACTCACCAGGCTATCTACTTTCTCCTGCAAATGATATAGCCATGTCCTTAAGCATTGTTATTATTTTAACATAACATAACATAACATAACATAACATAACAATTACAGCACGGAAACAGGCCATTAGGCCCTTCTAGTTCGCACCGAACCAAACACTCCTCTCTAGTCCCACCTACCTGCACAATGACCATAACCCTCCACCTTCTTATAGACAATAGACAATAGACAATAAGAGCTGGAGTAGGCCCTTCGGCCCATCGAGCCAGCACCGCCATTTTTGACTCTGCCGCCACTATTTCTCCTGGAAGCTCATTCCACCCCGCTACCACTCTCTGAGTAAAGAAGTTCCCCCTCATGTTACCTCTAAACCTCTGCCCCTTAACTCGACTCATATCCTCTTGTTTCAATCTCTCCTACTCTTAACGGAAATAGTCTATCCAGATCCACTCTGTCTATCTGTCTTGGGTAAACTTATACCTCTCATTTTGTTCATTTTAGATTGGTCACAGTGTTTGAGCTACCGAAAGAAAATAGACACACACACCGAGAGCAGTTCAGTTTATACAAATGTTTATTACTAATTCAAAAGCTGATTTCACACTACAATATGCAAGCCCTTCCCAACTATACTTATCAACGCTTGGACTGGTCCCAACTGCCGAAGCGAGGCAACGACTGCACACTTGCAGTAGGTTGTCAGGGCGCTGGTAGCAGCTTCTCCACCTCCCCCGACCGGGACGTTGCTTGGACTCTGGCTGTTCTTCCTTCTTGACAAGGGGTGTTCCCACCCCTCGGAGAATCTAAACTTCAGCAGCAGGACCACAGGCTTATATACCCCAAAAACAATTAATCATGCGCCTACTCCTTCTAATATTTGTCAGTCAAAATCAAAACTGAACATTACATTCTACAATTTAGAAGATTAATTATTATGGAACCAGGATGTTATAATTTCCTGGTTTATCTCGTAGATACAAAGACTTATTAAAACTTCTCGAGCAAGACAGGTTGTGACCAATTCGTCAATTTCAGAGTGTTGCATTTGACAACTGCTTTCCCTGGGCCTCACAGTGGAATTCCATTTCAAAGTGTATCTTCAGATAAGTCCCCATGGCTGAGTTTAATTACATCTGCTAGTTCTGAAAGTAAGGTGACCTGCGTGTGGACCCAGTGTCGTCAGTTCCACATAAGCAAAAAGCATCTGGGTACATGGTTTTAATCCTCCATTACACTATCCCTTTCATAATCTTAAATACCTCTATCAAATCCCCTCTCAACCTTCTACGCTCCAAAGAATAAAGACCTAATCTGCCCAATCTCTCCCTGTACTCTAGATGCTTAAACCCAGGTAACATTCTGGTAAATCTTCTCTGCACTCTCTCCACTCTGTTTATATCCTTCCTATAATTAGGCGACCAGAACTGCACACAGAACTCTAAATTAGGCCGCACCAACGCCTTATACAATCTCAACATCACTTCCCAACTCCTATATTCCATGCAATGATTGATAAAGGCCAGCATACTAAAAGCCTTCTTCACCACCCTATTCACATGAGTTTCTACCTTCAGGGAATGATGTACCGTTACTCCTAAATCCTTCTGCTCTTCTGTATTCATCAACGCTCTCCCATTTACTACGTACGTCCTGTTCTGATTCTTCTTACCAAAATGAAGCACCTCACACTTATCAGCATTAAATTCCATCTGCCATTTTTCAGCCCACTTTTCTAAGCAGCCCAAATCCCTCTGCAATCCTTGAAAACCTTCTTCATTATCCACTATTCCACCTATCTTAGTATCGTCTGCATATTTACTAATCCAATTCACCACCCCATCATCTAGATCATTAATGTATATAACGAACAACAATGGGCCCAATACAGATCCCTGAGGTCACCGGCCTCCAACCTGACAGACAATTTTCCACTACCCACTCTCTGGCCTCTCCCTTTCAGCCAATGTTCAATCCATTTGACTATCTCAAAATTTATACCTAAAGACTGCACCTTCCTAACTAACCTTCCATGTGGGATGTTGGGAAACATAGAGACTAATGCAAGGGAGGAACTGAAAGAAATCAATATCTCTAAGGACATGGTCTTGGGGAAATTGATGGGATTGAAGGCAGATAAATCCCAAAGGCCTGATAATCTACATCCTAGGGTACTCAAGGAAGTGGCCATTCAGATAGCAGATGCTTTAAGAATTATTTTCCAGAACTCGATAGACTCAGGATCAGTACCCATGGATTGGAGGGTAGCTAATGTTACCCCACTATTTAAAAAGGGGGGGTAGAGAAAAAGTGGGGTATTATCGGCCTGTGAGCCTTACATCAGTAGTGGGCAAAATGATGGAATCCATTATTAAGGATGTAATAGCAGAGCATATGACTAACAGAGAAGGGGTCGGATGGAGTCAACATGTATTTACAAAAGGTAAATCGTGCTTGACAAATCTATTGGAATTTTTTGAGATGGTGACAGGTAAAATAGATGGGGGAGAGCCAGTGGATGTGGTGTACCTGGACTTCCAAAAGGCCTTCGATAAGGTCCCGCATAAATGACTGGCTTCCAAAATCAAGGCTCATGGGATGGGGGGAAAAGTATTGATGTGGATTGAGAACTGGCTGGCAGGTAGAAGACAGAGAGTTGGGATAAATGGCTCGTTTTCTGAGTGGCAGGTGGTGATCAGTGGGGTGCCACAGGGATCTGTACTGGGACCCCAGCTGTTCACAATTTACATTAATGATCTGGATGAGGGGATTGGATGTAATATCTCCAAATTTGCAGATGACACTAAGCTAGGAGGGGTTGTGTGCACGGAAGAGGGGGTCAGGAAGCTCCAGTGTGATTTGGATAAATTGAGGGACTGGGCAGATACATGGCAAATGCACTACAATGTGCATAAATGTGAGGTTATCCACTTTGGTAATACAAACCGGAGGGCAGATTACTATTTGAATGGCAGTAGATTAAGAGATGGGGAAGTGCAGAGAGACCTAGGGGCACTTGTACATCAGTCTCTGAAGGCGAGCATGCAGGTACAGCAGGCGGTTAAAAAGGCAAATGGTATGTTGGCCTTCATATCAAGAGGGTTTGAGTATAGGAACAAGGATACCTTACTGCAGCTGTACAGGGCCTTGGTGAGACCACACCTGGAGTATTGTGTGCAGTTTTGGTCACCTTATCTAAGGAAGGATGTTCTTGCAATGGAGGGAGTGCAGAGGCAATTCACCAGGCTGATACCTGGAATGGCAGGAATGACTTATGAGGAAAGAATTCACAAATTGGGATTGTACTCCCTGGAGTTTTGAAGATTGAGAGGGGATCTCATAGAGACATATAAAATTCTGGCAGGACTGGACAGAATAGATGCAGATGGGATGTTTCCAAGGATGGGAAAATCCAGAACCCGGGGCCATGGTTTGAGGATAATAGGCAAACCATTTAGGACCGAGATGAGGAGGAATTTCTATACCCAGAGGGTGGTGAATCTGTGGAATTCATTGCCACAGAAGGCAGTAGAGGCAGGTTCATTAAATATATTTAAGAGGGAATTAGATATATTTCTTCAGTATAAGGGTATTAAAGGTTACGGAGAGAAGGCGGGGACGGGATACTGAACTTTAAGATCAGCCATGATCTCGTTGAATGGCGGAGCAGGCTCGAAGGGTCGAATGATATACTCCTGCTCCTATCTTCTATGTTTCTACATTTCTATGTGGTACCTTATCAAAGGCCTTACTGAAGTCCATATGGACAACATCCACCGCGCTACCCTCATCCACATTCCTAGTCACCTCTTCAAAAAATTCAATCAGGTTGGTCAAACAGGACCTTCCGCCCACAAATCCATGTTGAGTGCTCCTGATCAGACCCTGTCTATCCAGATATTTATAAGTACTATCTCTAAGAACTTTCTCCATTAATTTACCTACCACAGACGTCAAACTTACAGGCCAATAATTGCCAGGCTTCTTCCTTGAACCCGTTTTAAATAACGGAACCACATGCGCAATACGCCAATCTTCTGGCACTATCCCCATCTCTAATGACATTTGGAAAATTACCGTCAGAGCCTCTGCTATTTCCTCCTTTACTTCTCTCAATGTCCTGGGGAAGATCCCGTCTGGTCCCGAAGACTTATCCACCTTTATATTCCTCAAAAGCCCTAACACAACATCTTTCATGATCACTATATTCTCCATATTTACCCAATTTGCTTTTTTTTTATCTCACATATCCCAATATCCTTCTCCTTGGTGAATACCGAAGAAAAAAAACTGTTCAATATCTCCCCCATTTCTCTAGGCTCCACACACAGTTTTCCACTCTGATTCTCTAAGGGACCAATTTTGTCTCTCGCTTTCCTTTTACCATTAACATATTTGTAGAACCCTTTTGGATTAATTTTCACCCTGCTTGCTATAGTCTCCTCGTACCTGCTTTTAGCTTTCCTAATTCCTCTCTTATGATTCCTCTTACATTCAATTTATTTTTCAAACATCTCCTTAATTCCATGCTTCTTATACCTAATGTACGCCTCCCTTTGACTTTCAAAAGAAAGTCACCAAGAACATATTTTAGGTGACTTACAGCAAAATCTTTCTCTACCATTGAACATAGGGAGAGTCCAGCAGTAATTTCCAGCTGGTAAATCATGGGAGAAGTTTAAGCCAGTCAGCTGAAGGCATTTACATTCAAGCCTGAATGTTATTGTAATGTACATCGATAAATGCCATCAGCTTCAATGTCATTATGGAAAGAGAGAAATCAGGGCCAAGGATTGAGGTTTTTGATTGGGGAAAAGCTAGATTTGAGGAGATGCGAAAGGACTTGCAGGGTGTGCATTGGGACAATTTGTTTTATGGGCAGGATGTAGTAGAGAGATGGAAGTCTTTTAAAGATCAGATTTTGAGAGTGCAAAAGCTTTATGTTCCTGTTAGGTTAAAAGGAGAGGCAAAAGGTTTGAGAGAGCCATGGTTTTCAAGGAATATTGGAAATTCTTAGAGATAGTACTTATAAACATCTGGATAGACAGGGTCTGATCAGGAGCACTCAACATGGATTTGTGGTAGGAAGGTCATGTTTGACCAATCTGATTGAATTTTTTGAAGAGGTGACTAGGAATGTGGATGAGGGTAGCGCAGTGGATGTTGTCTATATGGACTTCAGTAAGGCCTTCGATAAGGTACCACATGGAAGGTTAGTTAGGAAGGTGCAGTCTTTAGGTATAAATTTTAAGATAGTCAAATGGATTGAACATTGGCTGAAAGGGAGAGGCCAGAGAGTGGTAGTGGATAATTGTCTGTCAGGTTGGAGGCCGGTGACCAGTGGTGTGCCTCAAGGATCTGTATTGGGCCCATTGTTGTTCGTTATATACATTAATGATCTAGATGATGGGGTGGTGAATTGGATTAGTAAATATGCAGACGATACTAAGATAGGTGGAATAGTGGATAATGAAGAAGGTTTTCAAGGATTGCAGAGGGATTTGGGCTGCTTAGAAAAGTGGGCTGAAAAATGGCAGATGGAATTTAATGCTGATAAGTGTGAGGTGCTTCATTTTGGTAAGAAGAATCAGAATAGGACATATGTGGTAAATGGGAGAGCATTGAGGAATACAGAAGAGCAGAAAGATTTAGGAGTAACGGTACATCGTTCCCTGAAGGTAGAAACTCACGTGAATAGGGTGGTGAAGAAGGCTTTTAGTATGCTGGCCTTTATCAATCATTGCATGGAATATAGGAGTTGGGAGGTGATGTTGAGATTGTATAAGACGTTGGTGTGGCCTAATTTGGAGTTCTGTGTGCAGTTCTGGTCGCCTAATTATAGGAAAGATATAAACAGAGTGGAGAGAGTGCAGAGAAGGTTTACCAGAATGTTGCCTGGGTTTAAGCATCTGGAGTATGGGGACAGATTGGACAGATTGGGTCTTTATTCTTTGGAGCGTAGAAGGTTGAGAGGGGATTTGATAGAAGTATTTAAGATTATGAAAGGGATAGACAGAATGGATGTGGATAGACTATTTCCGTTAAGAGGAGGAAAGATTAAAACAAGAGGACATGAGTTAAGAATTAAGGGGCAGAGGTTTAGAGGTAACATGAGGGGGAACTTCTTTACTCAGAGAGTGGTAGCTGTGTGGAATCATCTTCCGGGAGAAATAGTGGCAGCGGAGTCAATTGTATTATTTAAGAAAAGGTTGGACAGGTATATGGATGAGAAGAAGATGGAGGGTTATGGGCATTGTGCAGGGAGGTGGGACTAGAAAGGGGTGTTTGGTTCGGTGTGGACTAGAAGGGCCTAATGGCCTGTTTCCGTGCTGTAATTGTTATGTTATGTTATATATGTTATGTTAAATGAAAGCAGTTCCTCACAACCCAGGTAAAATGGGAAAGGGGTTAGGATTTGAACCTAATATTACACTTTTAATACCTTGAGAGAACAATGCATTGTTCAAGTTAGGATACAGCTTTTAAATGGTTACCAGTTAACAAAGAACAAAAATTGGATGGCTGGCCAGAGAAGAGGCAAATGATCTTACGGAGGTGATCCACCTTGGCAACCCAGGCCAAGATTTTAAAAGAGTCATCCCACCTGAGTCACACTCTCTTCTCCCCTTTCCCATCTGACTGAGGAAGCATGAGTTTGAAAATATACACCACCAGATTCAAGAAAAGTTTCTTCCCCGCTGTTATATGGCTATTGACGGACTTCTCATTCGTGAAATAATGCCCTTGTACTGTTTTAACTGAATGTTTTCTCTGTGACACTTGTTTCATTTTTCACTGCCTGTTTTATTCAAGGATAGACTGACTTGCAATGATCGGATGCAAAACTAAGTTTTTCCACTCTATTTTGGTGCACATGACAATAGTTATAGATTTGCAATGAAAAGAAAAATCAATTAATACCTGGCAGGGACAGTATGTGGAGTTCATTCAGGAATCTGATAGCTGCAGGGAAGAAGCTTTCACCCTCTTCTGCCTTCTCCCTAGTAGGAGGAGGGAAAAGAGAGCATGTCCAGGGTGTAATGGGTCCTTGAGTATGTTAACTGCTTTTCCTTGGAAGCAGGAGATGTAGATGGAGTCCGTGGAGGGGAAGGATGTTTGCATTACATTCTAAACAGCATGATTCATCCTCTCCTGGATGCTGTGATATATCCAGAAAATATGCTTTTAATGGTGCATAGGAAAACATGCTGTTCATTCTTCCAAAAAGTATAAATGTTGGTGTGCTAAATAAACAACGAGATAGACAACAGACTCGCCAAGGCAAATAGCGCCTTTGGAAGACTACACAAAAGAGTCTGGAAAAACAACCAACTGAAAAATCTCACAAAGATTAGCTAATACAGAGCCGTTGTCATACCCACACTCTTGTTCGGCTCCAAATCATGGGTCCACTACCGGCATCACCTACGGCTCCTAGAAAGCTTCCACCAGCATTGTCTCCGTTCCATCCTCAACATTCATTGGAGCGACTTCATCACCAACATCGAAGTACTCGAGATGGCAGAGGCCGACAGCATCGAATCCACGCTGCTGAAGATCCAACTGCGCTGGGTAGGTCACGTCTCCAGAATGGAGGACCATCTCCTTCCCAAGATCGTGTTATATGACGAGCTCTCCACTGGCCACCGAGACAGAGGTGCACCAAAGAAGAGGTACAAAGACTGCCTAAAGAAATCTCTTGGTGCCTGCCACATTGACCACCGCCAGTGGGCTGATATCGCCTCAAACCGTGCATCTTGGCGCCTCACAGTTCGGTGGGCAGCAACCTCCTTTGAAGAAGACCGCAGAGCCCACCTCACTGACAAAAGACAAAGGAGGAAAAACCCAACACCCAACCCCAACCAACCAATTTTCCCTTGCAACCGCTGCAACCGTGTCTGCCTGTCCCGCATCGGACTTGTCAGCCACAAATGAGCCTGTAGCTGATGTGGACATTACCCCTCCATAAATCTTCGTTCGCGAAGCCAAGCCAAAGGAAATAAACAATGCAATTGAATTAAAAAATAAAGTCAAAAATTCACATTTGTGGTGGAGATATGTCTTCAGCTCAACTAATTAAATGGAACTATAAATTACTTAGTTCATCCTCAGACAGTGACCAGGGGGATGAATGAGGTTGATAAGATCCAAAAGCTCTAATGCCTATAATTCAGTTAACTCAATTACATGCAATTGTCAAGTGATTGACCGTTGTTGACCCGAGAGTTATCTGATGTTGTGAGCTACACGATGAGTCGCATCACACCACATGAACCTCTAGACGGACGGAACCATCAACATTTATGAAACGCCATGATATTAGCAACAAGTCAGTTGAGAGACAAATGAATTCAAGAGAACAGATGCAAAGAATGACAAGGTTTATTGGAAGTTTAAAAAAAATACAATATATTAAGATAATATATATACTCTGATTTCACATTTTTCATTTCACAGACTTTTCTCAGAAGAATTTTAAAGTTGCATGGTACTGTTTATAGAAATAGGAAATTCAATGCATAGTTGAAATAAAATCTAAGGTAGTGTACATTAATGTAACATTTGTTAAATATACAGATGAAAGTAAGTTCATTAAAATACTCTAAAATACAATTCTGATTAACTGGACACAAGATTACTGTTTTTTTTTGTTCAGATGTGAATGTCACGAGCAATGGAAACATTTATTTTCTATTCCTAATTGACCCCAGTTGATACAACAGTCGGGAGTCAATTACACATTGATAAATCTTTAGTCATATAAAGGCCCAATTGGGTAAAGATGAGAGATTAATCATCTTTGAAGAACCAATTGTTTCAGTGAATCGGTAATTTTGCGCTTACCTTTATTGAGACTAGCATTATTTTAAATGCCATATTTATTCAATTTTGTGAATTTAAATGAGTGACTTCTCTGGACAAAAGGTCCAGAACTTTAAATGCTGTGCAGGATTTTAACCACTACCCTCCCAAAGGCCATTATTGTCATGAGAAAGAACAAAGAGAAAATAAAAAGATCTCCAATGCTGAACATCTGAAGTAAAAGTGGACAGAATAAACAGCAGACCAGGCAACAACTGAGAGAGGCAACAAGTTAACATTTTTTTTGCTGATGGTCTCCCAGCTAAAAGCAAGCCCACCAAATGTTTCTCTCTCCAGAAATGCTGTCTGACAAGCTGAGTATTTCCATCAATCTCTGCAATATATAGAAAGAACTGAATGCGGTCACCAACTTAAGTTGGATGAAATTCATATAACTGTTAATTTCTTGCATGGTTTATTGATATTTCATGAAGAATATCTCTGGCTATTGCATGTACAATCTCCCAGGCACAACTGCTGTTTCCCTGTTGAGAGGAAATATGCAGATAAACTTCAATTGAAAATTTAAATAACATCCAGTACATTAATTATTTTATGCATTAAATAAAGGATCTGAAAAAAAAAAGAATGATGGTTATGCATTCGCAGCCAGTGAGGTGTGAAACAATTCCATCACAGACATTAGCCTCCTGTCTATTGGAGACATCGATGCGAGGAGATAGCTTCATTGAGCACCTTGGCTCTGCTGCAATGATGTAGGTCTCCCAGTAGCCAGCCATTTCAATTCCCCATTGCAATCTTCTTGCTGACATGTATGTCCAAGGTCTATTGCACTGCCAGACGGAGACCACCCATAAATTGGAAGAACAACACCTCATTTTCAGTCTGGGCACCCTCCAACCAGATGGCAGTAAAATTGACTTTTCCAGTTTTTATTAACCCACTTCCTCTTGTATCTTTTCCTCTAGCTCAGTCTCTCTCTCTCCCTTTCTCTCTCTCTCTCTCTGTCTCATTTCACAGATCCAAAATCAATTCTCACCTTTCCTCTTATTTATGTTCAATAAGACCTTTTGGCCATTAGGTCTGTACTTCTCCACCCCCCCCCCCCCCATTCTTCCTCTTCATCTCTAGTATTTAAATAAAATATTTGGCTGCTTTTTGCTGAGTCTGTGAAGAAGGGCTCAAGCTCGAAATATCAGTCATATATCTTTACCTCCTATGGATGCTGTGAGACCGGCTGAGTTCCTCTAGCATTTCTATGCATTCTTACTACAATCTCCATGCGTACAGACTTGCGTCTTTCACATCTATGAGGTGTTGGCTCAAGAATACAATCAATATCATAATGGATCCCCATCACCCTGGTTAATCTCTTCTCACTGCTACCTTAGCACTGAAGGTACTAAGCCTGAAGTCAAGGCTCAAAGCTACTTATTTTTTTCCCAATGAAACTTGAACCTACCAGTATCATTCAGACCTTTAACCATCATTCATAAAATACCTGCACACACACACACAAAAGTGCAGGAGAAACTCAGCAGGTCACGCATGGGACCTAAAAGTTCATCCTGGGCCCCTTCCACAGAAGACCAGGATCTGTGGAACTTATGAGTGACCTGCTCAGTTTTTCCAGCACATTTATGTATTGTACTTGATCCCTGCAGCTGCAGACATTCTTGGTTAACACCACCAAAATACGTCTAATCACCAATGAAACATTTTTGTTGCATTGAGTGCAACTGTGAATATTTACTTACCTTGATGGCACTGCTTGACCTGCTGAGTTTCTCCAGAACTTGTGTGTGTGTTTTTCTCACTTAATCATGGCATCAACAGAATCCTGTGTTTTACCTCTATCTATCGCCGCTTTCAGGTGCTCGAACGCAGATAATGCGCCGGCAGATGCGGCTGGGCGAGTGCAGCGGAGAAGCCGCCTTTCTCTCACCTGAACGTGCCAGCTGAAGGAGAGCCACGTCCAAGCGAACGCCAGCTCCTGTGGACTGTGGCCGCAGTCCCACCACTGCTTTCAGGTGCAACAGGGGATTCTCAGAGCTGGAGATTACACCTACAGGAGGAGGGTTAAGTAAGTGTTCCTCCTGGCCGGGTTCTCCACTTTCGGGGGCCTCCCGACAGCAGCATAGGGGGAGAATATGTGGCTTTACATCGGGGTCTTTCCTGGAACCAACACACCAATGGCATCATGAAGAAAGCCTCTACTTCCTCAGGAGTTTGCGGGGGAGCTAATGGAGTTGTTCAAGTGAACCGGTACGGACTTGAAGGGCCGACATGGCCTGTTTCCGTGCTGTAAACAGTTATATGGTTATATGGGGTATTTTGGCCACCTTATCTTTTTACTTTTTAGAAATTTTAAATGTAGACATACAACACGGTAACAGACCCTGCTGGCCCACCAGTCGGCGTTGCCAAAATTGACCTACAACCCCCATACGTTTTGAGGGATGGAAGGACACAGATGCACCTGAAGAAAGCCTATGCAGACGCAAGCATAAGGGATAGACTCCTTCCAGACAGTGTTGCACTAACCACTACGCTCACCTCTGTGCCTCCCCATAATACTCGCTATTTGCCCTCGGTAATTTAATCTATACGATTGTAATTGGTGTCCTGTTTGGTTGCAGCAAGTAAATATTTTTGGGACATCTGTATATTGTCCTTTTTTCCTCTATTAACAAGGAATTCTCAAAGCGTGCAAAGGTGATTGCAGATTTTCTTGCAGGTAACGATGACAACCCGTGTAATCGGCGGTGGCAAGTGATGCAAATCTTACCTTGGCCAGGAGGAATTCCTCAAGTTTCCGGAACCGTTCCTGAACCACCGCTTGGTGGATATTCTGGGGCGGAGAGGCCATCATCTACACGAGGGAAGAAAAACAATGAACTTTTGCGTTTTCTTCTCAACTTCGGCCCTCGGTGGGATAGTATTTGAGGATGCACTTACACAAGACTGGAGCTGGGAGAGAATGTGAGAAAGGCTGTTGAGGAGGACGATCCGCTGGTTCCTGGGCAAGACAGCGTCGGAAAGACTGAAGAGGCGCAACATTCCCTGCAGGACCTCGACGGTGATGCTCGCTTTGTGATTCCCAGGCTGGGAAGAAGGGGAAGTTAGTTTCAATGAACAAACTCTGCGAGGCTGGGGTCAAGGGCAATGCACGCACATTTCGGAGAAACTCAGAACCAACAGACCGGGCTCAGAGTCCTCTGCAAACGTTCCTTCCCATGGACGCTGCAAGCCGCTGAGTTTCTTGAGCACGTTTATGCACCGGTGAATGGAAAGACGGGCAATTAAAAAAAAAACCTAAATTATGATTGCACTGGGAGACGACGTGTTAATGAAGGCAAACTCACCGGGTTTAAAATAGCCGGAGCTTCCAGGCGCAGTTCATATTCATCCCTGCACTCAGGCGAGAAAACGGGATTCTTAACAATAAAAACACAGGGAAGAGAATAAATAACGGCAGCATTTGAGACCCTTCCAGGGAGATGGTCCAACAATGAATCCTCACCACACAAATTCCTATGGCAAGGAGAGAGAATGTATTGCATTCATTGGGACAGGGTCGTCTATTTCTGTATCTGAACATCGCGCCCGCATAGGAGATACATGGGTTGATATTTGTAATAGTTTTTATTCCCCCCCCCCCCCATGGTTGTTGCACCAAACCTTGACAATAATTGATGATTGTTACCTAAGTTGATCTCCTCTTCTATCTTCTTTTCTTCTGGGGTGGATGGGGGGTTAGGAATTATAGGGGACAAACATTATGTATCTATTGGTATTTTGAGTTTGATTGTATGACTTATTTTGATGAATAAATAACATTTAACAGTACATCTCAAGGAGTGGGCACTTATTGAGAATTGTGATTCACCCCCTGGGATGAAAGGAAAGGACCCTGGTGCTGTAGGACCTCGACGGTGATGCTCGCTTTGGGATTCCCAGGCTGGGAAGAAGGGGAAGTTAGTTCAATGAACAAACTTTGCAGAGGCTGGGGCCAAGACCCAAACTGAATGTCAGACCCAGTTCCAAATCAATTCCGAACCCAATGCATAAATATTCATCCCAGTCAATCTCAATTGCAATCCCACATCCACGACCCACTCTCCATTCCATTCTGTCACCCTCCATCCCCAATTCGTGATTCATGGCTGAAACCAGCTCTTCATGTACACGGTGGGAGGGACGGTAGAAAATTAGATACAAGGACCTCCGTCACAAGGATCACTCCATCCCAACTCTCTGAAGCACTTACTACACTTTCTAGTCGGCGGATCAGCTCTTTCCAGAAGCTCCTCCTCATGCAGAGATGGTCAGGGTGATGTGCACGGACTCTGAGAGAGCACAGGGAGAGGAGAGCGAGAGGGAGGACGAGTCCACCCCAGAACATCATCTCGCAAAACTCTGCAAAACAGGCGCACCGGAGTTAAAGGGAGAACCGGGGAGTCAACGGCTGATGCGGGAGACCCTCTTACTTGCTCCAGGTGGCCGCTGACTGGGAGTCGGCTCTTCACCTGTGAAGTCCATGCCGACCGCAGCCCTTTTTAAAGGTCCTAATTCTCCCCGCAATATTCAGAACGAAAGCAGGGATTCTTCCCTAAATGTTATTATACCGGATACGGATCGAGGATTTCGGGTTCACTGGACCATTTAACAAAACACCATGAATCAATTCCATTCAGTTTCATTTCACACATCTAGAATTCAGTCGTTGTGTCACTTTTGAGGGTTGATGTTGTCACCTTCGCAGAACGTGTTTCTGACCAGCAGAGAGAGAGAAAAAAACTTAATTTTAGGCAAGATATCGATATAACGTGACGCAATCTTCTGTCTAATTTCATTCTAACGCAGAAAGAACCATTAAAAGTTGAATTCATTAGTATGGATTATCAAACATTAATGTCTGTTCTGCATTGCCAAGGTTGGCTGCTATTGGACAGAGACACACTCCTTTGTAAAGAAGGTCACTTTGGCTAACTCCAATTATATTTATCTTAATAAAAAACTCACCTTCCTGGCTAACTTGTTAATCAGCTAATCTTATTGGTTACTTGGAAGTGAGTTACATTTTGAATAGTATGCTCTTTCTCTCTCTCTCTCTCAAAAGTTCAATGAATAATTTGAGTAAGGCCAACTTCTTCTTGTTAGTGGACTTTCAATGGACATGCAACAAATATGGATGGATGGTTTAGGTGCATATTAGCCAAAATGTTACCAAAGGCAAGAAACAACACCAGGTATGAATGACCTGTCCTGGTGTTAATTTAAATCACATCTATCACTGTGATTAATTGAGATAAATCAAACCGTCCTAAATCCTGCAGGTTTTCTCATGGCCATTAACAACTTCAACAGGTGCACTGTCTCAGGTGCATCTCAGTGGTGAATGCTGTTCAGGAGATTGGTCAAACCTTTCTCCCTTCCATTGACTCCATCTCCTGCTGCCAGGTTAGGCAGTTAACTTGTTTTTTTTTTAAATATACTTTATTTAATATAAAACCACTTAGCAAACATATCACAATATTTCAAACTTAATCTAAATATGCGTGGTATTTTATAACAAAAGGAGAGTAAAGAAATACAAAAAAGAAAAACCTCCTATAAATCTCCCACCCCCTTCTCCCAACCTCCTACAAACTATAAAAAAAGAAAAAGAAGACAGACAAGAAAACCACATCAGGAGAACTTCACTTTCCAATCCTTTTAAATATATAAATATTTATAGAGACCTATAAGAGATACATTTAAATTTTAATACCAACAATTTGTAAATATGGGCTCTATATTTTATAAAGTGTATGATGTTTATCTCCTAAATTATAAGTATTTTTTTTTCAAGTGGAATACAACTCTGAACTTCTGCATGCCACCTGTCAATCCTCAAATCAGTATCTGACTTCCCAGTTATAGCAATACATTTTCTAGTTATTGCCAAGGCAATTTGAACAAAATGCCCTGTGATTAGTAAGGGATTGCTTAAGGGAAGGATGGTGGAGAATCACTGGTCTAGACACAATTGTTACTGATATATTTTGCTTCAGAAAAATTGTCTTTGGCCCATTTCCTTTGGAGTTATGAAACCATGCACAAAATGAGTTAATTAGATAAGATTCAAACAGTGGTTTTCAAACTTTTTCTTTCCACCAACATACCACCTTAACCAGTCCCTTATTAATTACAGAGCACCTATGGCATAGGGAATACTTAAAGTGGTATGTGAGTGGAAAGAAAAGGTTGCGAACCACTGGTCTAACATCTCCCATTAAAAATAACACTGGATCCAGTGGGAATCTTACTCCAGTTATTCATTCTAATAAATTACTAATTTCAAGCCAAAAGAGTTTTAATTGTGGAACACTGCCAAGTCAAATGCAAAAGGCAGTTAACTTACAGAAGGACCCATCTAACCCAGGGACATTCTCTTCTTCCTATTTTTCTCAGGGACAAAGTTCAAAAGGAGAAGATGGACTTAAGAATGTAAGAATGAGAAGCATAAATTGATGGACAGCTAACACTGAGGTGTCAAAGCAGATACCAGAGGACATCTATTTAAGGTGAGTGGAGAAATGTTCAAAGTTAAGTTTTTTTTTTACACAGAGAGCAGTGGATGCCAGGAATGCATTGCTGGGGGTGGTGGTGCAACACTGTTACAATCAGAAAATTTGAAAGACTCTAAGGTAGGCACATGGTTATAAGAAAAATAGAAGGTTATAGGTGTGAGGTAGGGAAGGATTAGATTATTGTGGAGCAGGATTGCACAACATTGTAGGCTTAAGGGGCTGTACTGGGTGCAGTGGTCTATGTTCTATAATCACACTTTGCCATAGGAAATTAATGAAGGTCCTACATGGTATTCTGTCCAGTAAATTAGAACACATGTGACATAAAATTGATTTGGTGGTAGAAGCAGAGGGCGATTTCTCAGATTGGAGGTTTGCGACCTGCCATGTGTCTCAGGGACCACATAGAGGTTTATAAAATTATGAATGGCAGAGGCAGGACAGATAGTTTTTTTTCCAACCAAGACAGGGGAGTGCAAAGGTTAAAGGTCAGGAGGGACTCAAGGGATATGTTTAAGGTGAAAGTGGAAAGTTTTAAAGAGAATCTAACAGATATATTTTCCACGCAGGCTGTTGGAAATATGGAACATGCTGAACTAAATAATATTTATACATTTATTTGTATACAGTATGTAAATAGTTGTCCTGCATATGTATTGTTGCCTGTATGAGGAGGAAATGGTGGAGGTAGCTATAGTTACATTGTTTAAAAGATTTTTGGACAGATATTTGGAAAGCCTTAGAGTGATATGGGCCAAATGCAGGCAAATGGGATCAGTTTAGATAAGCTTCATGTTCAGCATAGATGGGTTGAGCTGAAGGGCCAATGTTTGTGCTGTGTAACTCTATGAATCTCACAAATAAGATGGATTCTAAAGAACTTGCTAAAGATGGGATTTATGAAACTGCAATAAAACTCCAATCTGGAGATCTGGAAAGGGACACATTAAAAAAGTAATGTTTTATTTGCTCTTAGCACATTTGAAATGATGGTTTTCTGTTACATTCTGAATTGTAATATTTTCTTCCTCTTGTTGATCTATTTTTCTCCCTTAATCTAGTTTATCATTTTCTGTCTTTATTTACTTTCTATGTACTGCATCTCATTTGAATCTAATTCTCTTATCTCTTTTCTGTTTTTATTCTATTCATTTTTATTTATCAAGGCAATGATGTTGAGAGAGTGAGAGAAGCTGAGAAAATAAAGGATTCAGCAGGTCAGGCATCAACCATGGAGAGAAATGACCAATCAGTTTTGGCTCAATCCTATAGAGAAGTGGTTCTCAATCTTGTTCTTTCCATTCACATACCACTTTGAGCATTCTCTATGCCATTAGCTGCTCTGTGATTGGTCAGGAATTGCTTAAGGTGGCCTGTGGGTGGAAAGAAAAAAGTTTGAAAACCACTGTCTTAATCATACCTAATTGACTCGTTATGTGCTCGGTTTCATAACTCCAAAGAAAATGGACCCATGACAATTTTTCTCAAGCAAAATATTTCAGTAACTATTGGGTCTAGAGCAGTAATGCTCAACCTTCCCTTCCCACTCACAGACCACCTTAAGCAATCCCTGACTAATCACAAAGCACTGATGGCACAGGGATTACTTAAAGTGGGATGTGAGTGGAAAGAAAAAGGTTGAGAACCATTGCTGTAGAGACTGCACTGGCAGAGGTTGCTAACCCTTTGATTTTTAATTGAGACATACAGCACAGTAACAGGCCATTTTGGCCCTAGTCCGTAGCACCCAATTAACCTGCATGTGGGCTGAAATGGCCTGTTACTGTGCTGTATGCCTCAATTAAAAATCAAAAATTTAAAGATTGGCCATCCCTAGATTACAGTAAGAAGGGGAGTTAATTTTCCAATTTTAAGTAACCCCAGGTCTTTCTGATTCCACTGTTTCCTCTCTTCTCTATCTAGTCCTGTTCTCACTTTTCTCTCTAACCTTCCTCCCTCACTGCCACAGTGAACTCCCTCCTCGAGCTTTCTCCCCACCTCGTCTTGTACCCAATACCTTTTCGCCCCTTGGCAGTTCCCTAATCTTTCCTCCCCCTCCTTTATTTCCCTCTTTATATACTTGATATCTCCACTTCCTACCTTAGTCTCATAAAGGATCCTGACCTGAAATCATTGTCTGACCACTTCTCTCCATGGATGCTGCCTGACCCTTTAAGTCCCTCCGGCATCTCCTGTTCACTCAAGATCCCAATGTCAACAGTTTTACTTTTGAAAAGGTGAGAAGCAGCTTTTAACATTATGGGTAATAAAATATGATACAACGGCAACGATGCCGATGATGTGCACCCAAGAAAGCTCAGACGCAGCACTGCTGCGAAGGGTTCAACCACCCAGTCCTGCTACCCACGTCTGTGTACAGGCATCAAACACCCAGTTTAAAGGGATAATGGTGTTTGGCAACTAAATTCCTGCAACCACGGCTCTGTGCCCAATTTGGTGGCATCTGTCTCGAGGCTTTGCAGACTCCAGGGAATAGCAGACTGGCCCAAGGCACCAGAAACGCGGAGGACAGACTCCATTGAGAAGGAGAAGCAGGGGAGATGAAGGTTGCAGCAGCGACGGACCAGCAAGAGGTTGACTGGCTGAGCAACCAACACAGGCTGAAGGTGACTTGTGGTCAGGGGACGCACACAGGCTGTGGTCTGCAGGATGCAGGCTCATGGGAACCAGGTACCAGAGCCAGGATTCAAGAGGGTGCTGATGTCAAGAAGGGATCCCAAAGGGCCTTGGGTGGTGATGGGTTCCTGATCATGTTGGAGGTTTGGGTTGCTGATGGATTGAACAGGAGTCTTTGTGGCTGTAAAGGCTATGGTAGTGATGGAGGCAAATCCATAGAGACACAGTGATTCTGAAGGGACTCTGATTTGCTTCTCTTTTTCTTACAGCAGGCAGAAGGCAATTTCCTGTAATATGTTTTAAAACATGTTCTATACTATTATACGGCAATAGAAGAATTTTGAATCTTGAACAGCTTGTCATGAAGGATCATGGACTTGACACATTTACTTTGATTACATCTCCCCATATACTTACTGCCTGATCTGCCAAGCATGTACTGTAAGTGTTTTCTGTTTTTAGTTCAGAGTAACAGCATCTGCAGCATTTTATTACAGGTTAATTTCTTAGTTGTCAAAGGGCACTTAGTACTGTATTCAGCCCATTTATGTAGTAGGGTGCTGAATTTACAGCCTTGTGATCCAAAGGTAAATGGTCGACCTCTGAGCTAATTGCGATGCTGGTATGGGTTTCTATTTATTAAGTCTTTTAAATACTTGAGGAGTGGGACTCTGTATTTACATCACTGAGAACTCGCGCACAAATGTCTCTGTAGTAAAGACTTCTGCTCAGCAGAGATAGAGTACCTGATGCCGAACTGCAGACCCTTCTACCCGCACATAGAATTCTCAGTCACACTGATTGCTGCAGTCCACGATCTGCCTTCAGCTAATGAAATCGAAGACATGAAGGAGCTAGAGCAGGGGTGCGGGTGGGGGGGGGGGTGGGGAGGGCAACCTTTTGTGTGGGCCTGATAGTGAATTAGTGGTTGAATGGCAGACCACATTGATTTTTCGGTAGTGTCGGATCCGAGGGGGTGGGGGGGGGGGGGTGGCCGTGTGGCGGCTGTGTTCAACCAGGGGGTGTGGCAGTGGCGGCACTGGATGGGGGGTGGTAGTGCTGTACAGGTTAATTTAGATTGCAGGCCGGATCTGGAGGCATGGGAGCCAGATAAATTTAGGTTTCCCACCCCAGGTGTCATCTTCCAAGCCCAGATATCCCACCCAGATGGTGTCAGGTAAACATTAAAGAGTGCACAAGATCAGTGATTGGCTACATCAGCAAGTGCATTGAGGATGTCATCGAGATCAAATACTTCACAACCAACGCTAACCAGCCACTCCTCCAGAGCCCGTGCTGCTGTATTTAGGACAGAGAGAAGATGGCACTAAGATCAGCAAGGGGTGAACCATCTCATGCAATCAGGAATGCAAAGTGAGGCCTTGCACAGAGGATCGACAGACAACCGTGTGGCACCAGCGACACGAGGCACATGTGGCAAGGGATCAAGTCTATATCGGACCATAAGTCAACCTTACGACCCTTTACCTGGTTGGGTCCTGAAGGACTGCACAGGCCAATTACGGGCATCTTCAACACCTCTCACTGTAGCAATCCATTGTCCCTGTGGGTATCAAGACATTGGAGCTGTTATTGTCGCCCTGCTTCCAAAGAGGACTATCGCCTTGAGGCACTAACCTCCATCTTTATGAAATGCTTCAAGCATCTGGTGATGGAATATATCAAAGCACACCTCCCAGAGACACTGGACCTATTTCAATTTGCCTGTAGAAGAAACCTTTCCACTGATGATGCTATGGCCTTGTCACTTCACTCCATCCTTACTCGCCAGGATGCTGTTCATCAATTTCAGCTCAGTGTTTAGTACAATCATTTCCCAGATGCTGGTAGAGAAGCTGTCCTCACTGGGACTCAACACCCTTCCTCTCTGTAACTGGATTTTGGACTTACTCTCATAAAGGCCACAATCGGTCTGGGTCACTAGCAGAACGTTGAGCACCATCACACTGACAACATGTGCACCACAGGGCTGTGTGCTCAGCCCGCTCCTGTTCATGCTACTGACCCATGACTGCCTCACTAGATCTAGTCAGTGGCGTAGCTGGGAGGGGGTGGGTGCAGGGGGAGCAGTTGCATTCTTTGGAGGTGGTGCCTTTTTGAGTTATGTGCCTGTGGGACTTTTGTGGTGCACTTGTGCTGGTGGCCACTGGCACGTTGCAGGGAAAGTGTTGTTTCCCCTTGATGGCATGCTTATTCTGCGCACCAAGCACTCCCCCAGCCTGTCCTCATTCTACACTCGAGAAGCCGCTGTGGGGAGTAGTTCGCAACGAATGCCCTCACCCCCGGGAATAAGTAGGAAATCCACTCACAGATAAACACACATTCAGAAATTGCAAACATTACACCGCAGCAACACTAACTGCTAGAAAATACTTGGCAATACTAACGGAGTGTCTTCAGCATTTGTTCATGTTTTGGATTTCTAGCATCTGCAAGTTGCTTTCTTGAAAACACATGGAATCCAAAAGTCACACAACACAAAATAGGCAATTCTACCCCTTGAGTCCATACCCCCCATCATCCATACACTTAAAATTGAAAATTTACACATTCTTGACAGGAAAGATGCACAGTGAATCATTCTGTCCGCAATAACGGTCCAGTATTCACACACTGCATGGAACTGTTTGGACGACAAAATGATGGACACACACACACACACACACACACACACACACACACACACACACACACACACACACACACACACACACACACACACACACACACACACACACACACACACACACACAAAAAACCCTCTCATGAGTCCATGAGTGTGATCGGAAAGTTCCGAAACACAACAAACAATATCATGGTCTCAAGGGTAAAAAGGAACTCAGAGACAGTATGTCCTACAAGCATAACAAATTCAATTCAGACAATGCCTTATGAAATATTCTCTCCTGTGCTGGTTTGGATAGTTTCTCGGGTCGGCTCGTCTGTCAATGAACGCTATCCCGCTCCCGAGATACAAAATCTTCCCACAAGGAGAGCTGGGATTTGGAGATGTGATCCAACTCGTGGACAGCAAGCACGGTCTCTTCCTGGTGTGGAATGCGAGTCATGGTGAAGCAGTCTGCAGCTCCAGCACAGGACACTCATCAGAGGAGAGCGGACACTCATGCCAGAAGCACTGTTTGTTTGCATGAAAGATCCTGACCAAGAAATAATGCATTTAGTTAAGATTTTATTCTATACTTGGAACTACATTATTTGAGGTAACTAACCTTTTATGTGCACATTAATTTCCTTTGTGCGATGGTGACAAAACGTGTTCGCGTGCACACACAAGGAACAGTGGTCATGGTGTCTTTTTTAATATGCTCAGTCCCCCTAACATTAGAACCTGTCTATGCCCCTGGATTTAGCTGCAACATTATCAGTAAGTTTGCAGATGACACAACAATAGTTGGGCCTAATCAGCAACAATGATGAGTTGTGCTAAAGTGAAGAGGTGCAAAATCTCATGATATGGTGCGAGAGTAACTACCTGAGTTTCAACGTGGACAAGATGAAGGAGATGATCATGGTCTTCAGGGGGAACAAGAATGACCACCCTCCATGGCATATCAGTAGAGAGACTGGAGAGCACCAAGTTCCATGGAGCCCACTAAACAAGTTACCTATCGAAGGTACTCAACATCTGCTCACTTGTCAGGAAGGGGAAATTTCTGAGAAGACCGAACTGAGAAAGATTACGAGCCACAATAATGTCAACCTTATACAGGGGCTCTATCGAGAGCATTCTGACTGGTTGCATCACAGAGTGGTACAGTTGCTGCAGAGAAATGAATTCGAGGTCGATCCACAGGACTGTAAGAGTGTCAGAAAGGATAACTGGGGTCTTGCTTCCCCCCCATAGATGCGATACACTGGAATCCTTGGCTGGAGAGGGTGCGCCAGAGAAGAAGGAGTCTCAGACCCTGTACCACCAAGCTGAGGAACACTTTGTTCCTGGGGACAGTGAGCATTCTGAATGACCAGAGGAACTGCTCATACTAACCATCTGAGACTTAACTTACTAATACCACTATTCCCTATGCCATCGGGCTCTGTGATTAGTAAGGGATTGCTTAAGGTGGTGTGTGGATGAAATAAAAAAGTTTGAAAACCACTGTTTTAATTGACTTGTTATGTGCACGGTTTTCTAACTCCAAAGGAAATGGGCCAATGACAATTTTTCCCAAGCAAAAATTTCAGTAACAATTGGGTCTAGAGCAGTGATTCTCAATCTTCCCTTTCCGCCCACAGGCCACCTTAAGCAATCCCTTACTAATCACAGGGCACCAATGGCATAGGGATTACTTAAAGTGGTCTGTGGGTGGAAAGAAAAAGGTTGAGAATCATTGAACTAAATGATATTTATTCATTTATTTGTGTGCATATAAATAGTTGTCCTGTGTATGTATTGTTGCCTGTGTGTCTGGATGTGAATCTGTACGATTTGCACCAAGGACCAGAGAAAGCCGTTTTGTTGGGATGCATTTTGATGTCAATCATATGGCAATAAATGAACATAAATGAAGTGAGAATATAACATATGAACATAAGTGAAAATATAGCCCCTTGTATTTCCTTCATCATTCAAATGCTGACCTGTCAACTCAGTGTAACTTTCCTGCCTTAACCTCAAATCTCTTGATTTCTTTAGTGAGAAGATATCGAATACAGAACATATTCCAAATGTGAGTAGATATACAGCGACTTATTCATGGTGACTTTGGTCCCATATATGGGCTCATATTAAGTACTCATTTATACGAAAGATGTGCTGTTGATTTTAAGTAAGAAAGGCAACGTATGTACAGCATGAAATGCCATCACTCTGATTCATCTCAAAGAAAATTTACTCAAAACAAAAGTTAACCAATCTGTTCCGAGCACCTTGGTAACATAATATTAAGTTTAGGGAAAAAATGTCAAAATAATGGAACACTGGTTTTCTGTACCAGAAATAGGAACTCCATCCTTTCAGTTTCTATTTTCTGATTTATCACAGAGAAATCTTGCAATACTGTGAAGACCCAGAGTATGACCTACATTAACTCTTGAATAGCTGTCAGACCCAAGGAGAAAAGTAGTGAGGGACTTTCAGTGGATTCAATTTTCACACACTTTGGGGAATTATGTTGAAAGATGGAGTGCTTTACTGTGAATTATAATATTTATTAAAATTCCTGGGTGTCAATATCTCTGAGGAACTGTCCTGGAGTGGCCACGCTGATCAAATCACAAAGAAGGTTTGCCAATTACTATACTTTGTGAGGAGTTAGGGGAGATTTGGTATGTCACTGAAGACTCTCAGAAACTTCTACATGTGTACCATGGAGAGCATCCTGGCTGGTTGCATCACTCTCTGGTATAAAAGTGCCAATGCTCAGGACAAGAAAAAAAACTCCAGAGGGTCTTCACTCTGTCAGAAGCAGTGCCTTATGAAAGCTGCCTCTGTACTCAAGGACCCCCCCCCCCACCAACCACCACCCAGGCTATGCCCTCTTCACTTTGCTACTGTCTGGTAAAAGGTCCAGGAGCCTGAAGATGAGCACTCAGTGGCACAAGGACAGCTTCTTCCCCTCTGCCATCAGATTCGCAAATGAACAATGAACCATAGACACTACCTCACTTTGTCTTTTATCCTGCACTATTCTGAAACGTGATCAGCAGAGAGGTCAAAGTGCGAATGTGGAAAATGAATTTTCAATTACATATAGCACTTCTTGCTTTTGTATGCTTGAGGTATGGTGTCAATCAGCTGGATGTAGTTTGGTGCTCTCTAGTTACAGAGAAAATTCTGAACATCTTTAAATGCCTTCCAGGCCTCAGACACGTAACACCTGTATGAGCACATGCATGCTTGGACTGACCAAATCAGCTTGCTTTGTGGGCAATATACTAATATTCTTAAAATATGACAGAAAAATCACAAAAACAGGTTAATTCTTAAAAAAACCAGTACCTGATAGGAACATTTGAAGGTGAATTTTGTGATCAGTAGCCCAAAATCCATAAAATGCACCCAAAAGTATTCAAGAAACAAAATCTTTGTTGCCATTGAGGCTGCATATTATCACAAAGGAAATGGGTGAACCTACTTTGGCAGCTATTTCTTGGAAACCTCTGAGGCTGACCAGATTTGGTTCTTTTCCGTTCTTTGCTGCAACATGAGTATTGATCTATCCTGGAGACTGAGGTTCACAAATTAGAGAGTGCTTGATTCGATGGATCAGTCTATGCAGCTTGAGTTTATTTCAACAGGGGAGAGAATACAGATGCAATAATTAGCCATGGTGGAAAATGTTCCAGTGTAGTGTACAATTCTACTCAATCTCAAACTGCGTTATACAAGTTAAAAGATCAAGTTTATAATTATCTAGTGAAACAGCACTATCTGGTACATCCGGATATAACACATATGCAGACAGATGATGAATATTCAGTATGTATGTCTGTTTGTGTATGTGTGTAATATATATGTGTGTATACACACCCACACACACATATACACAGACACCACCTACGGCTCCTAGAACGCTTCCACCAGCGTTGTCTCCGCTCCATCCTCAACATCCATTGGAGCGCTTACACCCCTAACGTCGAAGTACTCGAGATGGCAGAGGTCGACAGCATCGAGTCCACGCTGCTGAAGATCCAGCTGCGCTGGATGGGTCACGTCTCCAGAATGGAGGACCATCGCCTTCCCAAGATCGTATTATATGGCGAGCTCTCCACTGGCCACCGTGACAGAGGTGCACCAAAGAAAAGGTACAAGGACTGCCTAAAGAAATCTCTTGGTGCCTGCCACATTGACCACCGCCAGTGGGCTGATAACGCCTCAAACCGTGCATCTTGGCGCCTCACAGTTTGGCGGGCAGCAACCTCCTTTGAAGAAGACCGCAGAGCCCACCTCACTGACAAAAGGCAAAGGAGGAAAAACCCAACACCCAACCCCAACCCACCAATTTTCCCTTGCAACCGCTGCAATCGTGTCTGCCTGTCCCGCATCGGACTTGTCAGCCACAAACGAGCCTGCAGCTGACGTGGACTTTTTACCCCCTCCATAAATCTTTGTCCGCGAAGCCAAGCCAAAGAAGAAAGAAGAAGAAGATACACACCCACACACACATATACACAGACACATGTATACAGTACATATATAAAAATAAATAAATATTGTTTAATTAAACAGTAGTCTCAGAGAGTCAGTATGAATAGTTCATTCTCACTCCCCATGCACCTCAATCTTCTCAGGATGTGCAGTTACTGTTGTGCCTTCCTGACAAGTGAGGGCGTGTTGTGTGCCCAGGATATTATTACTTCGGTGAACTCTGAGGAAATTGGTGCTCTCCACTACTGAGGGGTTGTTGTCCCTAGTTCTGTACCACTTTGTTAAAAAGCACCAATTCCCAAATGCTGCACTCAACACACCATTCAGGACATACTTTATTTGGTCTGCTGTTTCCACACACTTGAAACCAGGCAATGGGGTAGCAAGGAAGAAGCCTTCAACCGTCACGCTTGCTTCAAAACTCAATACCATCATGGCTGATCATTGACTTCAATGTCATATTCCTGCTCTCCTGCAAGTCCTTCATGTCTTTTGTGTGCAGAGATTTATCCACCACCAAAATGTCTCTGGTCAAAGTTGAATTTTCTTCTGGCGCAACGAGATCTTGGTTTACTGAGGAGATAAACAGTAGAGTTTCCCAACCCTTCTGATCTAATAAATTGAATAGATATTTTCCATTACCTATATAAAACAAGAGAACATATGCCAAAGTTTTAGCACCAGCATATTTCTAGATAATAATCTAAGCAAAATTTATCTTCATTTGGAAATGTATGGTTTCCGGACTTGTCACGGGTAAATCATGTTTAACAAGAAAATATGCAGATGCTGGGGTCAGGTAAATCATGTTTGTCTAAGCATGATCTGTGCTGAAAGTGAACGTTATGAAACCATGTACATAACGAGTCAATGAGAACTGACAGCACAAAATTCAAGTTCATAGAATTAACAAAGTTCATGACCAAGAAACAGAAATCAGATAATCGTGGTAAGTTGTTTATTTAGACTGGAGAGAAATGGAATGGTGAACAATGGAGTTGGCATTCTTTCCATAATTTCAACAAAAGCCAATGAAGTAATTCATCAGAAGGCAGCTGTAGAGTCATAAGTGTGGAACCGGCTCTTCTGTCCGACTTTCTCGTACCAACCAAAATATCCCACCAGTCTGTGTTTGGCCCATATACCTCTAAACACATCCTATCCATGAACCCATTCATTTTTTTGCCCTCAAACATTGCAATAGTACTTGCCTCATCCACCTCCTCTGACATTCCATTCCACAAACCAACTATCATCTGTGTAAAAAGTTACCCCCTCAGGTTCCTATTAAATCCTGCATAATCTCTCCCTTCTCTCCTTAAACATATGTCCACTGGATACTGATTCCCCAACTCTGGGCAAAAGACTCTCTGCATTCATCTGATCTATTCCTTCTCATGATTTTACATACAATTATATTGAGAGTTACAGATCTTGGGTGAACGTGGAGAGACAGCTTGAATTGGACAGCAATGGGAGTGCAAAACCATTTATTTTGACAAGGTGAAGGAGATATATGAGATTTAACATGAGTAAATTCTTATGTTTGTCTAGACCAGATGTTTTCAAACTGCTCCCCCCCCCCCCCCCCGCAAACTCACATTCCATTTTAATTATTCCCTATGCCATAAGTGCTCTGTGATTAGTAAGGGATTGATTGGTTAAGGTGGTATGTGAGCTGAAAGAAAAAGGTTGAAAACCAGTGTTTTAATCATACCTAATTGACTCGTTATGTGCATGGTTTCATAACTCCAAAGGACCAATGACAATTTTTTTTTCTCAAGCAAAAGATTTCAGTAACAATTGGGTCTAGAGCAGTGGTTCTTAACCTTCCCTTCCCACTCACATCCCACCTTAAGCAATCCTTTACTAATCACAGAGCACCTATGGCATAGGGATTGCTTAAGGTGGAATGTGAGTCTGGGGGGTAGTTTGAAAACCTCTGGTCTAACAAACATAAGAATTTACTTATGTTAGATCTGATATTTCCTTGAGTAAATATGAGGAAATTTGGAGTTTACCTAAGAATTTCATTCCAAAGCGGCATCCAGGTGTTTGTTCCTGGTTTCTCCAAATGGCTTATCATGGAATTCAATGGGGGAGAATAATATTATAACAATCCCTCAATGGAGGGAAACAGTCTGCACCATGTTTGAGCAAAGGATCGGTGAGAAGGACTCTGTGAGTTTTCAGTTAACTGAAATAGATTGCAGAAAGAAAAAAATAAATGTACACTGAGTTAATAATTCCACAGATAAAAACATTTATCTCTTGATTTGTTGTTTCATAATGAAGTGGTTAGTGAAATTTCATGATGCAAGAATATCTTCAAAGGCAGTTTCAGTTGCAAATTCCAGTTGTATATCCCAAGTGGCAATCCTGGTTTTAGAGCCAAATCAATCAGTCTATTCAACACTTACATTGTTCACATTTGATGGCACACAAAAGCAATTTATCTCTTGAATAACTGGAAAATTAGATCCAAGGTAAGGGAGAGATTGATAAGTGTACCATGTTCAACAACCACAAGCATACACAAGGATTTAATATCCATAAATATCAGGCACGTCTCCACATGCTGCTGGTCCAGATCCAAGGCCGGTAAGTTGGGAGGAGACTAGCGCTGTCAGCCTTCATCTACAGGGAGGAGTTATAGTGTCAGAGGTGGAGTACCGGTTTTATTATTGGCTCCTGTGGAACGGTGACCTGTATTGTGGGCTGAATGTCCAGCAGCTGAACTGTGTTGGCCCAAATGGGTTCTGGAGTGGGGTGAGAGTGGTGGGGGTGGAGGCCTGAGGAGTAGTGGTGGTGGGGTCATGTGGTCATTTGTCTGGATGATACATAGGACTGGCTGGTCACTGACAAGGGCTTCTGGGTGCACTTCTTTTGCTGGGGCCTCTGCTCGAGCCAGGTCCCGGACAGACTCCATGTCTTCCTGCCCTTCCAGGAACTGTACATGGGCACACTGGGTGTTCACATGCAGGAGGTGCATTTCCTCAACCAGCGGGTCTGCCTTGTGGTTCCTCATGTGTCTGTGGAGAAGCACCAGCCCTGGGATCGTCACCCAGTCTGGCAAAGTGGTTTCCAATGCTAACCTCCTGGGGAAGGAGAACAGTTTCTTATGTGGGGTAGCATTTGAGGCAGTACAGAGTAGGGACTTGTTGGTGTGTAGCACCTCTGAAAGGACCTCTTGCCACTGGGAGGCGGGTATCCCTTTTGATTTGTGCCAAGAGGATTTCCCTTCAGTTCGTGCTGTTCACCCTTTCCACCTGCCCATTCCCATGGGGATTGTAGCTGATGGTCCAGCTTGTGGCTATACCCTTGGACAGGAAATATCGGTGCAACTCCTCACTCATGAATGAGGACACCTGATCACTGTGACTGTAATTGGGGTATGCGAACAAGGTTAGGGAGGGTTTTAATGACTGCCGGTGTGGCCATATCTGGGCAAGGAATGAAGAATGGGAACCGTGAGTACTTGTCCACAATATTCAGGAAGTACACGTTCTGATTTGTGGATGGAAGGATCAGCTGAACTTTCTCCAGCTGGTAGAAATGAGGCTTGCACTCTGTGCAGATCGAACAGTTACTGGTCAACTCCCTGATCTCCTGCACACAATAGGGGAGGTTGCAGGCCCTCACAAAATGGTAGAGTCTGGTGACCCTGGGGTGGCAAAGACTATTGTGGAGGGGTTGGAGGTGATCTGCCTGAGCCCTAGTACAAGTTCCTCGGGACAGGGCATTGGGCAGCTCATTGAGCTTCCCAGACCAGTACCAGATCTCATAATTGTAAGTGGACAGTTCAAGTCTTCACCTCATGATCTTGTCATTTTAAATCTTTCTCTGCTGTTTATTGTTAAACATAAATGCTATGGCTCTCTGGTCCATTAGCAGGGTGAATGGTCTACCAGCCAGATAGTGCCTCCGTTGGCACACAGTCTCCACTATAGCCTGTGCCTCCTTCTTGATGGCCTTGTGAATGAGTTGGGGACCTGGAAGGTCTGGGAAAAGAATACCACGGGCCTACCTGCTTGGTTCAGTGTGACGGCCAGGGCAAAGTCGGAGGCATCACTCTTCACTTGGGAAAGGTTGGATTCATCAAGCCGTCCGTCACCGTCTTGGCATTCTCGTCCTTAATGCCCTCAAAGGCCTTACAGGCTTTCTCTGATGGGGGATACGTGGTGGTTTTCACCAGGGGGTGGGCCTTGTCTGCATAATTGGGGATGCATTGGGCATAATAAGAGAAGAACCCCAGGCACTTTCTCAAGACCTTGAGGTTGTGGGGCAGTGGGAATTCCAGAAGAGGACACATTCACTTGGGGTCAGGAGCAATGGCACCATGCTCCATCATGCACTCCAATAATGCCAGACACAAGGTGTGGAAAATGCACTTTTTCTGGTTGTATCTTAAGTTTAGGGCTTTACCAGTAGCCAGGAACTTCCGTAGGTTTTTGTCATGTTCCTCATGTCTACGGACGCAGAAGGTGACATTAACCAAGTATGGATATGTGGCTTTTAACTTATTGTCATGCACTATGTGGTCCATCTCCCTGTGGAACACCGATACCTATTCATGAGGCTGAATGGGACCCGCAGGAAATGGTGGAGGTGGTCATTGGCCTCAAATGCTGTGTATGGACAGTCCTCCAGGTGGATTGGGATCTGGTGGTATGCTGACTTGAGATCGATGGTGGAGAAGACTTGATACTGGGCTATTTCATTCATCATGTCGGCTATGCGGGGCAGGGGTAGGCATCCAATAAGGTGAACTGGTTGATGGTCTGGCTGTAATCAATGGCGTTCCAGTGCTACTCCCCACTCTTAACCACCACCACTTGTGCCCTCCAAGGACTGTTACTGGGCTATATAATGCCCTCCACTAGCAGTCGCCCAACTTCAGGTTTTATAAACTCCCTGTTCCTGGGGCTGTATTGCCTACTTTTAGTGGTGACTGGTTTGCAGGCCAAGGTGAGGTTCTGTAATGGGGGGGGGGGGGGGCGGCAGAGGGTCTTGGAGGGTGGCCAGACCAGTGCCCTGGATGGCATTCCTGCATTTGATTGCCTGTGTTCAGAGAGAACAGTGGGCCCTCCAGGAATTGGTTATTTCTGAGCATGAGAGGAGATTGGAACCCGTCAAATTGCATCAGCATGCTCTTAAGCTAGCACTGGAAGTCCAGACACAGTATGACTGGTGCACAGAAGTTGGGTTTCATGAGTAACTTGAAATTTTTATACTTCGTGTCCACCATGATTAGGGTCATGGTGCAGCACACGCAGATTTCCGTGGAGTGGGATTTGGACCCTAGGGCTGCCTTACACCTTGCAGGAGACACTGCAAGGGAATAGTGTTAGACTGTTCCTGGGTATATAAAACTTTCAGTGCTTCCTGTGTTGAATAGACAACCCGTGGTACAACCATTTACCTCTATGTCCAGCATAGAATGCGCCAATTGGTGTAGTCTGATCCAGTCCAGCACGATGGAGGCCAGAGTTAGCTTGTTGTCGGAGTTGCTGCTGCTGTAGTGTCTAGACGGCTGCCACCAAGTCGGCCTCCCTGGAGGACCCGATGATGGCCGCCCCCATCGATTGCATGTGGTGGAGTCTGGAAGAGATGCCGGGCGTGATGTCATCCCATGTTGCCTTCCTCCTGTTCCCGCTGCTCAGTTCTCGGCTGCCGGGAGTGACGCCGGAAGTGGGTTGTTCCAAGATGGCAACATGGCACTGCTAGAGGGTGGTTTAGAATGGTATACCTTGCCGTAGTGCCCATTCCTCCTGCAGTTCAAACAGGTCGTGCAATGGTGCTGGACCGTACTTCCTCGGGTGCTTGGTCTGGATCCAATAGTTCCAATAGTTGCACCTCGTGTGCTTGGCAGCAACAGTGGCAGTCAGGGTCCCTGAGTCAGAAGATGGTGGTGCCCATGCTCCCCACCTGGCGGCTGCATGGCTTGCAGTGTTCTTCTGGGCTGCCTCCAGCGATCGAGCCATCTGCACGACTTCCTGTAGGGTCCAATTGCCCTTCTCCAGGACTGGCTTGTGGATGTGGTTCCAATGGAAGCTGGCTACTAACCCATCACAGATGAGTTCCTCTTGATAGATCACCGTGGTCACATCCACACACCTACAGGCTCGACAAAGTCGTCGACAGACTCACTGGGGGCCTGGCATTTGGATATCAGCTAGTTACAAGTATTGCTGGTTCAGCAGGGGCATTGCATCCTCATACTTTTCACAGTCCTGTATTATTTGGTAAGCTCAGTGGCCCACCGATGAAAAGACTATTTCATACTGGTTTGCATCTGCAGAGATCTTGTGGGATCTCATGTAGGCCTTTAAGCAGTGCAGCCACATATCAAACTTGACAGATGCCTCTGGATCTCTAGGGTCTGTTTCCAGCTTCTCCACTCAGATCGCTTCGTCTATGGCAAGTAGTCTGGATATTAAATTGTAGTGCAATCAATAATCTCAAGCAGACACCAAGTGAGTGATTAAAGGCTTTAATATCCAGAAACATCAGGCATATATCTATATGCTGCTGGCCCGGATTGAAGGCTGGTATGGATGGAGGGGACTAGGGAGTTACAGGTTTGGAGCCTGTATAGTGTAGTGAGGTCACATCTGCACTACCATGTTCCACCACAATAGGTTCTTGATTAACCACGCCATCAAAGACTATTGGGAAAAGGATGGGTATTAAAGTGAGTGGGAAAATGGATCAGCACGATTCACTGGTGGGGCAAACACGATGTGCTGAAGAGCCAATTTCTGCTCCTGTGTCTTATGGCCACAGAGAGCACATCATCCACCAGCAAATGCATTAACTTTTGCAATATACTGACTTTACGTGTACACGTGAAATGACTTCAGATGCAGCGCTGTTGTTAGTGAGTTGAGATTATCAACAATAAAGATCTATTGTGTTACAAAATCTATCCTTATCTCACCTTATCAAACAGCAATATTGAGCAGCCAACAGATGCTAAAATATTTTCTAATGTATTCATCTCTTTTTTACAGAGGCTGCGCCTCTTGAAGAGAGGGTCAGAGTGATATCCCCTGCTTAGCACTATGTGGCCAAAGCTAAGGGTGAGGCAGACTAGATGGAAGGAGAATGTTTACCCTAGCTGGCATGTAGAGAAGCCGGAATGTCATAATCTCAGGATACAAGGGAGGAAATTTTGTAGTTAGGTAAGGAGAACGTTCTTTTCTTAGAGATAGTGATGTAGTCGAAATCCGCTCATGTCAAATTCTTAAACGTTTCAGTTAAGCCAAATCCTTGTCCTCAACCAGGATAGAGTGGGCTGAAGTGTAGACCCTCTTACCTGGTGTCCTTTAGTGCTGACTGAGAATTGGTTCTTCTCCAGTTGTGGTCCATGCTGATTTCAGCTTTTTTTTTTAAAGTTCCTGCTTGCCTTCCATACTCCTCAGTGGTGATAGAAATCTGGAACTCCCTTCCATTATTGCAGTTGATCTGAACTCAATTATTAAATGAGACTGATAGAGACATGTTAACTGAAGTTATTAAGGAGTACAGGAATAGGTGGGTTAATTGAGTTAGAAAATAAGTATATAAGGAATTTTTATTTCATTTCCTGGTTTTCATTCACAGACGAAGATTTAGGAAGGATTGTAGACATCCATATGCCCTTCGAGCCTACGCAATGGATTTTTTTTAGCTGGCTTGCACTGGCCCACCCTTTACACCTGGGGTTTGTCTGTCATGGCCTAGTAAGCTGGGACGGTGACAACCAAGCCCTTGGGTCATAGGTGTTATATTGGAGTGTTCTTCCCCCTAGATAAATGGCCTGATAAGGCTAATGAGCCCCTTCTGCCTGGGTTTGAAATCAGAGTTTTTCCTTCTCTCAGGTTGGCTGTCAACTAAGGCTAATGATCCCAGCCTACCCATCCAGTTACACCGCCGACACTCAGTTGCACCATGCTGTAGAAAACTCAGTGAAAACAGGGACACCAATGAGAAAATATGAAATGTAAGGAGAGGCCATTTGCAGTGTCCTCTGGCCTGGCAAGCCAGACAGTGGCCATGTGGCGATCACTACACTGAGTGAGGGAAAGGAGATGCATTATGTGTGCACTTTCCCTGGATGAGTAAGACATCAGGCCCAGTCCTCACTTGCCCCCCACATAAAGAATATAAATTGAAGAAAATCATATGCCCGCTCAAATATGCAATCCTATCAAGTGAATTCATCACATCTTTTTGGCCTTATGTTGCCAAGTTGATCATGAAAGCCAAATTGTTGGGTTTATTTAAGGGAGAGATTGATAGGTTTTTAATTCGCTAGGCTTCAAAGGGGAGAAGACTGGGCAGTGGGACTGATTGGGAAAATGGATCAGCTCATGACTGAATGGTGGGGCAGATTTGATAGGCTGAATAGTATGTGTCTTAAGGTCTTGATCACTGAAAATCTATTGAAATCAGGCTTTATTTAAGATTATTTTATTGTCATGTAATAAAACAGTTATATAATATCACAGACTATTGCATTTAGTCTACCTTAAAACAAAGATTCACCATCTGCAGAAATTGCCTGGCATCCCTTACAGTCAGAGAAAGAGAAGCAAAAGATAGCCTTTCAGAGTCACTGAGTGTCCATAACTCCCACAACCTCTGATACCACACAGACTTCATGTCCAAACCATAGGCAACCCAAGTTCCAGATCCAAACCTCTGACATGATGTCCTCAATTTCAGAACATCTGTGCTCTGATTTTGAGAGTTCTACAGATTTACCATTCACTGTTGGAAAGATGTTCTCCTCATCTCCATCTTATCCATTATCTAGAAATCATGCCCTTACATTTGGACTTTCCACTTTGTGAAAGCAACTACAATCTCAATCTCTCACATCTTCATGGCTGTGGTGAGGAGAACCCTAACCAAGGTGAACTCACACAAGGTGGTGGGTCTAGACAACATACCTAGCTGGGTACTGAAGGACTACGCAGACCAATTGATGGACATCTTTACAGACATCTTCATCACCACACTGTAGCAGTCTGTCATTCCCGCAGTGTTCAAGAAACCCACCATCATCCCAATACCCAAGAGAGTGACAATAACAGGCCTCAATGACTACTGCCCTGTGGCACTGACCTCCACCATTATGAAATACATTGAGCATCTGATGTTGGAACACATCAAAGCACACATCACAGAGATGCTGAATCCATTAAAATTTTCCTGTAGAAGAAACTGTTCCACAGCCGATGCTATTAGCCTTGTTGCTTCAATCCATCCTGGCCCACCTGGTTAACGATGCCTCATATTCTAGGCAGCTGTTTATCGATTTCATCTCGCCATTTAATACAATCATTTCCCAGAGGCTGGTGGAGAAGGTGTCCTCGCCAGAACTCAACACCCCTTTCTCTAACTGGATCATGGGCTTCCTCATGGAAAGACAGCAGTCTGTTTGGGTCAGTAGCTGAATATCAACCACCATCACACTGAGCGCTGGTGCACCACAGGGCTGTGTGCTCAGCCCGCTCCTGTTAATGATACTGTCCACAACTGCATCGCCAGATCCAGCTCCCACAGTGTCATCAAGTTTGCAGATGACACAACAGTAGTTGGCCTCATCAGCAACAACAATGAGTCGCGCTACAGTGAAGAGGTGGAAAATCTCGTGAAATGGACAAGATGAAGGAAATGATTGTGGACTGCAGGAGGACCAGGAATGACCACTGGACTAGAGAGAGTGGAAAACACCCAAGTTTCTTGGAGTTCACTTAATTAGTGACGTATTGTGAACACTCAACATTTCCTCACTTGTCTGGAAGGCACAACAGAACTGCACTTCCTGAGAAGACTGAAGTGGGCAAGGCTACCAGCTGCCATTATGTCAACCTTCTATAGGAGCTCTATTGTGAGCATCCTGGCTGGGTGCATCAGAGTGTGGTATGGTTTCTACAGATAAATGGATTGGAAATCAAACCACAGGACCACAGGAGTGGCAGGGAGGATTGCTGGAGTCTCCTTCCCCTACATTGATGTGATCTACCAGGATCATTGTCTGAAAAGGTCAGGCAAAGTCATTGAGGTCCCCTTCCACCCTGCACACAGCATCTTTCAGCTGTTCTCATGTGGAAAGGAATACAGGGGTATCAGAGCCAGAACCAACAGGCATAGGAACAGCTTCTTCCCATGGGCAGTGAGAATGCTAAACAATCAAAGGAACAGCTCACCATCTGAGACTCTCATTTGTACAAAACAATATTTCTTTCTTTATTTTATAAATGAAATATTTATCCTGTATGTGTTATGTCTGGTTGTGTGTCTGCATGTTTTTGCACTGAGGACTGGAGAACGCTGTTTTGATAGGTTGTACTTGTAGAATAAGATGACAATAAACTCGACTTGACTTGATCTTGCATGTTTCATGAGATCACATTTCAATCTTCCAAACTCCACTGAATATGACCCTATTTTCATACCTCTTTGTTGGACTACTGTTATACATGGATCATGGAGAAAACCGTGGCCAATCCTTGCCTATCTGAAATATTTAGATTGTGGGTGGTCACATGTCCTCCCTGCCTGAAACTTATTTGGAAGTCACATCACCTGTCAATCAAAGTTGGAATCCTGCCACCCATTAGTGCACACCTTGCCGTTTTGGGTTACTATAAATCACCTAAGGTCATAATTGGCTAGATGTATAAAACATCGATGCATATGTTACATGTTATATGTTATATGGCGAGCTCTCCACTGGCCACCGTGACAGAGGTGCACCAAAGAAAAGGTACAAGGACTGCCTAAAGAAATCTCTTGGTGCCTGCCACATTGACCACCGCCAGTGGGCTGATAACGCCTCAAACCGTGCATCTTGGCGCCTCACAGTTTGGCGGGCAGCAACCTCCTTTGAAGAAGACCGCAGAGCCCACCTCACTGACAAAAGGCAAAGGAGGAAAAACCCAACACCCAACCCCAACCCACCAATTTTCCCCTGCAGCCGCTGCAACCGTGTCTGCCTGTCCCGCATCGGACTGGTCAGCCACAAACGAGCCTGCAGCTGACGTGGACTTTTACCCCCTCCATAAATCTTCGTCCGCGAAGCCAAGCCAAAGAAGGATAGCACATTCTTTCTCTCTGCCTTGTGGTCCAAGCCCTGGACATCACTCCATGCCAGGTTGCTCCTGTGTATATCACTGGAAGTGCTAAACTTCAGGTGTGCACTACACTCATGCTGAGCTGTAGTACTGAGCTTACAGAGAGCTGCACCCCTATTGGTACAGAGAATCAGGATTGTGTGTGAAAGTCCCTGTTTGTAATGATGTTTTCTTTCAGCACTCGCTGTGTCTTGGCTCTTATTAATTCCTGATTCCCCCCCGCCCCCCCTGCAATTGTATCACTTGCTCTTATTGGTTGGCAATCGGGAGTCAGGTTCGGAAACAGCGGGGAGGGGATCAGTATTTATGATGGAGAGACTGCATGTGGTATCTGCCTTTTGGGGTTCTCGCTGAGTGCTCCGGTTTCCTCCCATATTCCAACAAAGGGCAGGTTTAGTAGGTTATTTAGTCATATGGGTGAATTCAGGTGGCTTGTGCTGATGGGCTGGAATGGCCTGTGATTGTTCTGTATTTTTAAGTAAATAAAAATAAATAAATAAAAGATCTCTGTGTACCAGCAGAATCGAGAGAAATGCGGACAGGGGTAAAAAGCAGTGATCAGACAGAACGAGAGAACCATAGAATCCTACAGCACAGAAAAACACCCCTTCAACCCTTCTAGTCTGTGCCAAAACATTTTTTATGCCTAGACCCACTGAACTGTACCCAGTCCATAGCCCATGTCCATAGTACATTCCCCATCCTTATACCTTTTTGTTAAGTGTTAAAATTGACCCTGCATTCACCACCTCAGCTGGTAGCTCATTCCACACTCCCAACACCCTCTGTGTGAAGAAGTTCACCTCGTGTTCCCTCTAAACTTTTCCACTTTCAATTTCAACCAATATCCTCTGGTTTGTATCTCACCTACATTCAGTGGAAAAAAGGTTATGTACATTTACTCTCTTTATCCCCCCATAACTTTAAATACCTCTTTCAAATCTCCGCTTATTCTTCTTTGCTCTAGGGAGTAAAGTTTAACCTTTCCCTATAGCTCAGTTCCTGATGTCCGAGCAACATCCAAGTAAATCTTCTCTGCACACTTTCTATCTTATTGTTACCTTTGCTGTACTTTGGTGACCAAAACTGCGCACAATACTCTAATTTCTAATCAAGATGCTGTTAACCTCTCTGTTAAATCTATCCAATGACTTGGCCTCTTCAGCCTTCTGTGGCAAACCCTCCAAAGCTGGTCAGTAGTAACAAAAAATCTACTGTATCGCTAATCTAGTTGGACCTTCGAAGATCTTGGAGTGGTGTTTTAATTTGGGTGATGCAAAGAGTTTCAAGAGAGTGATTGCTGTCTGAAAAAAGAAACCACTCTTGAATCTTAAGGTTCTGGACTTCGGACTTCTGCAACTTCTGCCTGAAGGTAGCAGCAGGAACAGAACTGAATACAGGTAAGATCATAAGATACTCAAGGGTGAGATGCTAACAGCAGTTCCTCAGACAGGTGTCTTCAATGGCCAGGAGGTCAGTGCCTGCGAAGGTCTTGGCTATGTTTACCACTTACTGCAGCCTTCTGCATTCCTGGCCATGTGAGTTTCCAATATGGGTCATGATGTAACGAGTTCATAATGCTTTCCAAAGTACACCTCGAGATATTTTACAGAGTATTTGCAATGTGCTAAATCTCCTTAGAAAGTAGAAATATTGGTAAGATTGGAGGGGAGAAGGGAGAGGAGAGCTTTGAAGACTGTGAAGGAACTTAAAGGGCAGCAGAGGGGGTGGGGTGGGGAGAGGATCAACCACAAGGACACAGCTCTGGAGAAGAGCTGAGCAGTGACCCTGAAAAACTTACGACTGGTCTGGGTAGGCCTTTTACTGAATACAAGAATATTTTGATGGACAATTTCAAGTTATGTTACAACATGTCAGTATGTTTTAATTCTGTTAATCAACAATTGGCTAGTGTTAGAGATGACATTTCTAATGTTAAGGCAGAAATGATGAAACATGCAAAGGTGGTGAAGAAAGTGCAAGAAAAGTTGAAGAAAATGGATGATAAATTCGAGGACTGTGTTAAATCTATTGGTTAATATCAAGAAAAAATTGATACATATGGCAATTCTTTTATGAGATGGAGAGTTGAGAAGGAAGATTTATTGAAAAAAATAAAACACAAAAGTACAGACCCTGTGTTTCACGTAATAACCCAATGTTGGAGAAACCCAGCTGGTCAAAGAGTTTGCTTTATGTAGCAAAAATAAAGATACGTAACCAATGTTTTGTGCTTAAGATCTTCATAAAGCTATGAAAAAAAGTTGTCAGGCACCCAAATAAAATAGTAGGGGTGAAAAGGCAGGGGGAGGGGCAGGGTCCCAAAGGCAGGAGGTGATAGGTAGATAAGGGAGCGAGGGCATATCAGCAAGTGGTGGGCAGGTGGGGGGAGGGATGGCTCTTTGAATAGAGAGGGGAAAAGGGTGGAGAGCTGGAGAAAACAAGAGAAGGGAAAGGGAAGGGAGGGAGAATGGAAAGTAGGCTAGCAATTGATACCATCCAGTTGGAGGGTGCCCAGACAGAAAACCAAATGTTGTTCATCCAATTTACAGGTGGTCTTTGTGGGATAGTACATGTGTCTGTGGACAGGTATGTGAGTATGGGAGTGTGGCATGGAATTTAAGTGGTTGGCCACTGGGAGATTCCTGTCACCAATACGGTGGAGGGAAGGTGCTAAGTGAGGTGATCACCGAGTCTGCGCCCAGTCTCTCCGATGTAGAGAAGGCCACAAATAGAGAGCATAATGCCATAGATAACTCCCATGGATACACAAGTGAAATGTTGCTTCACTTGAAAGGACTGTATGGGGGCCTGAATGGTGGTGCGAGACAAGGTGTAAGCGCAAGTGTGGCACTTTCTATGGCCACAGAGGAAGTAGCTGGAGGGGGAGGGTGGGGAGATTTGTAGGGAGAATGAGTGGACAAGAGAGTAATGGAGGGCACTGTCCCTATGGAAAGCAGAGAAGGGAGGAGAGAGGAAGTGTGTCTAGTAGTGGGATCCTGTTGTAGGTGGCAGAAATTACAAAGTGCTGGTGTTGGTGGGATGGTAGGTAAGGACCAAGGGAATCCTGTGTTTGTTACGTCTGGGGGTGGAGGTGGCCAGAGCAGATGAGCGGGAAATGGCAGAGATGTGGATAAAGAATGACTTGATGGTTGTGGAGACCTGATTTGAACCATTTGGTACAGCGGTCAAATTTACTGACAATTCTGAAGTAAATTCACTCAGTGTGTTGTAGTTACCTGTGTAACTAAGCAGGCATCTCTTGGAAAATTAGACTCTGATTGTTTCATTTTCCTACCGAGGGCAGTCTATGTTTTACTGAATACACTCACTTGCTCAATGAACCGACTTCCCCACAATAATCCACACCCTCCTGATTTCGCAAGCTGATTGCAAGAAAAGTTTTTTTGGTTTTTGAAACCTAATCTCCATGGAATTTTGATTTGAATAGTTTCATTTACCTGATGTTGCTGTGAAAGATCGTTCGGTTGAAATTACCAAATCAACTGAATGCATGCTGAATCCTAAATGTAAACCTTCCATCAGATAAAATACCACATTCACTCAAAATAAAAATCTGATGATTCAGTTTTTTTTTCTCCATGGCAGCACTACTGGAGCTGCTGTGGTGCTGTAATGGTTGTGGTGCCACAGGTGAGGACCCATGGGGAGCAAGGGAACAGAGATACAGCACTCACGTGAGGTCCAGCCACTCAGTTGACTGCCATTAGCTCTGCACGTGCTTTGAATGGCCCATTGATGGAGCCATTGATGGTTTTATTTGAAATCCTGCAACAGCGGGTCTGCACCCAAAATGGCGGCATCTATTAATCGGCAGACTCCGGGGAAATGGAGGACAGGAGCAGGGCACCAGAGGACGGGAAGATCATCACCCCTCCATCAGAGAATGAGAACCAGAGGAGATGACCCACAGGGATGGTGACCATGGCGGCGGACCAGTGAGGGGCTCTGTGGCTGAGGAACCAGTGCATGCAACTGGCTTCTGGAGACTGGAGGCGAGGAACCCGCGGAAGCTGTAGGCTGCTGGAGACTGGCTATTGGGAGATACACGGCGGGCTGCGGACTGCTGGATACTGGCTCGAACTGGCCGGAGGAGTTGCAGGAATTGGAACTGGAACTGGGATGTGAGGAGGTGCCGAGGGCACTGAAGTGTTCCTGACTATGTTGGAGGTTCCGATCTGGATCTTGGATTGCCAATATTTTGGACTCTGTGTGGCTTTGGGGGCTGCAAAAGCACTGGAGGTGAATCTACGGACACCTTGTGACTGGGTGGACTCTCTTTTGCTTCTCTTTTTCCGACTGTGCATAAGTCTGACTGTAAGAGGCGGCAAATCTGTCTGGCTTTCATGTTTTATTACTATAATAATAAATTATATCTTGAATCTTGATCAATTTAAGCACAACGAATTTTAGACTTGAGGGTGCATTTGAGACCATGGTATCCTTTAAAGTTAATCTTTAAAGCTCAACAGAACCACACAAAGGTCTAAAAGGAAAAAAAAAACCTAATTTCCCTAACCTTGCACCTCTGGTACTTTAACAAAAAATTTGCATTCCGTTTTCGTTGCCTCATGACATGAAGGTTGTAGATCCTTAGGAGGACAAAAGGAGATTTACCAGGATGTTCCTTGGATAAGAGAATGCCTTGTGAAGTAAAGTTGACAAAGCTGGGAATTTTCTCTTTGAAATGATGAAAGATGAGAAGTGAATTAATAGAGGTGTACAAGATGATGAGAGGTTTAGATAGGACCCTTTTTCCCAGGACAACAAATACTAGAGGATAGCCGTTTAACATGTGTAGAGGAAAGTTTAGGGCAGAGGTAAGTTTTTTTTTTAATTCGTCGAGTGGTCTGGTGTTTGCAATGCATTGCTGGGGATAGTGGTGGAGGTCGGTTCAATAGGGACGTTCAAAAGACTCTTATATAGGCATATGAATGTATGAGGGGGGTAGGATAAGAATTAAACTGTTGTGGAGTAGGTTTATAATAATTGGCACCAACCTGATGGGCTGAATGGCCTGTACTGTGCTGTAATGTTGCTAGGTTGGATATAAAGATTTCCATCAATTACCAGCAATCTCCTCCCATGCATCTTTCAATCATATAGAACATAACCCATAACGTCCCAGGCATTCATCCATTTTAATACTTCTCAAAAGATCCAATACTCTGTCTTCCTTGATCAACACAGGTGCACCTTAAGGATGCATGTTTAACCCTCTGCTCTACTCACACTAAACACCCATGACTGTGGGGCTAGGCTCAATCCAAATGCTACCAATAAATTTCCCGATGACACCAGGGTCATCGGCTGGTTCACAGACAACAATGAGGAAACGTACAGGAGGGAAACAGATCAGTTAGTTAAGTGGTGTCACAACGTTAGCAAAACCAAAGAGCTGATTGGGGACTTCAGGAGCACATGAACCAGTGCACATCATGGGGTTAGCAGTGGAGAGGGTCAAATTCCTGGGTGTCAGCATCTTCGAGAATCTGTCCTGGAGCCTCCATATACATATGCAATCATGAAGAAGGCTCACCAGTGGCTATACTTTGAAAGAAGTTTGAGGAGACTTGGTATGTCACCAAAGGCTCTTGAAACCTCCACAGCAGTATTGTGGAAAGCAGGCTGACTGGTTACATCACTGTCTGCACAAGACAGGAAAAAACTCCACAGAGTTGTTAACTCGGCCACACCGTTAGGACATCTACAAGTTGTGAGAAAGCACCCTCTATCCTCAAGGACCCCCACAACCCAGGCCATGCTCTCTTCCCCTCTGCTACCATCAGGAAGGAGGTACAAGAGCCTGAAGATGAACACCCAATGGTATAAGGACAGCTTCTTCCTCTCTCCTATCAAGTTTGTGAACCATAGGGCACTGCCACCATTTCTCCTTTTTTTTCACTATTTATTTATTTTGAAATGTAATCTTTAATTAATATTTTCACTGAGACGTTGCTGGAAAGCAACAAATTGCATGACATATACATAACCATAAATTCTGATTCTGATCGTGAAATGACCCAACACACTTGCCCTCTCTACTCTTTCCTCCCTATCACCATTTGTCATGCCTTTTCCTTGCTGAATACAACGGCAAAGTATTCAGTTAGTTCCTCATCCACTTTCTCTGACTCCAATCATCAATGTCCTCCTTTCTCCATTTGGGCTTCTATCCAATCCTCTGTCAACCTTTCAGTTTTAATGCTGTCAGGTTTTCTTTAACCCAGCTTGCTAAGGATATTTCATGGACCCTTTTGGCCTTCCTTCCACCTTGCTTGAGCTATTACCCTCAATCTTTGTCCTATCCAATTACGGCTTCCCAAACCTAGCATATGTTTTCATTTGACTCATTCATAAAGACTCTCATTGTCCAAGGTTCTCTTACCTCACTACCCCTTTCATTTCTGCTGACAGGAACATGCCTGTCCTGGAATCACATCAGCTGGTCCTTTGAAAATTCCCACATGTTGGTTGGAGACTTGCCTGACAACGGCTGTTCCAAATTAACTGCCCCACCCCCCCCCCCCCACTGCTGCTGTCTTATATTGTCAGAATTTTCCATCACTAATGTGGTATTTTCTTTTCAAATTAAAAAAAATGTAGACATACCCCATGGTAACAGGCCATTTCAGCCCACGAGCCCGTGCCACCCAATTTACATCCCATTAACCTACGCCCCCCAGTACGTTTCAAGCAGTGGGAGGAAACTGGAGCCCCCTGAGAAAACCCATGCAGATTCAGGGAGAAGTGCGGACAGACAGTGCGGAATTTGAACCCCAGTTCCGTTCGCTGGCGCTGTAAAAGTGCTGTGCCGACCGCTACGCTCTGTTAATCTGCCTTACCCAGAATGCTCATTGGATTAATTAAACACAGTTTAGCCCATAAGTTCATTTGCCAGCATCTTCCTGTCCCTCCCTTCAGATTTCCTGATATCCCATACATCCTGCAGTAGGAGCATACTCTTGACCTGACAAACATTAAACAAAAATGTGCTGACCTGAACTTCTGCTCAGTCCTTTTTGCCCACACCCCAGTTCTTATCCTCAATCGCTACACTTGCACTTTAAAGACTACCCAACTCCCACAATGGTCACTCCAAAGAGGTCACTCTGCTACACATGATCATTCCTTTAAGAGCCAATAAAAGCTTCTGCTCTGCCTCTCGAGTCCTCACACTCACTGCTCAGCTGATGTAATTCAAACAGGAGAACATTTCCGCTCCTCACAATGTTAGTCCGCCCCTCCAAACTGACTGGAAATGGTCAGGTGATGTTTTGGGTCACGACCCTTTGTTGAGAATATCATTGAAAAGGACCCAACTTTGACTGACCATTTCTATCCTCAGATACTCCTCAACCGGTTGAGTCCTCCAACTTCACTTTGTTAACTTTGAAAAGAATAATGGAATAAGCAAAGTAACCGTGGAACTTTGAACGGAAAATCAGGTTTGACTAATCGACTGGAGATTTTTTTGAGGAATCAACGAGTGGATGAGAGGAGTCAGTGCATGAATTTCAAAAGGCTTTTGACAAGGCCTCGCACAAAGGATTGGCCAAGGAGGTTAGAGCATAGAGTTGGGAGTAATATACTGACATGGATGGGGAATTACTTTTTAGACAGAAAGCAATGAGTAGGAATTAACAGGTCCTTTTTCCAGATTGGCTGGGTGTGAATGGGGGGGGGGGGGGTGTGTGGGGGAGTATTACAGATTACAGGGCCCCAGTGATTCATGACCTCTGTTAACGATTTGAGCAAGTCGACCAAATGTCACATTTACTGACAACATGAAGGTAGGAGATGAGAATGTAAAGAGTCCTCACTGGGATACAGACAAGTTGAGTGATTGGGCAAGAACGTAACAGATGCAATACAACTTGTAAATTGTGAAGTTATCCACTTTGGATAACTGAGTGTTGCTAAATGCTCAAAGGTACCTCCATCCACCAGTCTCTGAAAACCCACATGCAGATGCAACAAGTGTTTAGGAAGGCAAATTGTACGTTACCTTTTATAACTAGCGAATTTGAGGACAAAAGTGTAGCTAATTATGTTGAGCCCTCTTGAAACTGCACTGGGACTATTGTGTGCAATTCTGTTTTCTCTAAAAGAAAATTAAATACTTTAAAAAAAAGGGTACAGCAAAAATTCAATACACTGGTTCCTGACGAGGTGATGGGTTGAGTAGATTAAGCTAGGATTATTTAGAATTTTAAGGAGTGAGGAACAATGTCATCAAAGCCTAGTGTCTTGCTTTTTAAAAATATTTTATAATTTTTCAAAACTCAAACAGTTCCATTAATTTGCCATACAACTATTATATTCAGCAAATATGTTTACATTTCTTCTAGTGAGTCTGGTTTTATCCCCCCTCCCCCTCCCACAACACAAAAAAAACTCCAAGAAAATAAATAAAAACACATTATCCATAAAGAAACTTGACTTACATGAAAAGACTAAATACGTTTATTTAACATAAGAAGCACGACGCCACTGACCGAGGACAAATTACACATTAAAAGAGAAAAGAAAATGAAAAAACACATTAACCACAGAGTCTGCTGGATCTCAATGCCTGTCCTTCAGGTCTTTTACATTCATCTCGACTTGACCAGGTTGGAATGGACACCCCCATCCTCGTCCCTGAAGGAGGAGGGACAAAAGAGGGGGTGGGGGCAGGGAGTGCAGTACAGGGGACCACACTATATCCTTGTGCCTATGTAACACAGGTAGGATTGCCAGATTTTAAGAAAGGTTTCATATTTTTTCCTTAGGTTATACAAAGCCTAATTTATTGTTAAAGGGTTGGGCAGGCTGGGGTAGATCTTTGACGTGAATTGTTTATTACCACATGCAACCCAATAGAATGAAAGGCTTTGTTTGTGTGCCATCCATCAAAATTAACATATAAATCACTCAGGGTGACACAGCATAGCAGCTAACACAACGCTATTGCAGTGGCAGTGACCTGATTTCCTCTGGGAGCTCTGGTTTCCTCCCATATTCCAAAGGTGTATGGGATTAGTCGGTTAATTGGTCACATGGTGTATTTTGGGCAGTGCTCGCACATGGATCAGAAAAGCCTGTTACCGTTCTGCCTATAAATTAAAACGAAGTAAGGGTAGGATATTTAGAACTGACTTGAGGAGAAATTCCTTAACTCAGAAGGTTGTCACTCAATCCATTTCAAACAGGGAATGATGGATGAGCTAGGTGGCAAAACCATGACATTTCCAAATGATTGCATAACTCCTGAGAGTTATTTTACAATTTTATTTTTTTTCATTTTGCACAAGAGAAATATTGGCATCTGTTTTTATTTCTAATCATGAGAGAATTTTAAAAATCAAATAGGATTTAGAAAATCTGATTTATAAATGTGAAACAGCGCCATCTTCAGTATGCAAATCAATATAGATCATTCAAAATGGGGGCATGTTGTCTAATAAAAATTTTAAATCAATGTATTAAAACTTGTATATTTCTTTCTTTGGAATAAATATAATTTAAGAACCCCTAGAGAAAGCTTTTTGTCATGAAAGACTAATTTAAAACAGTATCAAATAAAAGCAGATGAAATGAGAAAGTGTTCAATTGGGGAAGAGCTAATTATGCTGGGATGAGGCAGGAACTAGGGAGAGTAAATTGGGAAGAAATGTTCACAGGAGAAAGCACAGAAGTAATGTGGGGGATATTTAGGAACCACTCGCATGGGTTTCTGGATATGTTTGTCTCACTGAGACAGGGAAAAGGTGATAGAAAAATGGAACTGTGGTTGACAAACAGCTAGTTAAGAGGAAGATAGAAGCATAGATTAGATCTAGGAAGCAAAAAATCAGGAATGGTTCATGGGAATTACATGGTCGCCAGGAAGGACCTTGAGAAAATGACTTAGGAGAGCTTGAAGGGGGCATGAGAAGACCTTGGCAAGTAGGATTAAGGAGAACCCCAAGGCATTCTATGTGTATGTGAAGAACAGGAGGAAGATGAGAATGAAGGTGGGGGTGCTTAAAGATAAAGGAGGTAAGGTGCCTGGAGATGGAGGAGGTTGTGGAGGTCCTAAATGAATACTTTGTTGCAGTGTTCATCAGAGAAAGGACCTTAGTCAGGGTGGCGTCAGAATGGAACAAGCTTGTGTGCTGGGCCACTGGCATCACTAGGGAGTGCAGGGGATGCCGACCGCACTGGGTGACACCATCAGAGGGGGTGACACCAAAATGACTGTCTATAACATTTTTGTGCAGTGTTTCAGCAGAAGTGTATTATTTTAATAAAAATATCCCTGTAGTCAGTTTATATCAACAAAAATATTTTTTGTAAAGCCAGCTAACATGTATCAATATACCTACAAGGCTAAAACTCTATGCTAATTTACTTTCTGAACCTTCACTGGTCAGAGCTGTCATTATTACCCAATTTCAATGATGTTTTGAATCACGTGGTTTTGTCTGCATGTGGTATAAGCACATGCTGTTGTTTTTGTTGCTTCTGGTGTTTTTATAGTCGCTGCTTTTGTCAAATTTTCTGGTGTTTTAGCTTCAATATTGTGGGAATTTGTATTTGTAAACACATTTAGGTTGTGCATATGATATTGTAATTTAAAGGTGTGATATTAATTTTGCTAGTTGTTTATGTCACTACTATTGCCATTACATTCAGTGATATACAAGAATGATGATTTACAAGAAACATTAGTACAAAAAGCACTACTAAGGATGCTATCTGATCTGGTATGGTGGGAGGTCCATGGGGGTGGAGGGTGATGACACCATGAGTTACCGTACTAGTAACGCCACTGGTGATCCTAGTGGGCTATGTTGAGATTATGAAAGAGGAAGGGCTGGCTCTTAAAAACAGTAAGATTGATGTCCCCAGGACTGGGCGTGATATATTCCAGGTTGCTATGGGAAGGGAAGGAAGAGATAGTTGGGGCATTGGCTTGAACTTTTGTATCCTCTTTGGCAACAGGATAGGTTCCGGAGGATTGGAGAATGGAAAATGTGGTCCCCTTGTTTGAAAAAGATAGTATGGAGAATCCTGGGAGTTATAGAATGGTGAGTCTAACATCAGTGGTGTGCAAACTATTGGAGAAGATTCTTAAGGACAGGACTTAGGAGGATTTAGAGAAGTAGAATCTCTTCAGGGATAGTCAGCATGGCTTTGTGAGGGGCTGATTGTGCCTCCTGAGCCTAATTGATATTTTTTGAGGAGGTAACAAAATAAAATGATAACGGTAAGGTGGTAGATGTGGTATATATGAATTTTAGTAAGGCATTTGAGAAGGTCCCCATGAGAGACTCATTCAGAATGTCATGGGATCCATTGAACCTTTGCTGTGGAGATTAAAAGTTGGCTCGCTTGCAGAAGGCAGAGAGTAGTGGCAGACAGGATGTATTCTGCCTGGAGGTCAGTGACTAGTAGAGTTATGCAGAGATCTGTTCTGGGACCCCTCCTTTTTGTGAATTTTATAAATGACTTAGATGAAGAGATGCAAGGATGGGTCAGTTAGTTTGTGGATGATACAAAGGTTGGATGAGTTGTGGATGGTGTTGAAGGTTGTCATAGGTTACAAAAGGATATAAACAGGATGCAGAATTGGGTGGCAAAGTGACAGATGGAGTTCACTCCGGATAAGTGTGAGTTTATGCATTTTGGAAGGTCAAAAAAGAAGGCTGAGTGCATGGTTAATGATTATATACTTTACAGTGTGGGAAAAAACAAAGGAACCTTGGGGTTCAAATCCATATATCTTTCAAGGTTGCCAAGCAGGTTGATAGGATGGTAAAGAAGGCCTGTGAGATGTGAGGCTTCATTAGTTGGTTGAATGAGTTCAAGAGTCGAGAGGTCATAATACAACTCTACAAATCTCTGGTGAGTCCACATTTAGAGTATTGTCTCCAGTACTGGCAACTTCATTATAGGAAGGAAGTGGAAGCTATGGAGAGGGTGTAGAGAAGAATTTCCAGGATGTTGCCTGGATTGGAAAATAAGCCTTTTGAGGTAAAGTTAGCAGAGCTAGGACTTTTTTCCTTTGAGGTGAAGAAGGATGAGAGGTGATTTAATAGAGATCTACAGAATTCTGAGAGGCATAGATGAGGTAGAAAGCCAGGCTGTTTTTCCCAGGGGAGACATCAGGGTTAAGATTTTTTACGCAGAGAGTTGTAAGTGTCTTGAGTCCAATGCCAGGGGTGGTGGTGGATGCTAAAACATTAGTGGCATTTAAGAGACTCTTAAACATGCACATGGATGAAGGAAAACTAAAGGGTTACGAGGTTTAGTACTTCATAGTACTATATAGATCAGCACATTATCAAGCACTGAAGAGCTTGGCCTGTACTGTGCTGTAATGTTCCATGTTAACTCAGTGGGAAAAAAGTGATGGAGTCATGCAAAAAGAGTCTTCCAGTTAGCCACGTGTGTTGTCCTTATCAGAATGCCATTCCAGGACATGCTCTTTGTAATATGATATCTGGTCATGAGCATAGGTATGTTCTTCCTCTCAATTTTGAGCGTTCTGAATAAAGGCTTGAAGAACCTGAACACATACATTCGCTCACTTTGAAAGAGTAGATAGCTTCAAGTTCTGAGGAATAAATACAAGTATCTCCAGTGACCTGAGCTGGGACAAGCATGTCGACACGAGAATCAAGAAGGAACATCAAGGGCTCTTCTTTCCTTGTAGGCTAAGGAAGTTTGGCGTATCTCCCCTTCCCCTCAACCGCAAAATCAAGAGCGTGAGTACATTAGAGTGTGGTATGGGTGCTGTTCTGCTCAAGTTTGGAAGAAACTACAGAAGGAAGTAAATACAATTCTGGGCAAAACCTTTCCTGCCTTCCATGGACTCTATCTGCATCTGTCACTGTCTAGGGAAAGCAATCAATGAGTTCAAGGATCCGTCCCACCCTAGACCCATTCTCCTTTCCCTCCACTGATCAGGGAGAAGGATGAAGAGTATTAAAAGGCAATTTCTTTCCTGCAGCAATCAGGGTTTTTTATGAACCCTATAAACAGCACTCCCAGGACAAAATAATTACATAAATACAAAAAAACCTATGTGTAAAAATCTTGAATACTTTACTCAGCTTCATTTACTAATCTCAAAATTACTGCCTGTGACATGTGCCATCAAGGGCATGAATAGCAAGATCAGGCAGATAAATGCAGAAACTGATACAGGGGATAGGCCTTTAGATTCTTGGATCATTGGGATCGCTTTTGGGGAAGGTACGGCCTGTACAAAAAGGACAGGTTACACCTGAACCCAAAAGGGTCCAATATCCTTGTGGGCAGGTTTAACATAGCTGTTAGGGAGGGTTTAAACTAAATTGGCTGGGGGATGGGAACCAGAGTGTTCAGGCTTGAGAAGAGGGAAACAGCAGAAGAGCGAAAAAAAAGTGTGCAGTAAGGATGGCAGGCAGACAATGAGACAAAATAATAGCCAGAGGGATTTCAGAGACACATTCAAAAACTGGTCTGATGGTATTCTACTTCAATGCATGCAACATTAGAAACAAGGTGGATAATCTTGCTGTTCAGCTACAGGTTGGAGGGTACAATGTTGTGGTCGTTACTGAGTCATGGCTGAAGGATGGATGTCATTGGGAGCTGAATCAGAAGGTTATAGGTACATAGTTCCCTGAAAGTGGTGTCACAAGTAGATAGGGTATTAAAGAGAGCTTTTGGCATATTGGGCTTTATAAATCAAAGTATTGAGTATAGGAGTTGGAATGTTATGGTAAGGTTGTGTACGACATTAATGAGGCCAAATTTGGAGTATTGGGGGCAGTTTTGGTCACCTAACTACAAGAAAGATATAAGTAAGATAGGATTGTTGCCTGGACTTCAGGATGTGAGTTACAGGGAAAGCCACTGGCATCACTATGGGGATGTGGGGGGTGCGGACCACACCAGGTGACACCAAAATGACTGTCTACAATTTTTTTTCTCAGTGCGTCAGCAGAAATTTACTATTTTTTTTTAAATAAAAAATATCCCTGTAATAACAACAAAAACATTTTTTGTAAAGCCGAGTTACGTCTATCAATGTACCTACAAGGCTGAAACTCGATGCTAATTTACTTTTTGAACCTTCCAATGTGTTCCAGTCAGAGCTGCAATTATTACCCAATTACATTGACGCTTCTAATCATGTGGTTTTGTCTGCACGTACCACAAGCACGCGCTGTTGTTTTCATTGCTTCTGGTGTTTTTATAGTCACTGCTTTTATCAAGTTTTAGCTGCAATATTTGTGAACCTATATCAATAATGTTATGTTTGAGTCCCATCCCCCACCGTTGCCACAATGACAGTGCAGACTAACTCGATGTTTTACTAATTACATACTACAAATATTACTACAAAGTGATCAGTATAAATCAGTTCTCCACATCATCACATACATGTTATGGTGTCATATCCAACACTCTTCACCCTCCCCCACCCAGCATACATAGCCTTTGAAATGTTCTGGTGGGTGTGTGATTCATTTGGATCTACGGAGAGGGATGGAATCGGTCAGGGCACTTTGTTGTTGTAAAGGAGCTCTAGGCATGACCTGTTCCAGTTCATCAGTCAGGATATAACTGGGCGATGAAGAAGATGATCTTGGCGGACTTTTTGGAGTTGGTGTGCTAAGAGCCAGTGGGCTGCTCACCTGGTCTCTGATTTCAGGTGCCCTTCTTGATGGTATCTCCTCAGTCAGTGGCCTCATCCCTTCTCTGTGCCCGTTGATGTGTGGTGGAGATGCTTCTATTGGTGGGCAGGTCGGCCCCTCACTGAACCACTGTCCTTTCTGGCATCAGGTGCCATTAAGTCATCCACTGGTTGGCTGATGTGTCTTTTCCATATCATGCCCCTCCCATGAGGATGTGATACGAGTATGGGCTGAGTTTTTTCAGGACTACTCTCCGCAGCCATGGAATTTTGTGGACGTGGTAGTTTTGCACTGGATCCCTCCACTTCAATCAATCTTGGGTCTTTCTTAGCGGAGGCAGAGGGTCATATTTGGATGTATTGCCGACAGTCTGGTCCTTAAATTTCTCCCAAATATCAGCTCTGCCGGTGTTCTTTTCGTGTCTGTAGATTGTAGAATTGAGAATGGTTACTGCTTGTTAAGACTGTTTTTAGTTCACCAACAGCTTGTTTGGTTTCTGTGTTCCAATATCATTTCTGATTTTTCTTAAGTAGTTCACTTAGAGGATTACATAACAAATAATGTTTTTGAAAATGAAGTGGCAATTAAAGGAAACAAAATGCCCCCCCCCCCCCCCCCCCACCTTTGACACCATGAGTTACTTCACTGGGTGATACCAGCTCTAGTGAAGGCACTGAGGAAATTTTTCTTAGGATGCCATTTGGCATAAATTCGGCCAGCAAGGATTTCCAAAGGTCCATGGAACAAATTTTCAACGGGTACTCCTGTGCCATCATAGTCGATGACATACTAATAGGTGGCAGGACACTAGAAGAGCATGATACCAACCTAAAAAAGTGCTTCACCGGGCACAGAAGGTAAACCTGCATCTCAACCTGCAGTGCAGGTTCCATCTAAATCAAGTCAGTTATATGGGCCAATTGTTCACCAGCAATGTCCTGGAGGCAGACCCCTCCAAAACAAGGGTAATCAGCGAAATGTCATGCCAGAGGTCATGGCTGCCCTCCAAAGGTTCCTGGGCATGGTGAACTACTTCAGCAATTTCATCCCCAACTCCAGTGAACTGAAGGCCCTTCTCAGACAGTTGACCCATATAGATGTTGAATGGACCTGGCACAAACAACAACAAAATGCCTTCGATGCCCTAAAGAAACTCATGTCTTGTCCTCCAGTCCTCGCCTACTATGACGTGCGTAGTCCGATGATGCTCACCTGTGATGCCTCAGAGTACAGCTTAGGGGCAGCATGCCAGCAGGATGGAAGACCAGTGGCGTACACTTCCAGGTCACTTACAGACATAGTACAAGGTTCACTCAGATTGAAAAAGAGCTACAGGTGGTGGTTTTTGCCTGCTCGAAATTCAATTATTATGTCTATGGCAGGCTGGTCACCATAGAAACCGACCACTTACCTCTGGTGACCATAATCAACAAGCCTATTCATGCAATGCTGGCAAAACTGCAGCACGTGATGCTCAGGGTCCAGAAATACCATATTACCCTTGTACATAAATGTGGCAAGGACATGCATTTAGCCAATGCCTTATCACGGGCTCCCAGAAAATGCATGATCCAGCAAGTCGAGGAAGAGCACAGTTTCGATGTGATGATGGTAGCCTAGATATCCTCGGCCCGGCTGGATAAACTAAGAAAGCACATGGCAGAAGATGCAACCTTGGGCACCTTCATTAAGGGCAGCTGGCTAGTCGAGCAGAGCAGTCTGCCACTGGGAATGCAACCCTTCTTTCCTTTCCATGATAAACTACTATGGATGAAAGGACAATCATGAAGGGCCTAAAGGCAGCCATCCCTAGCACCCTGCAGAATACGTACGTGGAGATCCTGCACAGAATCCACCCTGGCACAGAAGTGACAAAATGCAGAGCGAGATACATCATCGAGTGCTTGCAGGGATCAGATGCCACACTGTGGGCTTTCTATCTCTCTCTCTATTCTCTCTCTCTCTCTCACTCTCTCTCTCTCTCTCTCTCTCTCTCTCTCTCTCTCTCCCTCTCTCTCTCTCTCCCCTGTTTGTCATGTTTGGTTGTGTTCACTAAAGTATTTTGTTTTGTTTACTTCATCCACCAACTCGACTCATTATTGAGCATGGATAAACAGGGGGGATTGTTCTCTCCATTTTCTGGTGCCCTGTGCCAGTCCTTTTAAAGCCTGTATGAAGCTGTCGGTAGTAGAACTGAGCAGTAGAACCCTATGGAAGAGAACTGAGTTTCTGCTCCCTTCTATCCCCAGCACCACACCGGAGACTTGAAATATCTCAATGGATTCTTTGTTACTTTATCTGTCAGAGCTACCTCATGCCCCTTTTTGCCCTCCTGAATTCTCCCTTATGTGCACTCTTACATCCTTTGAACACATCAAGGGATTCACTGACTCACAGCTGTCAATACCCATCATGTGCCTCCTTCATTTCATTGACAAGGCACCTACATCAAGGAGGGTCATGGCATACCCCACACCTGACCATTGGCCCCTGAAGAACCTTTGTACTTGGCCTTGGGCCATTAGTCTTTGTAATTGTCTAGATCTTGCTGGCACTGTGCCATTGGATCAATGTAAATTACCTGGGCTGGACCTTCCAACCCTCCTATACTTGGCCTTGGGCATTTGGCCATTGTAATCTATCAGATATTGCTGGCATCGAGCCATTGGGTTCCTGTAAATTACTTGGGCTGGACTCTCTAGCACTATAAAAGGTGCTACATGTGCTTTGTCCTTCCTCTTTGCCACCTTCTAGGGACCACCCTACTTCATTCCAGGACCAGTTCAATGGAAAGACAGTAATGACACCTTTAACAAGGTTCCTGTTGGTGGGCTGGTCCAAAGGGATAGATCCTCTGAGATCCAAGTTTAGTGAGCCAATTAGATACAAAATCGGCTTATGGTAGGAGTTGTTGGTGGTGGAGAGTTGCATTTCAGACTGTGGGCCAGTGGTGTTGGGTCCACTTTATACTCTTCACCTTTTATATTAATAAGTTGGATGACAATGTAGGAAGGCATGGCTATTTAAGTTTGTGGATGACACTATAATTGATGGTACAGTGGACAATGAGGAATGTTTATATTTAAAAAAATATTTTTAACTTTAAAAAAATTTCGAGCAAAGTAACAGGCCAAGACCTGGAGCAGACCCACGTGGACACAGGGATAACATTAAGAGTCCTTATAAATAGTGGTGGATTTGAACTCATATTGCTGGTTCTATAATAGTATTGTGCTTGTTGCTGCACTAACTCAGTTATCCTAACTAAGATTGCAATGGAAATTTGATCAACTAAGTCAGTGGAGTTAGAAATAACAGATGGAGCTTAATTCGCACAAGTGCAATGTCTTACATTTTCGTAGTTGAAACCACGGCAGGACTTTAAGAGAAAATGGCAAGACACTCAGGAGTGTGGGAGAACAGAGAAACCCAGGTTAACATGTGTATGGTTATGGAAAAGTACTAACATATTAGCCCCTTTTAAATTGCAGCCCCTGGGTAGCCCTCCTGGGACCTGGGTACGATTACTGGGGCAAAGGTGCTGGAAGCACCTTTTAAATTGCAGGGGAATTGACCCATTAAAGCACCAACCTGATGATTTAAAGGGGATCCCACTCCCACAATGATGAGTCAGGAACTCACCGGATGTACTGCCGGATGTCCAGAAACTGGCCGCCCAGTGATCCACGCATGGGAGCGTTGACTTCACCGGAATAAGTGGGTCAGCCGTTTTCATTTTCAAATCGGTTGTGGTCAAGATCAATATAAGTTTAACTGGGTCCCCTAACTACCTCTGTGGTAAGTCAGGGACCCATTGGTTTCCAATGGGATTGACCTGGTTGGACCCATTCTGACTGCTGTGTAACTGGGGTGCTAACCGGGCAAATTGCCTCATTAACACCATTTGACACAGCAGTTTGAACAGGCCTACATTGTTGTCCAGAGGATTATCCAACAGGTCAGAGAGGAACCTGGTCCAAACAAAGGATAATCCACGTGCTCGCTCTGGATGTTCAACTGATCAGGCAGGTCAAAAGTCATTTCCCCATGTCAATCAAGGATAGCCCACCCACCGGTGAGGCTACACCTTAAGATTAGCTCTCTTAAACACCTTGCCTCATTTGGGCATACCTGAGCTGGTCTCTCCAGCCAGATGCACTATGAATCCCATCACGTGGAGCTGCTCTCTATCATTTTTCCCTTGGGAACAAACTCTAGCTCCACTCCAGGTTGTGAGCTTTGGGCGACGCTGGAGAGTCAATTGTGAGATGTGTACCAGGACAGGGTGGGGGGGTGAGAGGGGGTGGGGTGCTTATTGTGGTGAATACTAGAAAGGACTGTGTGCCTTATTCTTGTTATCAGTGTGATTAGATTCTGTAGTTAAGGCGATATTATGAAAAGCAATTAGTAGCGATCTTACCATTTAGCCGTGGGAACTGCAAGCAATAGTGATCTGTCCATTGTAGCGAGTATTGATTGATTAGCTGTATCCAAAGCGTATGAACTGTTGTGTGATCTTGTTTGTGTCGAGTCCTGTCCCTGTTGTGACTTTCCCCATGAATAAATAAATATCTTTGTTTGTAGTTAAACTCTGTTCAGTCATGTCACTTCTTGGACCCTCCAAACTTCTTCTCCACATTGCCCACATATAGGCAGGGAGGTGAAAAATGCATTTGGCTCCACTTGCTCTCATTGATGAGGCCTTTTGGTCCAGGAGTTGGGACACCATGTAACGGTTCTACAAGACGTCAGTAAGAACAAATTTGGAATATGGTGTTCACTTCTGGTTGCTCAGATACAGCAAGGAGGAGTGGAAAGGGTGGGAAAATATTCACAACTCGAGGGCATGAGTTATAAAGAGAAGTTGGATAGACGCACACTTTTCCCTGGAGTGTAGGAGGCAGAAAGAAGACCTTATAGAGGTATATAAAATCACGCGGAACATAGTTAAGGATAAGTCACTGTCTTTTCATCAGGGTAGTTGAGTTTAATACTGGAATGAAGCAGGTTAAGGTGAAATGGGGAAAGGTGAGGGTGTAAAGATTTTAAATATACCTGAGGGTCACAAAGGATGATGTGTGTATAGTGTTACGAGTCCAGAGGACCTCAAAACCCAACAGTATTAGATATGCACCATGACAAAAGGTTACTTAAACAAAAGTTGCTTTTAATTATCTTTGAACATGAAAATAGAATCAAACTTTAACTGATCTCTATTGACTCACTTAACCCCCCTCTAATTCTATGCGCACGTGTGTGTAATGTGTGTGTAAATTCAGCAAAGTTCTTTGGTTCACAATCCAATCTCACTGGTTGCAGGCAATGCTTATACTGTGCACAAAAGTTAATATTAATAAAGTTCACCAGGCTTTGGTGCTTAACAGGTAAATGGTTACCACTCAGAAGGGTTCTTTTTTTTTTGAAAACTTTATTTGAAGACTTTAATCAAAATACAGTTAAACATAACAAAGAAAAGTGAAGAACAAATTTTTATATATAAAAAAACCCACCCATCCTCCCACCCCTTCAGCCAGCTCCCTTAAGGGCAGCCAGATATAAAAACAATACAGTTAATATAAAGAATATTTCGAACAACTGAAAAGTGGCAAAGCAGCAGGTTTGGATGGAATCCCCCCAGAGGTCTGGAAGGCTGGCGGCAAAACTCTGCATGCCAAACTGCATGACTTTTTCAAGCTTTGTTGGGACCAAGGAAAACTGCCTCAGGATCTTCGTGATGCCACCATCATCACCCTGTACAAAAACAAAGGCGAGAAATCAGACTGCTCAAACTACAGGGGAATCACGCTGCTCTCCATTGCAGGCAAAATCTTCGCTAGGATTCTACCTAGTGTCGCCGAGAATATTCTCCCAGAATCACAGTGCGGCTTTCGCGCAAACAGAGGAACTACTGACATGGTCTTTGCCCTCAGACAGCTCCAAGAAAAGTGCAGAGAACAAAACAAAGGACTCTTCATCACCTTTGTTGACCTCACCAAAGCCTTCGACACCGTAAGCAGGAAAGGGCTTTGGCAAATACTAGAGCGCATCGGATGTCCCCCAAAGTTCCTCAACATGATTATCCAACTGCACGAAAACCAACAAGGTCGGGTCAGATACAGCAATGAGTTCTCTGAACCCTTCTCCATTAACAATGGCATGAAGCAAGGCTGTGTTCTCGCACCAACCCTCTTTTCAATCTTCTTCAGCGTGATGCTGAACCAAGCCATGAAAGACCCCAACAATGAAGACACTGTTTACATCTGGTAGCGCACGGATGGCAGTCTCTTCAATCTGAGGCGCCTGCAAGCTCACACCAAGACACAAGAGAAACTTGTCCGTGAACTACTCTTTGCAGACGATGCCACTTTAGTTGCCCATTCAGAGCCAGCTCTTCAGCGCTTGACGTCCTGCTTTGCGGAAACTGCCAAAATGTTTGGCCTGGAAGTCAGCCTGAAGAAAACTGAGGTCCTCCATCAGCCAGCTCCCCACCATGACTACCAGCCCCCCCACATCTCCATCGGGCACACAAAACTCAAAACGGTCAACCAGTTTACCTATCTCGGCTGCACCATTTCATCAGATGCAAGGATCGACAATGAGATAGACAACAGACTCGCCAAGGCAAATAGCGCCTTTGGAAGACTACACAAAAGAGTCTTGAAAAACAACCAACTGAAAAACCTATCTGTCCTCGCTTGGCCAATCCACCCGCGCACCCGGACTCATGGGTGCGCGAGTCAGAACCAGCTGAGTTTATCACTAAACTGGCGCCATCTTGTGGATGCGCGATGGGTGCTGGCGTAATACTTAACCGAGCAGGAGTCCTCTGAGGCTTGGGGGCTCCAGTCAACGACTCCATGGCTTCAACTTGATAGGTAGGCCTCAATTCTTCAACACTTTTGTAAGGTAGTTTATTTTGCAATTGAGCGTTTGATTTTTTCATATTTGCAGCCATTTCAATTCTTCACTTTTCCAAAATTTGTAGATACTATTTTTAACCACTTTTACAAGTTTTAAAGTTGGGTATTTAGAAGTCTAACTGGGGGAAGGTGGAATCACACGTCTTCCCTGAATGCCATCTTGCCACCCCACCACCCCCCCCCACCCCAACTCAGAAGGATTCTTGTTGGTTTTCTGAGAGAGAGTTTTTCTTGTTCCAGGACACCCACAACTGATTCCCTTTTAGTCAGTTACACCAGTGTCTTGCTGACGAAACTTGCCCCCTTCAGGGTTCTCCAGATGATAACCTCTTTCTTTCATGTCACCACAGAGTTCCTTTCTGTTTCACCTATTCAAGGGAAACATTGGACAGCCAGTCTTCTCCTTTGACCAGGCCATCTTCCAAAGCTTGCCAGCTTGTCCCTCTGGAACCGATGCCTGTGTCTTTGTCTCTGTCTCTGTCTCTGTCTGTCTGCCTGTCTGTCTGTCTGTCTGTCTCTCTCTCTCCCTTCCTCTCTCTCTCTCTCCCTTCCTCTCTCTCTCCCCCCCTCTATCTCTCTCTCTCTCTCTCCCCACCCCTCTCTCTCTCTCTCTCTCTCTCTCTCCCCCCCTCCAACTCTGAGAGAAAAGCCTCTTTTTTTCTTCTCTCTGCCTGAAAAGATCACATGACATTCCAGACAGTAAATTCTCTTTTCGAGACAAAGCTCCCACTGCATGTTGTTACATTTGTTACCTTTTGCAAATAACACTCCATTCTTGAAGTCTCTGAGCACTCTTGCAAAAATTCTGTGTTTTAAAGTGTTTGTGTGTATGACCTGCTCTAACAAACCTTTCCCAATTTATCTCCCAAAAACACCTCTATATACTCACAATAGAATGAAGAGATGGGTACAACTATGAAATTTAGAAGCATCTGGACAGGCACGGGCCAACCATGGGAAAATGAGGCTAGTTCAGATGAGCAAATCAGTCAGTTTGAATGAGTAGGACTGAATGGGCTCATGCCTCTGTAACACATAGTTAATTCACTGGGCTTCTACTAGTTGCTCCCCTGATATCTTAAAATATAGGAAACAGGCAGCTGTGTTTGCAATAATTGCACAACGCCAAACAATTAGCCATCAATATTGAATGCGGCCTCTTTCTGACAAATAGCAAAACTGTTTGCAATAGATTATAATGTTCCTGGCTGATTAAACAATTAACACAGCAGACACCTCCTGTGCAGGCTCTGAACCTCACAGCTTGCCGTATTCACACCAGGCAGCTTGCTCGAAACTGTGGAATTTTCCTTTTATATTCCCGACAGAATTTTGGTTTATTAAACTCTCAAGTGCTGTTTCAATGCCAAGGAATGAAAGTTGAAAATGGAATGCAAAGTTACAGTATATTTTTGTTAAATATTCCTTCTGAACCTCAGAAGCCTACTGCTCCACATTTATCATGCTGATGTTTTCTACCATGCTGCATTGTCACTGAAGACTCTCACATATGTACTATGGAGAGTATTCTGACTGGTTGCATCACTGTCTAGTATGGAAGTGCCAATACTTATGATAAGAAAAATCTCCAAAGGTTATTAACTCAATCTTCATTCCATTCCAAGAGGCGATGTCTTAAGGGCCTATCTTATTGGCCTGGAGACTAGGTGGTGACCTGGTACTGGGAGTAAGGTGAGCCACCAGCTTCATGAACATCTCTGGATCCACCCTCAAGAAATTCTTGAAGGACCTCATATCCCCTTCTTCCAGGTGTTCCATCAGCTTCTCGTACCAGCCATGGTGTTGCCGTGGTAGGAGCAACTCACGTACCCACACTGTCTTTGCCTTCCTGACACCCTTTCTGGCCCTATCCCAAGCCATGGCCTTTGCCTTGTTCACGGCCAGAGCTATCAGTACGAGGGGCAAGGCATCCTTCTGCTCATCCTCCAGGTAGGGATCCTGCTCCAACAGCATAACAGCCTCATTGCAGATGTCCATGGTGAGAGTTCTTGACTGTCTGATATCTGAAAAGCAAATGATAGATCTAGGTATATATAGACAGGGAGAAGTCACGGCGACGTCTCCGCAAACTTGCGGAGACCCAAGACGACCTATTGGCGACGTCGCAGCGATGTTGTGGAGACATTGTGGAGATGTCACGGAGATGTCACAGCAACTGCTGGAGTCATCGCAGAGACGTCGCCGCAACTGAGAAGACATCTCAAAGACATCACCGTGACTACTGCGTGAATTGGTTGTCACCTCGTCTGCAGACATCTCGGATGTCTCCCTGGCATCGCCATTTTTTGGTCTCCCGAGTCGCCCGAGTTACGTCTCCGCCAATGAGATAGGCCCTTTAAGAAAGCAGCCTCTATCATCAAGGACCCCCACCACCCAGACCATGGCCTCTTCACTCAGCTACCATCGGGAAAAACGGACAGTTAAAGGTGCATGAATTGCAAGAAGTTGAGTTGCAACAGGTTATTAAGAAGGCAAATGGAATGTTGGCTTTCATCGCTAGAGGAATTGAATTCAAAACCAGGGAGGTCATGCTGCATTGGTGAGGCCTCACCTGGAGTACTGTGTGCTGTTCTGGTCTCCATACTTGAGGAAGGATATATTGGGCTTGGAGAGAGTCCAGAGGAGGTTCACCAGGTTGATCCCGGAGATGAGGGGGTTGACCAATTAGGAGAGACTAAATCACCTGGGATTGTAGTCACTTGAATTCAGAAGAATGAGAGGTCTTATAGAAACATATAAAATTATGAAAGGGATAGATAAGATAGAGGCAGACAAGATAGAGGCAGGAAAATTGTTTTCACTGGTAGGTGACACCAGAACAGTGGACACAGCCTCAAGATTCTAGGGAGTAGATTTAAGATGGAGATGAGAAAAAACTTTTTTTTTCGCACAGAGTAATGAATCTGTGGAATTCTCTGCCCAGGGAAGCAGTTGAGATGACTTCATTAAATATATTTAAGTTTCAGTTAGATTTTTACTTTTTAAAAGAGAAAGGAATTGAAGGATATGGGTAAAAAGTGGGTAAACGAAGTTGAGTCAATGATCAGATCAGGCATGATTTTATTGAATGGTGGATAAGGCACATATATAAATGTTTGCACTGTAATGCTGGGGCAAAGCAATGAATTTCATGTCATGTTTCTGAAAATCTGATTCTGAGGGAATGGAGGTGTTCCTGGGAGTCCACATATCGGAGAAGCTCTCCTGAAGTCAGCATATCGAGGCCCAATGAAGAAAGCACACCAACACCTCTACTTTCTAATAACTCTAAGGAGATTCGGCATATATGGAAATGCTCTTAGCTACTTCTACTGGTGTATCGACTGGTGGCATCATGGCCTGATTTAACCTTGTGCCCAGGAATGCAGAAGTGTATAGAAAATAACGAACTTAGACAGGTCCATCACTGGTTTTGACCTGCCATCCATTGAAGGTATGAAGCGCTGACTCCAGACGGTAGCCAACATCACAAAAGAGCCCCATTACGCTGATCACAACGTCTTCTCATTGCTACCTTTGAGCAGAAAGTACAGAAACCCAAAGATCAGGTCAAGAATAGTATTTTTGTCCCAATAGCTATCATGCTCTTTAACCTCCCCTTACTTCCCTAACCATAAACTACTCTGGGACCACCTAAAAAGACCTGCCTGCACTATTGAACCCTGCACACAGTATCTTTCACCTGCTCCCATTGGAGAAGAAATAGAGGAGTATCAGAATCAGCATCACCAGGCTGAGGAACAGCTTCTTCCACTGCATTGTATGTATTAATGCTCATCCTGCATCTGTATTGTTTTTTTTTTGTATGTGTGTTATGTCACCGAGGACCAATTGGATGACAATAAACTTGACTTGAAACACTTGTATTTTTCTTGGACTAACTTTAACGTAAATATTTATTTATATTTTTAAATTTGAAGCTTAAAAAAAGTTAGACATACAGCATGGTAACAGGCCCTTCTGGCCCAAATAGCCTAACTAACCTACATCCCCATATGGAGAATGGGAGGAAACAGGTGCATCTCAAGGAAACCCACGCAGACACGGGGAGAACATACAAACTCCTTATGGGGTTAATTTAGTGGATACTATTGCAGACTTTTGTTACAAAATGTACCATCTTGGCTGCAGCAAGTAAGAATTTCAGTGCATGTGTATTTATTTGTATGACAGTTGTTACGAGCCCCGAGGACCTAAAACCCCAGCAGCAATAGATATTCTCCAAGACAAATGGTTACTTAAACAAAAGTTGCTTTTAATTATCTTTAATCATGAAAATAGAATTACATTTAACTAACCTAACTTCTAATTCTAAGTGCACATTTATGTAGTGTGTGTGTGTGTGTGTGTGTGTGTGTGTGTGTGTGTGTGTGTGTGTGTGTGTGTGTGTGTGTGTGTGTGTGTGTGTGTGTGTGTGTGTGTGTGTGTGTAAGTTCAGAAAAGTTTTTTGGTTCACAGTCCAATCTCACTTCTCATTCCTCTAAGTTCACTGGTTGCAGGCAATTCTTAGACTGTGCACAGAATTTAACATTTATAAAGTTCACCAGGCTTTAGTGCTTGAAAGGTAAATGGTTACTGCTCAGGAAGGTTCTTGTTGGTTTACAGAGATAGATGTGTTTTTTAGGACATCCACAACTGATGTACTTCCATCTGCCATTTCAGTGTCTTGCTGATGAAACTTGCCCCTTTAGGGTTCTCCAGATGATAACCTCTTTCTTTCAGGTTACCACTGAGTTCCTTTTTGTTTCCCTTATTCCAAGTGAAACATTAGACAGCCAGTCCTCTCCTCTTGCATTAACCACAAGGGCTTTGATCAGGCCGAACCAAGAACTCACAACCCGTCTTCCAAATGGGGCTTTTCACAAGCTTGCCAGCTTGTCCTGTTCCAGTCCCAGCTGTCGTTGCTGGCTGTAATAACGTAGAAGTGATCTCCATCTGTCTGTCTTTTTCTCTTTCTCTCTCTGAGAGATAAAAGGCCTGTTTGATTCTCTCTGCTTGCCAAACCACATGACTATCTTAGAACAGCTCCAGACAATCTGCGGCTCTGACAAGATCTTTCATCTGTTGCCTTTTTGTAAGCAACAATCCATTAGTGAAGTCTCTTGGGCACTCTCCAAAGCTCTTGAAAAGGTTGTGAGGCTCCAATATGTCTAGCATTAGCAGGACTCCAATATTTCAAATAAGATCTGTTTAAAACTGTTTGTATGTGACCTACTCTAACAAACCTTTCCCAATTTATCTCCTAAAATGTATCTATTTACTCTGTCACACAGTAAACTTATTAACATAATCAAACACGTATGTCCTCAGTAGTCACTGGGCTTCAGCAAATACAGGGCTCAAAAGTCGGTCTACTGGAAGAGCTTTACTGAGGGGAAAAATCCAACTGATGTTCAGAGTTAGAATTTATTATCATGAACCAGTAACAAAATTTGCTGAAATAATGAATTTTAGAGAGATTAATATTATTAATATCAATCATATCAATTAATTAATGGATATTAATTGATATTAAGTTTGTTGCAACTGTTGAAGGAAGGGATGAAAGGTTAGCAGGGATAGGTGGGAATGTGGCATTGAGGTCACAAGCCGACCAAGATGAGAATTTTGATTTAAGTGAATGGGTCTCTGATTTTACAGCAAAATTGACTGCAAAGTTTTCAATTTCTAAAATTTAAATTAATTAAAAAAAAATTAGATATACAGCACTGTAACAGACCCTTTCTGCTTATGAGCCAGTGCTGACCAATTGTACCCAAATGACCTACAACCCCAGTATGTTTTGAAGGGTTGGAGGGAATCCATGCAGATGTGGGGAGAATGTACAATCTCCTTGCAAACAGCACGGCATTCAAACCCCGGTCCCAATCACTGGTGCTCTAACAGCGCACTGCCAACTGTGCCACCCACCATGCAGAAGTCAGAAACTAAGCTTTCTGATTGGACTTTTCTGTGGATCTCAGATGTGGATCTGGGTGACAGATGCTGTATCAGACTTTCATCAAGGTCATGGCCCAGAGAGCTCTGCCTGAACTCACTTGTCTGCACTGAACCTTTGCTGGTGGGTTTAATTATTATTGTCGCACGTGCTGAGGCACAGCGTAAAGCTTTCTTATGTGTACCATTGAAAATCGAGCCCTAAGATCATGGAGAACTCGAGGAACATGTCTCCTCATGAAGTCATTGAGTCACGCAGCTGGGAATAGGCCCTTCAGTTGGCATTCCGGGTTGCTCCCATTCATCTGCGTTGGGCCCATAGCCCTCTAAACCCTCCCACTCACATATCTGTCTAAATGTCTTTTGAACATTGTAATTGTTCCCAGTTCTACAGTTTCCTTGGACAGCTCGTTCCAGGCCCAATCCACCCTCTGAATGCAGGTCTTAACTGCTGTGGATTCTGCAAGACCAGCTGAGTTCTTGTTCCTGAGTTTGTGTTTTAAATTACACAGTTGGCCATGTGATTCCATTCTTACTCTTCACTTAAAATAAGAAAGTGTGAGGGCACACTTAAAATATTGTGTCAGTTCTGATCACCTCACTATAGGAAGAATGTGGAAGCTACGGAGAGGAGGTTTATCAGGATGTTGCCTGGTATGAAAAATATGTCTTGTGTGGTTAGCAGAGCTAGGGCTTTTCTCTTTGGAGTGAAGGATGAGAGATGACTTGATAGAGTTCCGCAAGATTATGAGAGAAGAAGATAAGGTAGACAGTCAGTACCTTTTCTCCAGGGTGTAAAATAGCAAACACCAGAAGGCAAATGTACAAAGTGAAGGGAGGAAAGTTTAGTGGAGACAACAGGGAGGGGTATGTTTTTTTTCCCAGAGTGTTGTGGGTACTTGGAATGCCTACCATACAAACTCATACTATAGGGAATTGAAGGGACTCTTCGCTTCATGGATTGAACCAGGTAATTTAGCGGGTATTTAGTGGGTCACCCAGCAATGTGAATGGTCCCAACCGGGCAGGGTGGGTAAAAGTCAATTGGGCTCCGACTCTTGATGGGGGGGGGTTGTATCAGAGCCCGGCCAAAATGACTAGGAGTTAACTCGGCTGCAGTGTGAATGGCCAACCCCCTCTACCAAGTACCATTAGTGACGCCAGTGCCTGCTTGATTGCATCAGTCCAGTGGGAAGAAAGTCAGTGTGGCCAGGTAGTTTGGAGGCAAGCTTAGGGTGCACTGTTTTGGAAAGCTTTTAGTGTAGTGGAAGGATTTTAGTACGGTGTGTAGTACTGTTACTGTACTTTTACCGTTGTGATAATGCCAGCTGACTGGGGGGCTTGAGAGGTGCGGGAACTGCTCTCCATAAGAGTAGAGGCAGAGATGGCCAAACATTTTACTTGCACTGTAAAAAATGACCCGATATATATGAGCGACTCGCTGCCAGGCTCCATAAGTTTTCAATGGACAATTCAAGTTATAAATAAACTGAAGAATCTGTGCAACAAGTTTCTTCAGGTGAATGATCATAATTGAAGGAGTGGAAGAGGCCAGATGGTCTGGCCTTACTTTAATTGGCCTACCATATCTGGGGTATCAGCCAATCTGCATCCCCTGTGGCCTTGAGTACCCCTGAGCTGTTGGCCTCAACCATGAACACCCTCAGTACGTCCATGGCAGAGCCGCAACAACAGCCATTGTACACGAGTACAATTTTTCCAATGTGTTTCCTCAGCATTTGCCCATGAAGAGTCATCTGGCTTATTTCCATTTGGAGAGGAGGGGGAAGATTAGGAGACCCACCCGGATGAAGGAGGTCATCTTGGAGATCCGAGAGCTGCTGAGGGAGATTGACCATGAACATGACTGTTTGCATCATGAGAGGAGAGTGGAGTGGGAAGTGATGGTGCATCAGGCACACCGTGGTGTGTGGGATCACAGCGTGGATCCATTTGCAAGTATGATGGCAAGCCTGCAACAGGAGATCCATGAACAGACTGGCATGATGCGCAAAATGCTGCGTTTGTTTGGCTTTCCTCTGTGCCTCCCCTTGGCATAATCCTCCCCCCAGCCTCTGCCCTCCACCCTTCATCCTCTGCCTTCTTCCCTCCAACAAACATCCTCCCCAATGGACCAATGACCACACCAACTGCAATACCCTCTTGCTTCCCCACCTCAATATTATTCCTTCCCAGCGACTGAGGAAGGCAGCAGGAATCAATCAGAGGATGGGAACTAATCATTTAATCCTCCTTATTCCTCCGCCTTTCTCCATTACCTGCAGGGAAATTAATATTAAGTTGGCTTACTATATTGTTTTGTACTGTGAAGTGTTTTTCTCAATGTATTGTTTGCAATTATACATAGTTTTTCACAGTTAACTGTTTAAAATGTTTATTATTATAAGTTTACCATGACTTTTGTTGCCAGCCTTTCCTATTGGCAAAGGTTCTACCACTTTTACGTTTATCATGTGCACTACTTGTTAAACTTTGCAATAAAGTTGAGCTTAAAACCTCTATTGTTTGCCTGATGTTTACAGAATGCGCATAATAGCCTCGTGGATAGCCTGTTGCACCCTGATAAGGAATTCTCTCTGGCTCAGTAGTTATCCTATACCTCAGTAGTGATCCGCTCTGGCAAGAAGTGATCCTAGTTAAGGTCAAATATATTATATGGGACAATTAGAGAAAGGCAATAACAATGTCCGACACCAAAGTGGTACCAGTGTTAACCCGTTTGCTCAATCACCTCTTGCGACCTTTGAGACGTCCAAAGGCATTCTTGACCATTCCCCATGCCGAGTTCAGACGGGTGTTGAATTTTCACTTCCGTTGATCAAGAGCGTGAACCCCTTCATCCGCCAATTCCTGAGGGGGGGGGAGGCGGGGTCCCCGATCAGGTGTGCAGGGATTTCCACTCCGTTCACGTTCTTGGATAGCTGTGGGTAGAGCAGTACCAAAATTTAGGTATCTCATCCAGTCCCTCCGTAGGTCTATACATATGCACGTTGGTGACCTTTTTGTGCACGTCGCAAGGAGACACATTTCATTTGTTTGAGCTACATGAACATCACTGTACAGCGGGGGGCATATTTACTTACTTCACATGACAACCGATTCCTACCTGCATCCTCAGCCTTTCTGTAAGTGGGCGAGTTGGCTAAAACTCGAGTATCGTGTGTGGCACCAGGCCAACCCACATACACATCTGTGAAGCTGGAACTACAAAAGCACAATGTATTGATACAGAAGACACTCATTGGTGAAGACCAATAATTTTAATTAAGTCGAAATGGTCCTTACCAGCAGTTGTGGTCAACAACAGCTTGAAGAATAACAGAGTGACGCCATATCCAAATGTAGTAGGCTGCCATGTTGTCAAGTGGGCCTATGATAGGAATATGTGTGCCGTCGATGGCACCAGCACACATTGGACATTTTTTTTCTGCAAACCCGTCCATTGTCTCCTGGAGTTGCGCACCACTTGGCAGATCGAAGAAACGTTTCATAAGAGATGCCCTCAATGCGACAGTAATTTGGGGCACCACACAGTAGAGATACCCACACCAAAAATACAACTGATAGATTGATAGTCATGTGGGGTGGCATACCACCACAAAGTGATGGCAAGTTTGAGCTGAGGTTTCACAGGATTTTTACAGTTTCTTCCACTGTGCCTTAATTCTGGCTCGAGGAGCTTTCATACAAAACTGAAGGTGCTCTTAGACAGTCGAAAATGTGTCTGCCACTGTTCATCATTAAATTTACATAGGATGTTAGGCCATAACACTGGCCCTTGTGGCTTCCATCTCCTCCACCTTGTTCTATTATTAATTTGATGTTAAAAATGCTTTAAAATAACCAGATGTCTCTATCTATGGCTAAACAGGTCAGCTTGTGTTTCCTCCTCAAACTCCTCCCTGCTTCTCCTCATATTTTCTGAGAACAATCAGTCTTCTTCAGCTAGTGTTTGCATCATGTTGTCATAAATATGTTGACACGCTTGCCCGTTTTGTAAGAGGGCCACAGAGTTGCAGGGCCATCATCCCAACCTTGTATTCGTCCACCATTACTGAGAACTAAGCAATCTCAATTCTTGTGAGTACATAACGCGTCACTCAGGGCATTACCGCTGGGGCTTGGGCCCCCCTCAGATTTGCGATATCCACACGAACCAGTTAATTCATGGTCCAGTGTGAATGGCTCAGCGGGGGTTCTGCAATGTGGGTCGTTTACTTGCTTTTTTGGAGGGTTGGCACTGTGAAAGGGACTTTAGACAGGCACATTGTAGAGCTCGTCGAAAGAACCAAAGACTTGTTGATCCAAACCAAGGCTTTTATTAGCAAAAGACCGGAGCTCTTCACAGGTGGCCGACCAGTCCGGAATGATCCGACCTGGCTAGGGACACAACCCTTTAAGGCCCAAACAATAGGTGTGGCTTAGCTCTCAGCCAATCGCTGTAAGCACAGTCTAGATACAGTAACTATATACACTATGTACATTGGTGATAGATCTGTACTATCACATTCACCCCTTCTTGGAGAATTGACCCTGGGAAAAAAAAACAAAAACGAGGGAGAGAATGAAAAGGAAGGGGTAGGTCAAGGACTGTAGCGGTCAGGGGGTCTGACCATCCGGCGTGACCGCCGTGGTGCCGGGATTGGGGTCGCTGGAGTGGTGTCGCCAGCGGGCTCATCGGGTGCGACTGCTCCGTCGCTCAATTCCCCAGTCGTTTTGGGGGTGGCCCGAGTCATTGGGGTGCTGTTGGTCCTTCTGTTGCGGCACGGGGCCTGGAGCATAAGGAGTTGGGGGGTTTGCTGGGTCTACCGCGTCCTGAGCTAGGTCCCGCACCGAAACAGTGTCCTCCCGCCCGTCTGGGAACTCCACGTATGCGTAATGTGGGTTCGCGTGGAGTAGAGTCACTCGGTCGACCAAGGGGTCGTTCTTTGAGTGCCGGACGTGGCGTCGCAAAAGGACGGGGCCAGGGACGGTGAGCCATGCCGGTACAGTGGTTCCCGATTCGGATTTCCTCGGGAAAAGGAACATCCTTTCGTGGGGGGTGGCATTTGTTGCAGTACATAGGAGGGAGCGGATGGAGTGTAAGGCACTAGTGAGAACCTCCTGCCAGTGAGAGGTGGGGAGACCTTTAGACCGGAGAGCCAGTGTAACCGCTCTCCATATGGTGGCATTCTCCCTCTCGACCTGGCCATTACCGCGTGGGTTATAGCTCGTGGTCCTGCTTGAAGCAATACCACACTCCAGAAGGTACTGTTGCAGCTCTGCACTCATGAATGAGGACCCCCTATCACTGTGGATGGAATTGGGGTACCCGAAGATGGTGAAAATACTGTGAAGGGCCTGTATCACTGAGGTGGCAGTGGTGTCTGGGCAGGCCACAGCGAATGGGAAGCGGGAGTATTCGTCGATGGCCGTAAGGATGTAGGTATTACGGTTGGTCGACGGTAGGGGTCCCTTAAAGTCTACGCTAAGACGCTCGAAGGGGCGGGTGGCTTTGATGACGTGGGAGTTATCCGGACGGAAGAAGTGGGGCTTGCATTCGGCGCACACCGAACAGGCTCGGGTCATGGAGCGGATCTCCTCAACTGTGTATGGTAAGTTGCGCGCCTTGACAAAGTGAGCAAACCTAGTGACCCCTGGATGACAGAGCGCCTCATGGAGTTTCCGTAGTCTGTCCATCTGTATGCTGGCGCACGTCCCCCTGGAGAGCACGTCAGGCGGGTCGTTGAGCTTACCAGGCCGGTACAGGATGTCATAGTTAAAGGTGGAGAGTTCGATTCTCCATCTGGCGATTTTGTCGTTTTTTATCTTACCACGCTGGGTGTTGCTGAACATGAAGGAGACCGCGCGTTGATCAGTCAACAGTGTAAAGCGCCTCCCAGCGAGGTAATGTCTCCAACGACGTACCGCTTCAACTATGGCCTGGGCCTCCTTCTCGATCGAGGAGTGTCTACTCTCCGGACCCTGGAGGGTTCTGGAGAAGAAGGCTACAGGCCGACCGGCCTGGTTCAAGGTGGCTGCCAGGGCGAAGTCGGATGCATCGCTCTCGACTTGAAACGGGACAGACTCATCGATCGCGTGCAGCGTCGCAGCAGCGATGTCAGATTTGATTCGATCGAAAGCCGCTGTGGCTTCGGTCGAGAGGGGAAAAGAGGTGGTCTTGATAAGAGGACGTGCCTTGTCGGCGTAGTTTGGAACCCATTGGGCATAATACGAGAAAAGGCCCAGGCAGCGTTTGAGAGCTTTCTGGGTATGTGGGGGGGGTAAGTCCATTAAGGGACGCATGCGGTCAGGATCTGGCATGACTATCCCGTTTTCCACCACACAACCTAGAATAGCGAGTCGTGTGGTCCGGAAAACACACTTGTCCAAATTGTAAGTCAGGTTTAGCTGACGGGCAGTTTGAAGAAATTTGTCTAGGTTGGCGTCATGGTCCTGCATGTCGTGGCCGCAGATGGTGATATTGTCCAGATACGGGAAGGTAGCGGTTAGCCCGTTCTGGTCCACCATCCTGTCCATTTCCCGCTGGAAGACCGCGACACCATTTGTGACCCCGAATGGTACCCTGAGAAATTGATATAGCCGCCCATTCGCTTCAAAGGCCGTGAATGGTCGGTCCTCGCAGCGGATCGGGAGCTGGTGGTAGGCCGAACGTAGGTCAATAGTGGAGAAAATGCGGTACTGGGCGAGCTGGTTCACCACATCCGTGATGCGTGGCAGGGGATACGCATCCAGGAGTGTGAAGCGGTTAATGGTCTGGCTATAGTCGACCACCATCCGTAGTTTTTCCCCATTCTTGACAACCACCACCTGGGCTCTCCAGGGGCTTGAACTAGGTTCGATGATGCCCTCATCCAGCAATCTACGCACCTCACTCCTAATGAATTGCCTGTTTTCGTAACTATATTGCCGACTTTTGGTGGCCACAGGCTTCCAGCCAGGGGTGAGGTTTGCGAAGAGTGCTGGCGGGGCAATCCGGAGTGTGGAAAGGCCGCAGGATTGGCCCCGGGGCACGGGGGCGGGTTGCTCGGGTGCTTCGGGAGTGGGGCGATGGCAGACCGAGAGGGGGGCGTGGGGTCCCCCAAAGTGTAGGGACACCGTTTGGAACTGACACTGGAAGTCTAATCCCAGCAACACTGGGGCACACAATTGGGGAAGGACGAATAATTTAAAGTGGGTGACCGTCACGCCCTGTACTTCCAGCGTGGCGATGCAATACCCCTTTATCCCAGTCGAGTGCGACCTCGTCGCTAATGAGATCCTTTGGGTAGTGAGGATAATGTCAAGTCCCCAACGGAGGGCCAGATCTGGCTGGATAAAACTGTCAGTTGACCCAGAGTCAAATAAGCAATTGGTGTAGTGTCCATGCACTTTAATCAGTTCCATTGCTCTGGTGAGGGGATGAGAGCATTGCTGGTTTAATGTTATTGAAGCAGTTGACAGGCGAGTTTTGCGCGATGACGTCACGCAACGGAATGACGTCACGCAACGGGATGACGTAGTCAACGCTCGAGGAGCAGGTTGGAGAACCTCCCGGAAGTGCTGTTGTGGCGGGTGATTGGTAAGTAGTGGGGTTTGTAGTTGCTCGCGATCGGCGGTCGGGCCCTGGCGGTCGTCAGCGATGGACGCTAGGGTGAGCACCTGGTTGGCCGCGGGGGTGGCTGCGGCGGCGGTACCGTCGGCCCTGGGGGTGTCTGTGGCGGCGGCAGCAGCGGCGGTAGCGTCGGCCCCGGGGGTGTCCGTGGCGGCGGCAGCAGCGGCTGTAGCGTCGGCCCCGGAGGTGTCCGTGGCGGCGGCAGCAGCGGCGGTAGCGTCGGCCCCGGGGGTGTCCGTGGCGGCGGCGGCAGCAGCGGCGGTAGCGTCAGCCCCGGGGGTGGCTGTGGCGGCGGCAGCAGCGGCGGTAGCGTCGGCCCCGGGGGTGTCCGTGGCGGCGGCAGCAGCGGCGGTAGCGTCGGCCCCGGGGGTGGCTGTGGCGGCGGCAGCAGCGGCGGTAGTGTCAAGTGTTCCGCACGGGGGCGAGAGGCAGGCCATCACCATGGTTGCGACGGTGGGTTGCCCCTTCCGGGTTCGGCGTCTCCGTGACGTCAGGCGTTGCCGTGCAGGGAAGCCCTTGCTCTCATTGGATGAGAGCTCTGGGGAAGAAGAGTTTGAATGGGATAGTGGCGGTTGAGCTTCACACGAGGCACTGTGTTTGCCGGCGGCCATTTTAGACCTACAGACTGCAGCAAAGTGGCCCTTTTTAAGGCACTTCTGGCACCTGGCTTTTCTTGCTGGGCACTGGGATCTGCTGTGCTTGTCCCTCCCGCAGAAATAACATTTCGGGTTCGCACGGGGCAGGGTAGCAGCAGCCGACAGGCCGTCAGGGGTAGGGTAGAAGGGCACTCTACTCACATCAGAACGAGGGGTCTAGTCCCTAGAGAGCTCGGTGGACTTTAAGGCTGCATCCTCCATTGTGATTGCCATCCGGGCCACGTCCTCTAGTTTTTCTACCCCTTGCTCGAGCAAACGCAGCCTCACTTCGTTCGACCGGAGCCCGGCCACATAGGCATCCCGGACGAGGTCGCTAGTGATCTCGGCAGCAGTTTTGTCCACACAGTTACAGTCCTTGCCCAATGCCTTTAAAACTTGTAAATATGCCCTGCTGGACTCGCCGGGCTGTTGCTTCCTCGACGCAAGCATGAGCCGGGCATGAACTCTGTTCACCGGTTGATCATACAGTTCCTTCAGTACCTTTATGGCTGCGGTGTAAGTGGTCTCATCCTGGATGTTCTCGTAGACTCTCAAGGACACCATAGACAGCAATGCTGTTAGACGCTGGTTATCCTCCTCTACCTGAATGAATCTCAGGAAGTTTTCAAAGTTCAGCAGCCAGAACTTAAAGGCTTTGAAGGCTGTAGCTGACTGTGGGTCGATATCAAGTTTTTCTGGCCGAGTTAAACGCTCCATCCCTTTCAAAAAAAATTCTTTTTGCTAATAAAATTGTAGAGCTCGTCGAAAGAACCAAAGACTTGTTGATCCAAACCAAGGCTTTTATTAGCAAAAGACCGGAGCTCTTCACAGGTGGCCGACCAGTCCGGAATGATCCGACCTGGCTAGGGACACAACCCTTTAAGGCCCAAACAATAGGTGTGGCTTAGCTCTCAGCCAATCGCTGTAAGCACAGTCTAGATACAGTAACTATATACACTATGTACATTGGTGATAGATCTGTACTATCACACACATGGATGAAAAAAAATAGAGGGTTATGAGGTAGAGAGGCCTTAGTTTTTTTAAGGTTTTTGTTTTGTATATATATAGGTTGTCACAACATTGTGGGCCAAAAGGCCTCTACTGTGCTGTTATATTCCGTGTTATGTTCTAAATACTGTAGTTTTAAGTTAAGTCACAAGAGGGAGCACCTCACCATGATTTCTGTCACTAGGCCTTCTCACAACGCAGTGTAAAATGAAGATTCCCGGGACATTTTCCTGAGAACCCTCCTGTGAACCTGTGGTGTGAAAATGTTGTCCTGTGAACTTTAAGTGGGCCCGCAGTCCTACCTCGTAGGTAGGACCACAGACCCAGGTAATTTTCCTGGACCACTGTCTTCCTGCGACGTGTAAAGGCAAACGACCAAGCAGGGGAAGCCTCATGACATCAGCGCTTGCATGATGCATCACGTAGGCGACTTATAATTAAAAGATTCATACCTCCTGACAATAGCAGGACCCTTTGGCACATCATGACGGCAGCGCAGTGCTGGGTAAATGGCCATTCTTATTCACCATATTCCCTCACGCAGCTGGAACAGCTCTGTATTTCCCAGAGAGGTTCCAGCTGTGTGAGGGATTATGGGGAAACACAATTGGACGTTCATCCCATATCGTGCCGTTGTCGCCATGCGTCGAAGCGGCCCCGAGGTTTGGTGGTGTAGGTGGAGCGGGTGGCTGTTGGACGGCCGGGGGAGAGGGAGGGAGGGAGGATGAGAGCCGACAGATGGTGGTGGTGGGGGGGGGGTGATCTTAATCTTACTTCTGTGAATATGTAACATGTCATCGGCTGGTGGTTGGATGGGGGGGGGGCGGGGGGGTCAGGACCCCCCCCCCTTAAATTTCCAGGAATGGCAAATAGCTGGGAATTTTGACTGTGGTGTGAAAGGCCCAAGAGGTCATGCATTCCCAGAATTTCACCAGGTCCATGAGATCCATGTAGGGTCACCGCTCACCCGCAGTGTGAAAAAGTCAACTGTTATCAGAGTTTAATGGGAAAAATTAGGTCTTCTTGCATGTCATATACACATTCCCAAATGCCATTTTGCATACCAGCCCCCCCACATCTCCATCGGGCACACAAAACTCAAAACGGTCAACCAGTTTACCTATCTCGGCTGCACCATTTCATCAGATGCAAGGATCGACAATGAGATAGACAACAGACTCGCCAAGGCAAATAGCGCCTTTGGAAGACTACACAAAAGAGTCTGGAAAAACAACCAACTGAAAAACCTCACAAAGATAACCGTATACAGAGCCGTTGTCATACCCACACTCCTGTTCGGCTCCGAATCATGGGTCCTCTACCGGCACCACCTACGGCTCCTAGAACGCTTCCACCAGCGTTGTCTCCGCTCCATCCTCAACATCCATTGGAGCGCTTACATCCCTAACGTCGAAGTACTCGAGATGGCAGAGGTCGACAGCATCGAGTCCACGCTGCTGAAGATCCAGCTGTGCTGGATGGGTCACGTCTCCAGAATGGAGGACCATTGCCTTCCCAAGATCGTGTTATATGGCGAGCTCTCCACTGGCCACCGTGACAGAGGTGCACCAAAGAAAAGGTACAAGGACTGCCTAAAGAAATCTCTTGGTGCCTGCCACATTGAACACTGCCAGTGGGCTGATATCGCCTCAAACCGTGCATCTTGGCGCCTCACAGTTTGGCGGGCAGCAACCTCCTTTGAAGAAGACCGCAGAGCCTACCTCACTGACAAAAGGCAAAGGAGGAAAAACCCAACACCCAACCCCAACCAACCAATTTTCCCCTGCAACCGCTGCAATCGTGTCTGCCTGTCCCGCATCGGACTTGTCAGCCACAAACGAGCCTGCAGCTGACGTGGACTTTTTACCCCCTCCATAAATCTTCGTCCGCGAAGCCAAGCCAAAGAAGGAGAAGAAGAAGTCTTAATAACTTCTTTCAACATAAAGGGAGAATCTAAATCTTTACAAGCTTGGCAATTTAAAATTGAACGTTGAAGTTTATCTAAAAATTCATTAATTTTCCCTTGATTGTTTTTTGATTGCGACTCATAACTTAATATAAAATTCTTTAAAAGAATCATTTATGACTTGTGGTTTATACATAATTTTACAATTCCTTTTAACAGCATTATTAACCCTTGACATTTGCTCGGTTCAAAATTGCCAAGCTAAAACCCTGTGCACTTTCTTTCCCAGTTCATAATATTTCTGTTTAGTTTGTTCAATTAACTTCTCCATTCTATATGTCTGCATTGAATTATAATGCATTTTCTTATTTATTAATTCTATCCTCTTTTTCTCAGATGAATATTTTAAAATTTTTCTTCCAAGATTACTATTTCTTTCTAATTTGTCTTCCTCTTTAAGATAATCTTTCTTAACCTTAGTTGAATAACTCATTATTTGACCTCTTAAGTAAGCTTTTAATGCATCCCATAAAATAAATTTATTATCAACTGAAATAGTATTTAAATCTAAATACATTTGTATTTAATTTCTTATAAAATTGCATAAGTTAACAATCTTTAACAACAACGACTAAATTTCCATCTGTAATTTGAGTCAATTTTAACAAATCTTGAACATGATATCAATAATGGTTAAAGATCTGATATGATTCTAGATTATATTGTGCATCTTTAACTCCTCCTTGCAAATGAACTGAAATTAAAAAAAGAAATCTACTCTGGAATAAGAATCAATTCGATCTGAATAAAATGAAGAATCTCATTCCCTTGGGTTCAATTGTTACAAGATCAAACCAGCAACCACAATGAAGGCATATCACACAGGGGTAAAGATGAACAATTACTTTATTAACAAAAAAAATTACCTTCAAACTTTAATTCAAAACCCCCCTTTTATAACAATGCCCACTGGTTACTATGCAAATCTCTATAACAGTGTAAAACTAATAAATTCCCCAGCCGAAATATAACATATGTAATTAAAGTCTAAGTTATATTTCCAACCAGCCTACAGAAAAAACTTAGACACAAAACACACAAGACTCACAAAAGTTTGATTTCAACTGAAGCAAAGACCATAAACAAAATTCAGTTTGTTTGATAAACTGAAGCCAAAAGATCTTTGAGAGAGAGAGCACAACAGTCAAAGTTGTCTTCTTGTGTTGCTTGCAGAGAGAGGAACAACTGGCTTGGTCCGGATCCTTCTGGCTGCCTTCAGAATTTTCATCCTTTTTGAAATACCAACATTCTAAACTGTCCTCCAGACCATGAGTCATGCTCTGGGCTTTCTTCCACTCCACAGCACCCCCAGTGGTGGTTTATCATCCAAGTCCAGAAATTTTTAGATAATTTTCTGCACATGCTCAGTCTGTCTTCCACTCTCTCAGCAGTCCACCTTCATCTTGGCTCTCTAAGGCAAACTGCCACTTTTTAGCATAAAACCACACAACACATAGGCCAATATACAACACAGAACTCTGTAACACCACCCCTGCTGAAAAACATTGGTCCACAAAAACAAATTTTTAACAATTAATGGAAGTATTACATAAATAAACTAAAATAAACACTCCTTTTTTTTTACAATAAATATGTGATTAGATTCATATGTACCCAGATTAACATCTTAAAAAAACAATCTGCTATTACTTTATTCATCCCCTTTATGTGTGTAATAATTAAATCATACTCTTGTAATAGTAAGCTCCAATTCAATTACCATCTGTTCTTATTTTTCATTTTAGACAGAAAAACTAATGGATTATGATCAGTATATATTATTAATTGTTTTTTGAGCAGTACAAATATACACATCAAAATGTTTCAACGCTAGAACAAGCGCTAATAACTCCTTCTCAATGGTCGAGTAATTTCATTGATGGTCGTTAAACTTTTTTGAGAAGTACGAAATAGGATGTTCTACTCCATCACCATCCTTCTTCTGTAACAGTACAGCACCAACCTCTTTGTCACTGGCGTCCACGGCTAAAAATAATGACTTTTCAAAATTAGGGGACACAAGTACAGGCTGATGGCATAAAATGACCTTTAACTTCAGAAACTCTTCCTGGCATGCATCTGACCAGATAAATTTTTCTTTCTTTCCAACTAGTTTTGTTAATGGGAGTGCAATTTCTGAAAAGTTTTTTACAAAATCTACGATAGTAGCCAATCATACCTAGAAATCTCCAAAGACCTTTCTTATTACCGGGGATAGGGAACACAGTGATAGCCAATACTTTCACTCCAACTGGTGCCACCTGCTCCTGTCCTACCACATAACCCAGATAAATTACAGTGGCACGTCCAAACTCACTCTTGTGCAAATTCACTGTGAGATGTGCTTCCACCAGTCTCTTAAATAACTGCTCTAATTCAAGCATGTTTTCTTCATATGTATCCGTACTAATTACTAAATAATTGATATAGGCTCCTGTGTGCTCTAACCATTGAATTACTGCATTAATCATTCTCTGAAATGTGCCAGGTGCATTTTTCATCCCAAAAGGCATAACATTATACTCACACAATCCTGAAGGTGTAACAAATGCAGAAATCGCCCTGCCTTTCTCTGTCAAAGGAACAAACCAGTATGCTTTTAAGAGATCAATCTTTGTAAGAAATGTAGCCTTCCCCACCTTATCTATACAATCATCTTTTCTGGGAATAGGTAATGCATCAGTCTTTGTCACCGCGTTTACCTTTCGATAATCTGTACAAAACCTAATTGAGCCATCTGGCTTAGGCACCAGAACACAGGTGAACTCCAGTTTGAACTTGAATTCCAGATGATGTCACTTTTGAGCATATAATCCACCTCTTGATCCAACAATCTGCTATTTTCCTGATTAACTCGATAAGGATGCTGCTTTATAGGCTTAGCATCACCGACCTCCTCATCATGACAAGCCACAGTAGTTCTTCTTGGAACATCTGGGAATATATCCTTAAATTTCACAAGTAATGTCTTCATTTCTTCCCTTTCTGATTTAGTCAAATGCATTAACTTGGTGTTTAAGTTTTGCAAAACTATAGAAATTTCCAGCTTGGGGCTTATCACTTTCTGTGTTCCATGACCTTCCACGAAACTTACTCTTCCTTACTTTTCTCTATAACTAGCATCTTGGTTGGAATCCTAGTCTCCTCTTCAGTCATTTTCTTAAAATAATATTTAAGCATGTTCATGTGACAGACCTGTATCTCTCTTTGACGATTAGGCATCTCAATGACATAGGTGAACTAGTTAATTTTTGATTTCACCTTATATGGTCCTGAAAATGGAGCTCTCAAAGGGTTTGATTGCATTGGAAACAAAACCAATACTTTGTCACCAGGTTTAATGTCCCTAATTTTTGCTTTTTGATCATACTGAATTTTCATTCTTCCCTGAGCAGTTTTTAATTTTTTCCTTGCTATCTCGCGAGCCTGATGTAATCTGTTTTTAAATTTGAAAACACAATCCAACAGATTTGATTGTATATCATTATGTATCAACTGTTCCTTCAACAATAGTAATAGACTCCTAACTTCATGACCAAACACTAACTCAAATGGACTAAAGCCAAGAGACTCCTGAGTTGCTTCTCTAACAGCAAACAATAATAAATGAATTCCTTCATCCCAACCCTTATTATTTTCCATGCAATTAGCCCTCATCATTTTTTTCACAATTAAATGGAACCTTTCCAAGGCCCCTTGACTTTCAGGATGATAGACAGATGACACAATTTAATCAGCTCCCAATTGATATACAACCTATTGAAATATTCCAGACATAAAATTACTCCCTTGGTCCGATTGAATTTCACTTGGTAGGCCAAACAGTGTGGAAAATTTTAGTGTAGCCTTCACAATCGTCTTTGCTTTAATGTTTCCCAGGGGAATAGCCTCTGGAAACCCTGATGCTGTGCACATGAGTGTTAACAAATATTCATTTCCCTTTTTGGTTTTTGTCAATGGGCCAACATAATCCACTATCACTTTTGAGAAGGGTTCCCCAAAAGCAGGGATGGGTTGTAAAGGTGCCACTGGTGCTCCTTGATAAGGCTTGCCCACCAGTTGACAAGTGTGACAGGTTCTACAAAAGTTCATAACATCCTTTCTTGATTTCGATCAATAAAACAGTTTCTTTCTCTTTTCTACTGTCTTCTTCACTCAAAGATTACCTCCTAAAAGTGTACTATGAGCCAACTTTAATATTTCATTCCTGTAAGTTTTTGGAATTACATTTGCCTTACTAGCGCCCAGTTTTCACTGGCAGGAATCACTTGTGGTCTCCACTTTCTCATCAATATTCCATCTTGAACAAAGTAACCTACTGGCACAGTTTCAATTTCCTGGTTAGACAGAATCTTTACTCTTATCACAGCAAGATCAGGATCATCCTTTTTTCTGGCTATTAATTCTTCTCTTGACAACAGCAAAGCTGGATCCTTAGGTTTGTCCTCAATGCTTGTCTCCACTATAGGATCATCACAGACTTTCTCTACCTCTACCTTTTTTCTAGTCATGGCACATTCAGGGTAGATTTTCAAATCCTTTTCAGACTCATAAACCAATGGCTTACTTGTGAGTTCACTGCAGGTATGACTTTACCCACTGCTAAATCATTCCCTAACAAAAGAGAAACTCCATCCACCGGCAGACGTGATCTTATTCCTATCATAACCGGACCATTAACTAAGTCTGATTTCATCACTATTCTATGCAAAGGTATAGGCTCTGCTTCACTACCAATGCCTTTAATTAAATAAACATCTCCAGTATCGGACTCCTCACCAAAATTCAAAATGTTGCTTAATACAAGCAATTGGGCTGCTCCAGTATCCCGCAGGATACTGGCACTTGATTGGATCCTTCTTTAACCAAAATGAAACCTTCAGTCATGAATGGTTTAAAAATATCCCTAACTTTCTCACTCTGAACACAGGCAATTGGTACCACCTTTTTCTCTATCATACTTTTCAGTACAGGACAATTTGCTATTATGTGCCCTGGGTTCTTACAATATTGGTGAATAACACTCAAAAAAATTTCCTTCGGCCATTTCTCTTCCTCTCTTCCTTTAACCTCACTTCTACATTTTCTTTCTACTCTACTTGGATTATCAGCAGTATTCCTTTGAAAAGTTTTCCCTGGTGACCACTTAGGCTTGTGGGTTAAAGCATATTCCTCTGCTAACTTAGCCAATTTTTGCCAAGTTTTTATATTTTTCTCTGCCAAGTACACTTGAATATCGTCAGGAACACAATTTTTAATCTCCTCAATCAGAATTATTTCCCTCAATAAATCAAAGTTATTTTCTACTTTCATTGTGGCACACCACCGATCAAAACACACAACCTTCCTATAAGCAAAATCCAGGTAAGATTGGGTTGCTGTCTTTTTTAAACTCCTGAACTTTTGTCTATAAGCCTCTGGAACTAGTTCATAAGATCTGAGTTTAGACTGCTTTACAAATTTGTAATCAGCTGCTGGTTGTACCATGAGATACAAATATACCTGTTGGGCTTTCCCTTTAAGAACACTTTGTAACAGGAGTGACCATTGGTCTAGTGGCCATTTTAAACTTATAGCTACTTTCTCAAAATGCTGAAAATACTGGTCTATTTCAGCTTTCTCAAATGGAGGAACTTACCTTGCTTCTCTACTGACCAGAAACTTCTCCTCCTGACCAGCACGAGGGTTTTGGGCTTCTACCTCTCCTTGGGTTAGGATCTGCCTCAATTTAGCTAGTTATAGCTCATGGTTCTGTTCTTTCTCTCTCTCCTCACAGATGCCCTTTCCTCCATTTCTGCCTGCCTTACTGCTTCCCATTCAGCTTTCCTTTCTGCCTCTCTTTTTTCCTCTAACTCTAGTTTTCTCAAAGCCAACTTTACTTCCTCTGAAGTCTTCTCCTTTGGAAACTGTTCTAATGCAGCTTCTTCAAATACCCCCTTTCCTAGTGCTTAACAATCTTTTGGGCAATTTCCTTCTTTTTCATCTCAGTTTTTACTGTAAGAAGTTTTAACTTGCCAATTATAACCATCAGTTCTGACTTTTTAGCCATTTTTAAATTAACCGCTAAGGGTTATCTATTAACTGGTCAATATTCATATTTGCTGCTTTTTTCTGCTGGTGATTTATACACTCAATGTTTATTTTTAATTTCAAGCTGGAGGTTGAGTCAAACTCAGATGACTGATAACTAAGCGCAAGTCAATCACCCCTAAAGCTTCCAAAAAGGTTTAATCCCGGACAACACCCCAAATTATGTGACAAGATCAAACCAGCAACCACAAAGAAGGCATATCACACAGGGGTAAAGATGAACAATTACTTTATTAACAAAATTTTACCTTCAAACTTTCATTCAAAATCCCCCCTTTTATAACAATGCCCTCTGGTTACTATACAAAATTCTATAACAGTGTAAAACTAATAGATTCCCCAGCCTAAATATAACATACATAATCAAAATCTAAGCTACACTTCCAACCAGCCCACAGAAAAAAACTTAGACACAAAACAAAAACAAAACACACAAGACTCACAAAACTTTGATTTCAACTGAAGGAAATATCATAAAAAAAATTCAGTTTGTTTGGTAAACTGAACCCAAAAGATCTTTGAGAGAGAGAGAGAGAGAGAGAGAGAGAGAGAGAGAGAGAGAGAGAGAGAGAGAGAGAGAGAGAGAGCATAAAATTCAAAATTGTCTTATGTTGCTTGCAGAGAGAGGAACCACTGGTTTGGTCCAGATCCTTCTGGCTGCCTTCAGAATGTTCATCCCTTTTTGAAATCCCAACATTCTAAACTGTCCTCCAGACCATGACTCATGCTTTGGGCCTTCTTCCACTCCACAGCACCACCCAGTGGTGGATTATCGTCCAGAAATTTTTTTCATTTTCTGCATATGCTCAGTCCGTCTCCCACTCTCTCAGCAGTTCACCTTCACCTTGGCTCTCAAAGGCAAACTGTCACTTTTTTAACATAAAACCACATAACCCTTAGGCCAATACACAACACAGAACTCTGTAACACAATTTTCTCCAAATAACCATTAAATTCAAATCTTTCATTAAAGTCAGAATTCTTTTTAGCAGTTTTTGATTTTATTAAAGATTTTTTGAGATTTATCTAACATTGGGTCTAAACAACAATTAAAATCTCCACCAATTATTACATTTTCATTTGCTTCTACAAGATTAAGGAAAGTGTCTTGATAAATTTCTCGTCATCTATATTAGCTGCATAAATATTCATAAAAGTCTGAGACTCTGAATAAATTTGGCAATTTACCAAAACAAATCTTGCTATAGGGTCAGTAACCACTGATTCTAATTTAAATGTCATTTTTTTATTAATTAAAATAGCTACTCTTCTTATTTTAGGATTAAATGACAAAGCCATAACTTGACCAACCCATTCCCTCTTTAACTTTTTATGTTCTTTCACTATTAAATGAGTCTCCTGAAAAAAAATCTACTTTCAACTTTTTAATATGAGCTAAAACTTTATTCCTTTTAATTTGGTTATTGAGCCCATTCACGTTAAATGTTACATGATTCAAACTGTGTGTCCTCATAATATAATTTCAAAAGTATTTGACTCCAATTTCCACCCCACCATGTCTCTGCTCCACAGCCAATCTTAGAAAGAAACAACAGCTCCAAATATAGAAAAGTAGGAAATCCCCAAATAATAATAAAAAAGGAGAAAATATTTTAAAAAATCCCAAAATACTGATAGGATCAGTTCTAAACCCCTTTGTTATGAAAAGTGGCACTCCTGCCACAAGTGGCATTCGGTCTCAGAAGGAGAAGGCAGAAAAAATAGAATAACAAAAAGAATAACAATCAATCAAGTATGAAAAGCTTCTATTGACTTGATCCTCATCAATTTCGACTTCAATTAGAGTCAGCTTCTGACTTGAAGATTCTTCTCTCAATTTATCTTGGTTCTTTTCCATTTTCTGAGATGAATAACCCTGGCTTCCATTTTTTTTATTATTAAGTAATAAATTAGCAAATTCCAAAGCTTCTGATTGGCTAGGAAAAATATTGTGCTTGGTATTCCCCACAAAAAACTTTAAGAACTGTTGGCTACTGAAATACAAATTTATATCCTTTCTACCATAGAACTGATTTTGCTGAATTAAATGCTTTTCTTCTCTTAACAATAGCATTACTCAGGTCTGCATAAAAGAATAATCTTATTCTGAATCATTATCAGACCTTGCTGTTCCCTTGCTTTTTGAACTGCCAATCTCAATATTATCTCTCTATCTTGGTAACTTAATCAAAATAGAGCATGACAGTTGTCCTGGATACGATTTCTTTCTAAGACCTCTACGCGCTCTATCAAGTTCCCAGAATTTGAGGTAACCAGTTTTGAAAAAACTGTACTGGATGAGTCCCCTCAAAATCTTCAGGAAGTCCAACAATTTTGACATTATTTCTTCGACTCGGATTTTCCAACATACCAACTTTTTGAAACAAGTATTTTTTTCTGAACCTCCCATGCCATGAAAGAATCTTCTATCTGATTAACCTCACATTCTTCTACTTCCATGTGACACTCTAGAAAATCTTCTTCAAATTTTTGAACCTTAATTTTAATTTTGTCAACAGTTTTTATACATTTTGCCATATCAATCTTCATTTCTTCTTTAATACCTCACAATTATGTAGTAAATTCTGTTCTGCAAATTTTTATCCATTTTCTCACTCCTTAAATTTATTTGCCCAGAAATTTTATGAAAAATTTGGGGGCCCAGATGTTCTGGAGTAACCACTTTACCTTGAATGTACTGAATTCTTCCTTCATCTCCTGATTCCTCTCCTTGTGACTGTGGCACATATCCTTCATCTTCTACTCTGATCTCTTCTTCTTCTGGAGATGTTGTCAACAACTGAGTTTGTGCATGAGATCTTTGCCTGGCCATCATCTGCCTACTAACGCTGGTCAACACAGGGTCCACAGGCTTCGTACAGGCCGCTTCTGTTGTGCACATGCGTGAAGATATGCGCATGTGCAGTTGTTCCTGAGTCGTGTCCACAGCCTTCCTCCATGCTGCAGGGCCATCTTCCTCAGTTCCCCTGAGGAGGTTGCATCGGATGAGGCTGAAGATGAATCAAGACTGGAGGTTAAACTTTCAAGGTAGGCCTGGTTTCTTCAATTACTTTGCTTCTGTTTTTTTTACAGGCTGAGCTTTAGATTTTCTTGTAGACATTGCTAGAAATCTTAAAAAAAGTTATTCACTTTTTAAAAAAAATTAAAAGTCAGATTTTAATTAATTCTGCCAGGAGATGTGTTTTCCCATGCCTCCCACCTATGCTATCGGACCATGCCCCCCTTCTCAGCATCACTTATCATAGAGATTGAGGAATGATAATTCTGCTCTGTCTAAGTAGAAACACAGTGACAACACTCAGGATCTGTTCTGATGTTGTACTATGGCTGACATTCTCTAGGCCATCCCTTCATTGAGATTCTTGATGACCTTCTGTAGAACTGTGTCCTTTTCTGTTTCAGCTGCGATCTGCTCAGATTTCATGTCAGATACAGGAAGAAATTCAGTGATCAGGTTCAGATAGAGATTCACATCTGTCACTGTGGAACTCTTATTGTGTGTTTCACCCTGCGTCAGCTAACAGAATAAATTTCCTTGGTGTGTACACCAATTCAAATTCATTAAGTTGTAGTTTCATCATCAGTCTTTGGATTTGTGGCAACATTTCACTGAGATTTTTTCTTGATTATCACTATTAATGGCTTGTGGTCTGTCTCTGCCACAATTGTTGGTAGACCAAACACATAACTGTGGAATTTCTCGAGTCCATAGACCGGACCTAGACACTCTTTGTCGATCTGCACACATTGACATTCAGATGTTGTCTTCGTTCCTGATGTGTATGCTACTGGCCTCCAATCTTCTCCCACAGTATTATGGTACCTCTTCCACCTTTTGAAACATCTGTAGATATTTTCGTCCTTCTGGATGTGTCATAAAATATCATAAGTACTGGTTCTGTCATTAGAATGGTCTTCAGATGTCCCCATTCTTCCTTGTGGTTGGCTGTCCATTTGAATTCACGTTTGTCCTGTAACAACTTCATTAGGTATATTGTTTTGGAAGGCAGGTTGGGTATAAATTTACCAATGAAATTGATCATTCCCAGCACTCTCAATATGCCTTTCTTGTCAGTGGGTCTGGGCATCTCTACGTCTGCCTCTGGCAGTTTATCTACCAAAAAGCTGATTTCCTTCACACCAAACTGTCATTTTTCTTTATTTTACTTTAATCCATACTTCTGGATGCGTTGTAACACTTTGACGAGCCTCTTGTGTTATTTTTGTGTGGATCCCCATAGGATCGTGTCATCCATGTACACACGTACCCCATTTATGCCTTCCATAATGTGCTCCATTGGCCTGTGGAACACTTCTAGAGTTGAGGAAATTACAAAAGACATCCTCAGATGGGAGTATTGGCCAAATGGCTATCTTCATGCAGTTTTATTTTCCAGAAGCCCTAGGATGCATCCAATTTTGTGAAAAACGTTGTACCAGCCATCTCACTTGTAATTTTATCCCTGGTCAGAACCTAATAATGTTCTCTCTTTATATCAGCATTCAGGTCTTTTGGGTCCATGCACATACGCAGGTCACTATTCTTTGTTTTGATGCACACCTTTGAATTCACCCATTCTGTGAGCTCCTCCACATCCTTTATGACCCCTAGTGCCTGCTTGAGCATTTCTTATAGTGGCTCTGGAATCTGGCTTGGGGCATGCACTACCCTGTGTGTCCAATTTTAATTGTATCTTATAGGTGAATGGAAGAACAAACCCCTTGAAGATATCTAGAAAATGATCCAGTACTTCTTGTTCACTGTTCTGTGCATTGGCACTGTTAATCTGGTACATTCTCTTGACTAGTCTTAAGTTTTCACATGCCTTGTCACCAAGCAGTGAATAATCTCCATCTGGGACTACTGCGAACCTGAGGTAGTGCTCTTTATCTTTAACTTTCACCTTGAATTTACATGTATCTTTCGCGTCGATGCTCTCTCCATTGTAGGTTTTGAGACGAAAAGGATTTGCCTGGATGTATGGCTTTATCTTCATTGATCTGATGTCATGCTTGCATATCAAATTGACCTTTGCTGCTGTGTCCAGATTGAAAGAAATATTTGTTCCATTTGTGTGCAATGACACAGTCCACTCCGTTTACACTTGGCTGTTCATGTCTGTTGGTTTATAATCTTTCTGCACTACCGTGCTACTGAAGAGTGCATCACTGAGAACAGTTTCTTCTATAGTGTGTATAGTGTGCAGCATGCTTTCAATTCTGTTTTGTTTTCCTTTGGAAAAACATTGCTTTGCATAATGATTCTGTCCTTTGCCCTCATTACAGACTTTTCCATAAGCTGGGCATTGTTTTGGTGCATGTTGAGTGCCGCATTGTTTACAATTGAATGTATCTCCACTTTTTTGTTGTTTCCTATATCTCATTTTTTTTTATGTGTGTGTCCAGAAACTGTGATTACGACTATTCCTTCATTTTCACTGGCTTTTGCACTATCACTAAACGTTTTGCATGCTCTACAGCTGTTTCACTGGCATGGCAGCTAAGTAAGCTCTATCTCTTGCATCAACCTCTCTCGCTTTCTTATCAATAATCGTGAACACAATTTTTTCACAGATCATTGAATCTTTGCAACAATCCAAAATTTTCATATTCTTATTTTTAATTTCAAGTCTTTTGAAAAAAGAATCAAAGCTCTCTCCCTGCAGCTGTGTGTGTGTGAGCGAAACATGTACCTCTCGAACATTTCATTTTTTTCTTTGGTGAACAGTGTTCATCAAATATCTCGATAACCTTCTCAAACTTGCCTTGGTCAGCTGCCTCGTCAAAAACAGATGTGTTGAAAACCTCTAATGTTGAGGTCCCGCAGTGCCATCTTCAGGTTTGCTATCAAGTCCAATGGCTTGCAGGTACAGCACAAACAGTTGTTTGAACAACGTCCAGTTGTTGTCGATATTTCCAGTCCATTTTACTGCATCAGGAGCCTTTACACACTCTATAATTCCTGCTGCTATCGGCTGAAACTCAATCTGCACACTCCTGGTGTTTCTTCCACTCCTGATGCCATGTGATGTTTCTTTTATTGTAATGAAGAAACTTGGGTTCTTTTATGGCAACTATACTTTATTAACTATAGTACACATGACCTCATGGAGGCATCCATTTTGAATCTACTCTTAGCTACAAAAAATCATCTCTGACTCCCTCTAGTGGCCAGGATTATCACTGGCATTCTAACATTACAGGGCCCAAACTGTGGGATATGCAGAAAGAAAAGTGAGGCACAAAGTTTGCTGATGCTGTGATTCTAGTGAAAAGACTGAAATGCAGAAGGAAATCAGCAGGTCTCGAATGAGAAATAACTTTGTTTCAAGTTCAAATTTATCATCATCTCACTATAAATATACAACCAGTCGATTCTCCGGCCTATGGTGCCCACACAAACACACAATACACAGTGCATGATAATCATATCTGTACATAAAGATGAGTGTTTCAATTCTACTTGGGTTCCCTTCTCAATCCTTTATCGGCTGCATCCATGACTGCATTCGCTCACCCACACAGCTACAGGGAGAGAGCTTTGATTCTTCTTTTAATAGACTTGAAATTAAAAATAAGAACATGAAAATTTTGGATTGTTGCAAGATTCAATGATCTATGATCAAATTGTGTTCAGGATTATTGATAATGCATGGCTACCTCCTGCAATCATGCAGAATTTGAACATGGAATGACATTTGCTGCCTTTCAATTGGCCAATCTCTGATTCTTTCTTTTCTTTTTGGACCTCTCTCCCTCCATTTCAGGCATTGGCTACTGTGAGATCATGGACTCCTGAAACACTTGGCATAGTAGATAGAATCTCGCTATTATAGCATTGGTGACTTGGGTTCGATCTAGCACGGCCTGTATGGAGTTTGTATGTGGTTTAAGCTTAATTGGGTGTAATTGGGAGGCACGGGTCTCAATGGCCAGAATCAGCTTCTACTGGGTTACAAATAAAATGAAAAAATGACTTACAGAGCTACTTTGCCACACTTTCTCCTACCTTGTGAAGGGATCCATTCAATTCTCAACCTCCATGCAATCCATTGAGGAGATTTTCTTCACAGTTGGCCTCTGAAACATCCTGAAGCCATTGGATTCCCCTCTACCAAAGAGGGCATAGTCCCTGTCCATGTACCAGCTATTTCTCAGACCTTTGCTCTCACTCCTCCAACTTAGCAGAAGAAAAGAACAGAGTATACCATGTTCTTACCTGCCACCCCACCAGTCTCTGCATTTGATCGGTCATTCACTCAGTTTACACCAGCTCCAAGGGATTCCACCTCTGGATACATTTGCTTCCTTCGCAACTCCCTGGTCCAGGCTTCCATCCATGGAATGGTGGTGCGCAGATAAAAATGGCAGGAAAAAAGGATTTTAGCACAGGGAATACAAAACATTGCAGAGATCAAAGCAACAGCTCTCACTGATTGAGTGACCCTTGAATAATGCAGTCACTGAGAACCAAAGTCTCTGGCTCAGGAGGGGAATGAAATGGGTAGAGGTTTTCTGAGTTGCAATTATAGGGCTTTGGTAAGGGTAAAGAATATTGTCTGGATTAGAGGGTACAGATGATGAGGAGGGGTGGTCAACTTGGGGTTGTTTTGTCTGAGGTTGGAGGTTGTGCAGAGATCTGAATGAAGTTTACAAATTTTTAAGAGACCTTGTTAAGGTAGACAAAACACTCCCAGGGTAAAAACATTATTTACTGGGGGACTTGCATTTAAGATGAGGTGAGGTGGGTGGGCAGAGATTACTGGAGGTGTGCAGCACAATTCTTTTCTTCATGGAGATGGTGGGTGGCTGGAATGGGCTGCCAGAGTTGTTTATTCCTGTAGATTTCAACATCTGCAGTCTCTCACGTGTTTACCAGGGGTTCTGATGGAAGCAGATACTACAATAGCGTTTAAGAAAGAAAAAGCAAGGAATAGAGGGATATGAAATTACATGCCAACAGCAGAGTTTATTTTAACTTATGCATTGTGTTCAGCACAGACATGTGGGCCGAAGGGCATATTTTTGTGGGGTACAGGTACTGCACAAGTTGTGACCTATGCAATGTACATCCATCCGCACATACGACTGAATTTTTAAAAAATATAAAATTTATGCAGTTTATGTTGTATTTGACAAACTAGAACAAGGATAGAGGCGTACTTAAAGACCGTACTTACTTTGTTGGTTGGCATCCCAGAGTCCATAGGTTGGGCATGGCATGCACGAGACTTCAGTTGGCGCATGTGGAGTGGGTTTGTGTATTGGAATTTGGTCCATGCATGCGCGAAAGTTAAGGGTGTGAAGTCAATATTGTCAGGGTGCTTAACTCACGTGCATGCACCAACCAAAGACTCGCGCATGTGGACAGGAATCAAGATGGCCACACCCAGCCAATGGACCCCAGGACGCTGACCAACACAGTAAAAATGTACTTTTTGGTTCTTACATGTCCTGTAATCCTGTTATACTTTGTCAAATTCAACATTTGATTAAAAAGTTTGCTTTAAGGCTTCGGTACCCCTCATGCCTGGGCAATTTCCTGATTTAAGTCTATTTCGAGATGCAATCGATCCTTTGGTCCCAATTATGATCAGAAGTCAGGGACTACCTGTCCTGTTCTACGATCTATCTAATACTTGTAATGCCTATCAATGAAAGCTCATGGTAGAACCAATAACTCCCACCAGCATCCATTGAAATTTCAAATGACTGCAGTGCTCCACTAATCACCTTTAATGTTGAAAGTGATTTTGTGTTTAAAGTGGATATTTGAACTTCTGAAAAAAAAAATTGTTCAATTGTGTTTCTTCAAATATTGAAGTTGCAACAAAATGGGTTGACTCTCTTCAGATGTGTTCCCTGTTTGAAACAGCACATGTATGCATTTCTGTTTTCAGTCAGCACCCTTACACAGTCCAATTCAATAGAAGTCCTTCCTCTGAATTAGAAGACTGCAGCACCCTCTCTCAGGCAGTAGAGGATTGCATTGTGAGGGAAGAATGCCATTATTGTGGGAGCCATTTTCTGATTCACGGGTTGTCGTGAATCGATTCTCTCATTAGTGGGAGGATAAAGATTTCATGACGCTATTTGACAAGGAGAAACACACAGGTTGTTGGAGGAGCCCAAAAGGGTGGTGCAGCATCAATGGAAGAAGAAGAAATGTCTGCGTTTCTGGGTCAGCCCAGAACATCACCAATTCTTCTTCTCGCACAGATGCAGCTCCACCTGTTGGGCTCCTCCAATAGATTGTGTGTGGCTGCAAGTTCAAGCACATACTGTCTTCTGGGTGTTCCCATTGGATGTGGATTAGACAACACTGGATCTTGTTAATCTTGAAACCAGAACTAAAATCAGTCATTGCTGTTTCGTTACTGTTACATTTATCTGCAGAATCTGAATAAATTAATCCCAATGCAACTTCTATAATCCCCCCACCCCCTCCGAGAGATGCCATGAAGTCCTGCACAGCTGGTAAAAGCATAGAGGTAGACTTTTTAATCCCACTGAAAAGGATACAGACCCCTTTCAGTTCACCTACAGATGGAACCGTTTGGCTGACGATGCCAAAACTTTGTCCCTCCACTCTGTCCCGACCCACCTAACCCCTACCACCCCACATACAGCATCTTCGAGCTACTCCTGTCGGGAAAGAGGTACTGGAGTATCAGAACCAGCAGCACCAGGCTGAGAAACAGGATCTTTCCATGAGCAGTGAGGCTGCTGTACCATGAATAAACTATTCATACTAACCCTCCCAGACCCTACTATTTATTTAACAATATTTATTTACTTTTGTATATGTACTGCATATGAATTGTTTGTATGAGTGTTATGTCTGTCTGTATGTTTGCAGGTTTTTGCACTGAGGACAGGAGAACCCTGTTTCGTCAGTTTGTACTTGGAACAATTGAATGGCACAAAACTTGAACTTGAATTTGAAATAACTTGCATTCATTTGGCATTTTTAGGACCTCAGGTTGCTCTGAATTATTCTATGACAAATAAGGTAATTTTAAGATGAAGTTACTATTTAAATTATGATACTGTGAAACTGCAGCTTTATTTAGCAGAAAATTCAGTATTACACTTTAAAACAAAATGGTTACCCACTCGCACTTGAACTCATCACTGCAGCTAACCTGCACACATGTAGTTTCAGGAAAAGGACTTGAATCCTCAATTATTTTTCCTCAGTCACCTGCAGTAACCCCAAAGCATAGAGCATCTGTGGAAGCAACTCCCAAAGAACGATAACCCATGTGTTTGGGGATGAATATCTGCACCAATCACATGTCAAGAGGTTATTCAGGGATGACTAACGGTTGGGTCACCAGGGAAGATTAGTTATTTTCCTTTGAGTATGCAATCTCTTGAGGGAAGGTCTAAGTTTATCCACATGAGAGAAAATCAGTTAAATGTGTCATCTGAGTCTTTTGTGTCATTTGTGGAGATTTGCTGTGAGTGAAACACGATAGGCTGCTGTAGTAATGTTACAAGCCCAGAGGACCCCAAAACCCAGCAGCAATACATATTCACCAAGACAAATGGTTACTTAAACAAAAGTTGCTTTTAGTTATCTTTAAACATGAAAACAAGATCACACTTTAACTTACCACTATTAACTTAACTCCCTTCTGATTCTAAGCACACGAACATGTAATGGGTGTGTAAGTTCTGAAAAGTTCTTTGATTCACAGTCCAATCTCATTTCTCATTCCTCCAAGTTCACTGGTTTCAGGCAATTCTTATACTGTGCACAGAATTTAACAGTTATGAAGTTCACCAGGCTTTGGTGCTTGAAAGGTAAATGGTTACCGCTCAGGAAGGTTCTCATCGGTTTTCAGAGAGAGATTTGTTGTTCGCTGGATACAAACTGATTCCTTCTAATCAGCCACTTCAATGTCTTGCTGATGAAACTTGCCCCTTTAGGATTCTCCAGATAATTACCTCTTTCTTTCAGGTTACCATTGAATTCTTTTTTGTTTCCCTTATTTCAAGTGAAACATTAGGCAGCCAGTCCTCTCCATTTGTATGAACCACAAGGCCTTTGAACAGGCTGAACTAAGCACTCGCAACCCATCTTCCAAATGGGGTTTTCCACAAGTCTTCCAGCTTGTCCTGTTCCAGTCCCAGCTGTTGCTGCTGAATGTAGGACTGCAGAACTGAATTCTCTCTCTCTCTCATTCTCTCTCTCTCTCTCTCTCTCTCTCTCTCTCTCATCCACACACACATACACACACACAACACACAAAGATAAAAGGCTGTTTTTTTTCTCTCTGTTTTCAAAACCACATGACCACTCCAGGCAGCCTGCGGCTCTGATGAGTTCTTTCATCTGTTGCCTTTTTGTTGACAACAATCCATTAGTGAAGTCTCTTGGACACTCTCCAAAGCTTTTGCAAAGGTTCTTGCATCCGACCTGTCTAGCATGAGCAGAGCTCCAGCATTTTAAATAAGATCTGTTTTAAAGAGTTTGTATGTGACCTACACTAAAAAACCTGCCCCAATTTATCTCCCAAAAACATATCTATAATCCGTCACAGTAAAAACACCAAAATGCTGGAGTAAGTCAGCTCTTCTTTGCCATAAAAGCACTGAAATAGTCTCCCATCCCTTGCTTCCCACGTTGTCTCTCCATTCCATTTCACCTTTTGCTCAGATATGATATCTTTAACTAATGCTTTATCATATCCAATTAACACCTTTTGTTGGTCTGGATCCCTCCCCTATTGTTTGAACTCTGAGACTTTCTGATATATCCTTCTTCTGAATTTTCCTTGAAGGAGGATTCAGGCCCGAAACACCGGCAATATATCTTTGTGTCCTATGGATGCAGAAAATACTAGCTGAGTTCCTCCAGCATTTCGGTGTTTTTACAACCGCCTTTCCGTGTCAGTGCACAATCCATGCTCAGTTCTCTGAGACTGGGTTTATCAATGCCACCTCCTGCCTCTGAGTTGAGAGTTGAGAGTCCCAGCCTTGCACCATCTTATTAATCAACTGTGGACGTAACCAGTAGTTTTGCAGACCATTTCAATAGCAACTTGCAAACTAAATACAAACACAGGTCACATCTGAGTTCATGAACCTGGGTGCTAAGTGAACGGGTTTTGATCTGCTGTGTACAATTGCTTCATTGTTACTCTGTAGGCATCCTATTCAGGTCAATGAAATGATTGGCTCGTTATTGCCTAGATGATGCTGCATAGCACATTATTTAACTTGCTCAATGAGTCATGTTTAATTTATAATGCATCGTTATCCAATGCCACATGTATCACAACAGCTCAAGGTATTATTGCTTACAACATTAATTAGTTTCATTGTGTGGTTAGTCTCACAAGAAGTGCAGAACTGTTCTTATAATACCATTTTTCAGTTTAACATTGTATGCACTAATGAGCTATCTTGTGTTGACTGTGTACGTAGCTTTAGATGATACAAATCCCACTTAATCCGAATGGAGCAAACACAACAAGCTCAGTACAAACAGAAATCTATATCTGTGGCAAAACAAATCTTCTCAGCAAAAAACAAAGCTAATGTTTTGTTCACACACTTTCTGTGATTAATTATCCTGAAAACCAATTTGCTTCTTTTTTATCAAAGCTTTTTGTCAAAAGCAGGGTTCGCTCAGTTCTTGTGATTTTTTTTAATTAAAAAAATGTAGACAAACAGCACAGTAACAGGCTGTTTCGGCCCATGAGTCCATACCGCCCAATTTATACCTGATTAACCTACACCTCCGGTGCGTTTTTGAACGGTGGGAGGAAACCGGAGCCCCTCCACATAGACATGGGGAGAGCATATAAACACTTTACAGACAATGCAGGATTAAAACCCCAGTCCCATCCCAATTACTGGCACTGTAAAGGTGTTGTACTAACTGCTACATCAACCATGCCACCCTTTTGTGCAATAAGGTGCTAATTCATGTTGCTTTAAGTTGGAAATGCAATGGAGGTTTGGATTACAGGAGTAACATTGATGAGTGTGTCTTCATACACAGAGCTATTAATTCTCACTTGTTCCCTATTTTTGGATTGGAAATCTGTGCATTCACAGGACAAGGGCATCACAGGTAGGGTCAGCATTTAATGGTCATCCTAGTACCCTAAGAAATATCAGAAAAATAGTTCAAACTCTGCCAATGGTCTGGAGTTGTAAATATTGTCATCAACAATGTGATTCCAGTTGATTCAACTTACTTTCAACTGGAGGGAGTCACGTGATGGAGTAGTGACTGGTAGGAGAATAGCAGCCCTCTCCAGAAAAGAAGAAAAAAAGTAAAGAAAAAGCAAAGCCACAGATACACAAACCATGACAAATTAAAAATAAAGGTGTGGAGAAAATGGCACCAAAGAAAGAAAAACAAAAACAACGGGAAGAAAAGAAGAAGGAAAGATGTCGGAAGAGAAAGGTGAAAGCCTTACCTGTATGAAGAGGTAGAGGCCCACCATGGAGAGAGAAGCCCGCTCCCTGAGGTCAGTGAAAACCCCAAGTGCAGGACTATAAAGATGGTTCATGGAGCCAAACAGAAGTGCACAACCGCGCATGTGCGATTCCTCGCACATGCACGATGCACATGACAAAAACAACACCGATGGGAGGGGGGACCAGCTGAGGAGTAGATCTCCACAGCTTGAACAGACAAGAATAACCCAACAGCAAGGCTCCCAACAGGAAAACATAGAAAATAACGGGAACAAGAAGGAAGAGAGTAAAAAAAGGAAATCAGAGAAACAGCAGATGACCAACCCAGAGAAAGAGGACCAACACCAAGACACCATTAATAAAAATAATAAAAACAAAAATACCTAGCAAACTGAGATAAACAACCCAACAAGAAAGTCAGAAGAGACAGATGTAAAGGACACAGATCCTGGAGTGGACTCAGAGGAAGAGGAGGGAGAACATCAAACTCTACACAGAGAAATGGAAGATGAAGAGAATATGGAAATTCTCATGGATAAAAAAAAAATTCAAGAATATATGGAAGCAGTAAAAGAATGGTTGACACAAGAATTCAGTGAAATAAAAAGAAGAATAAAAGGTACAGAAGAAAAAGTGAGTAGATTAGAGATGGTCATGACAGAAATTGGGAAATGAGTAGACAAGGTGGAAGAATGAGAAACAGCCATAGAAATGGAAGTAGATGACTTAAAAAAGAAATTGGAAGAATCTGATAAAAAAGTTAAAGAAACACAGGAGCTGTTAGCTCAGAAGATAGATATAATGGAAAACTATAATAGGAGAAACAATATAAAGATAGTGGGCCTTAAGGAAGATGAAGAAGGCAAAGATATGAAAGAATTTATAAAAGAATGGATCCCCAGAGTCCTAGGAGTGTCAGAATTACAGGAAGGAATGGAAATAGAAAGGGCACACAGAACATTAGCCCCTAAACCATAACCACAACAAAAACCAAGATCCATTCTAGTAAAATTCCTGAGATATACGACAAAAGAAAATATATTGGAGAAGGCAATGAAAAAAATAAGAGAAGTCAAAAAGTCACTGGAATACAAAGGTCAAACTTTTTTTTCTACCCAGACATAAATTTTGAGCTCCTGAAGAAGAGGAAGGAGTTTAACGCAGCAAAATCGACCCTATGGAAAAAAGGTTATAAATTTATGTTAAGATATCCAGCGGTGTTTAAAATAGTTATCCCAGGGCAGCAAAGCAAACTGTTCTCGGATCCGGAGAAAGCACGAGAATTTGCAGAACTCCTACAAAACAGACAGAGAGATGAAGAGATGTAACAAGAACAAGAATGATGACAAACTACATATAAAAAAGAAGAATAAAGTATAAGTAAGAACTAAGAAGGGAAAGAAAGGGAAGAAAGGAAGTAAGGAGGGAATTAAGAGAGTGAGCTTTGTTATATGTGAAGATAAAAATCTATTCTGGGGGGCTGGGTGGGGAAGAATAACAGTCACTGCGAAATCAGTTGACGCTTGTGAGCGGATTCGCAAATCCAAATGGAGAGGGGAGATGTGGTTGCCCGACAAGGGACAAAGGGCAACTCAGAGAAGGGAGGGACTACTGGGGTTAGGGAATTTTAGATGTGGGAATAGTGGAAATATTTTATGTTTTAGAAATGTTGTCTTACAATGTGTTCAAAAAAAGTAAACAGAAATGGATAAGAAGGGAAGATGGTGATGAGGAAGTGGAAATGAAAGGTAAACAAAGTATGAAATGGCCATGTTGAACTATATGACTTTAAATAGTAATGGAATATATAGCCAAATCAAAAGGAAAAAGCTGTTAGATTTACTGAAGAAAGAAAAAATTGATGCAGCATTTGTGCAGGAAACACATCTAACAGAAGTGGAACACAAGAAATTAAAGAGAGACTGGGTAGAGCACATAACGGCAGCATCATATAATTCAAAAGCCAGAGGAGTAGCTATATTAATCAATAAAAATGTACCAATCAAAATAGAGGAGGAAATAATAGATCCAGCAGGGAGGTATGTAATGATAAAATGTCAGATATATTCAGAATTTTGGAATTTGCTCAATGTATACGCACCTAATAAAGAAGATCAAAAATTAAAAAAAACAAAACAAAATAAAAATAATGTGATTGCAGCACCAGGCACCCTCTCTGCTGCTCCCTCTGGGACCCCCTTGTCCATTGATCCTTTCCCACTAATCGCTCCCTGTGACTGCAAGAAATGCTTCACTTGTGATTGCACTTCCTCCCTCACCACCATTCAGGGCCCCAAGCATTTCTTTCAAATGAAGCAACACTTCATTGTAAACTTGCGGGGGTCATTTACTACATCCGGTGCTCCTGTTGTGGTCTCCTCTACATCGGAAGGTCTGGAAGCAGACTGGTAGATCATATAATTGAGCACCTTTTCTCTATCCACTGCAACATCGAGAGCCTCCCAGTGGCCAACAATTTTTATTCCTTTCACCATTCCCACACTGCCATGTTTATCCATGGTGAGGAACAACACCTTATATTCCATCTGACCACTCCCAACCTGACGGGATTAACATCATCTTCCTGATGAGGGTTTTTCAGACCAAAAGATCGTCTGTCTATTGCTTTTCACAGAACCTGCCTGACTCGCTGAGTTCTTCCAGCACATTGCGTATTGTACCAGTTTTCCTGGTTCTGCTGATTTCTTATTTATATATTGTCTGTTCTATTTTTTTGGTTGTTCATGGAACTGATTATAGGTTTAAATAGCTGGTGTTGCACTTGCAGATGGCTTCAATTTGGCTGTTGTGAATGAGAGTGATATTATCATTCTTCTAAGGAGGGTGTAAGATAAAGAAAATGGAGAAAGCATCTGAAGATATAATGCGAGACCCCTTGAATTGATGGTACCAATGCTAAACTCACACTGATATGTTTTCTTAGTAAAATGTGGATTGAAAATGGTAATTGTTGTGGTCCATGGATTGACCTTTGGAGCATGGACTGTCATAATAAAGCATGGATTTCTGCCAAGAACTGTGCAACTTGTGGTATAGCTGAGTGCTGACTCGCCGATTGCTTGAAACCCTCGAGAACAAAGGAGAATCAGGTGTGAAGCAGACAATGGCAGTTGGAGTGGCAGAGGGCAGCTGGAGGGCTGTGTGAAATGCACGTGCCTCATAAGTGAGGATTCGTAAATTTCTCTCTCCAATGTTCAATACGACATCCTTTGTTATCAGTTAAAGAACTGAACTTGGACATTGAGCTTTGAAATTTAATTCTGTGGATTGTGTATTTAGGACAGACTTGACTGACGGACCTGGGGGTTTTAGGGATTTTTCCTTTTTGAATATTGGGCACAGACTGTAATTTTCTGGGTTTTCCACACACACACTGTTTATAAATATATGATATCTGTATAGTTGCTATAGATACTTATAGTGGGGTTAATTGTGTTATGACATTACATTGTTAATAGTTATTAATTAATATAGTTAAAATTTAACCCTTTTGAATTGTTGCTGGTTTGAGATGAAATGTAATATCTGGGATCCAGTAATTGTGTGGGCATAAATTCACCAGAGAGAGAGAGAAAAAACAACTAATTCATGTGATACTTCTGCTGTCTTCCTCAATTTTGGAGTATTGAAGGAACCTAATGAGGTAATGGCGGTAGACTAAGGCAGACTTTCTTTTTGTTCATTTATGGTATGTCAGGATGAGTGATGAGGCCAGTATTTATTCCCTCTTCAGAAATACCTTTACGAAAATGTTGGTGTGTCACCTTCCGAACCGCTGTACACTGTTCTCCCTGTGTCTCTGTGTGGATTTTCCCCAGGAGCTCTGGTTTCCAGGGGTGTCAGTTAAAGGGGTGTACATTGGGTGGCATGGACACTTGGGCTGAAATGGCCTGTTACTGCGCTGCAAATCTAAATTTAACTTTTAAAAAATTGGTGGTTGCTGAATTACCCACAGCCAGAGAGGGAAAGCATGTCACTTTTGTCCCTGAAGATCATTAAAGCAAAATGTTTGCAACAATCCAATATTTAGTTTCTTGATCACAGCAATTAATTCCATATTTATTTTGTTGCTTGTATTTAAATCTGCCGGCAATCATGATGGGATTTATAATAAATGAATAATCCAGGCCTCTTGATTCTGATCATTGATTTAATAACTAGGGTATCACATCCTGGGATTCTTCACTGGTCTTTAAACCTTGCTTTGAAGAGTTAAATGAATTTTCCATCTGCTGCAGCTGGAAGGACGTTTAAAATGATAAAAAGTATACTCTTCAATCCACGAATGGCTCAAATCCTCTCAGGCAGAGGAAGCCTATTGAACTTTTGATTAAGGAGTAAGACACAGGATTCTGTTGACACCGTGGTTAAGTGAAAACACACACAAGTGCTGGAGAAACTCAACGGGTCAAGCAGTGCCTTTATGTCGCAAAGGTGAAGATACATCACCAACGTTTTGGACTTGAGCCCTTTATCAAGGTGTGGGGGGAACCTGAGGGATGCCTGATTAAAGTGGGCTTTCTCCTCAATCAATGAAAGAGGAGTAGATTTCACTTCTGTTCACATAACATCATCCATTACAAGAAGAGCTAGTATTTGTTTTCTTGCAAGACAAATACAAGTCGACTGTAAAAGCTTCTGCAAATCTATGATGAAAGGTTAATGAAGTCAAGTGTGTAAATGCCACATGTTCAGAAATGGGAATATTCATCACAAGGAGCAGGGAAATGCCAAGGTAATTAAAGGAACATTGTTTTGTTCCTCTCTTTACAGAAGATGAAAAAGTGACCATCCAGAAATATCAGGGAGCTAAAATTCTGATTAAGGTGGGGGAGGGGGTGGGGAGACTGAAAATGATTAGAGTGAGCAAGAAAATAATGCTGTAAAAAAATAGGGACTAAATTATTCAAACTGATGATGGAACCCAAAGTAGAAACAGAAATGCTGGAATACTCAGCAGGCCAGGCTGCATCCATGACAAGGGAAGAAGAGTCAACTCTGTTTTTCTTTCTTACAGGTGTGACTGGACCTGACAAGTATTCCAGCATTTCTGCTTTATTTTATAAAGGGAACTAAAAACTGATAAATTCCCTGGGCCAGCGTTCTCGCTGATTCCATCGTCAGTTGCCGTCCTGACCCTGGTGGGAGCCTCCGACGCAGGCTCTCACCTTAGTCTCGGCGTCCCCAGGCCAGAGCTCTGGACGCCACCTCTTCCCTTCCTTCCCCACATTTACTCCTTGCTCTTAACTCTCCTGCTTCTCAATTTTGATCTCTCCATTTCAGGAGACAAACTATTCACAGGTATTTTCTCTCAACCCATTAACTCGCACAATTGCCTGAACTTCACCTCTTCCCATCCTACGTCCTCTAAAGATTTTGTTCCTTTCTCTCATTTCCTCTGTCTCCACTGCATCTGCTGTTAGGATGAAGCCTTCCATACCAGGACATCCCAGGTGTCCTCTACCTTCAGAAAATGTGCTTCCCCTCGATTGCCATTAACTCAGCCCTCACCTGCATCTCCTTTATTTCCTGTGCATCTGTGCTGGCCCCTACATCCTCACCCTCAACAACCACTCCACCAGCAATATCTCTGCAATTCCTGCCACCTTCAACGTGATCCCACCACCAGATGTCTTCCCCTCCCCTTTCCACTTTCCGTGACTCCCTCAAAAACTCATCCGTTCCCATCAATCAGCCCTTTGTACCTTACAATTTGACTGCAATAAGTGCCTCGTTTGCCGCCATACCTCACCCCTCACTGCCATTCAGGGCCCCAAACACTCCCTCCAAGTGAAATGACACTTCGCATGTGAATCTGCATGGGGTCACTTACTGCATCTGATGCTCCCGCTGTGACTTCATTTACATGAGAAAGACTGGTGCAAAATGTCTTGCTCTGTCCTAGCGGCCAACCATTTCAATGCCACACTGACCTGCCTGTTCATGTACTGCTAAGTTGAGGCCACCCATAAATTGGAAGACCAACACCTTATATTCTATCTCGACAGACTCCAACCAGATGGCATCAATATCAACCTCCATTTTATGTTAACACTGCCTACCCACCCTCTTGTCCCTCTCTCTCATCTCACAATCTCATTCCTCCAGCTCCCATCCTGTTCCATTTCTTCCCCTATCAAAGAACTATCTTTCCAACATCTCTGCCTTCTCCCCTTATCACTTCCCACCTTCGTTCTCTTTTTCATGCTCCCATCTGCCTGCACCTCTCACCCGTGAGCCTGTGACCCTCCCCCTCCCACACCCCGACCTTTATGTGCAGGTATCTGCCTGATTTTTTCAGCATTCCTGAAGAAAGGCTCAGGCACAAAACACTGACGGCCTTTTGCTTCCTATGAATGCTGCATGACCTGTTGAGTTTCCCCAACACTTTATGCTCTGTGATAGCATCTCCAGATTTCTGGTTTACTTTTGAATTCCCTGAGTATTATAGTTGGTGCAGAATACAATCCAAGTTTTCATAAACCTAATTCATCCAATTTATCTGTTCTACTTTTTTTTGCTCAGTGTCAGGATCCCTTCTTACCCTCAGCTCACTCTCTCTCTCTCTCTCTCTCTCTCTCTCTCTCTCATAATAATACTGGTTCCCATGAGTCAGTCCCCAGCAGCCTGATGCAAGTCCTTCTACTGCAATTCTCCAGCAGCGCACAGCCTGTGTGGGTCCCTCAGCTGCTGGGCCCTTCGCTGGTCCACTGCCAATGTCACCTTCCCTGTAGCGTCATCTCCCAGGCTTCCCCTCCCCCCCCCCCCACATTTCTGGTGCAATATCTAGGTTGCTGCTCTGCAACCCCTCATGGTACTCTGCCCAGCACAGCTGCCACCATCTTGGGCACAAACTTCTTCTGTGGTTGCAGGATTTTAATTTTAAAAAAAATCACACTTGGTTCCTCTAATGGTCTGTTTAAAACCTGTACGCAGCCTTTCTTCATGTCTGGGCAGTAGGACCCTGTGGAGCAGTGCTAAATCTCTGCTCCTGGGTCTGCACCAGTGAAAACCCCACTGTTACAGCAGATAGAGCAGTGCCACCATTTGTTTTCCACTGGAGAAAATATGCAATGTGATGTGGCCGACTTTCTTAAACAATCTGGACCTGCTCTTGGGAAATGTGACAGGTCAAGTGCTTAGGGTGTCAGTCCAAGAGCACTTTGGAATCAGGAACTATAACGTCATTAGTGAGAGTCATAGAGCGTGGAATCAGGCCTCAGCCCAACTTGACCAATCCCAGGATAGGAGAATATAAAACTAGGGGGCATAGATTTAAGAGGAGAATGGAATGATTTAAAGGTACCTGAGAGGCACCTTCTTTACATGCAGGTTGTGTGACTCGTACTGTACTGGCAATAACCACACCAGCAATGTGAGTATAAGACAGCTTTAATAAACTAATATGTACACTAAGAGGTCTTGTCTCTCTGGAAGGCTAGATTGTAGCTTTGGACTACTTTATATACAAGGTCACCGGGATGACCCCTGGTGACCTAGTGGTGTAATTACATATCACCACACATACCACCAGGTTCAGGAACAGCTGCTACCCCTCCACCATCAGACTCCACAACAACAAACTCAATCAGAGACTCATTTACGAATTCTTCCACTTTATTGATTTTTTTTCTCTTGTATTGCACAATTAGTTTGTTTAGATTTCTTTATTTGTTTACATGTATACACATTTTCTTGAGCAGTTTTTTGCACTGCCAATGAGTGGTAATTCTGCCTCCCCTGTAGGGAAAAGAATCTCAGGGTTGTATGTGATGTCATACATGTACTCTAACAATAAATCTGAAATCTGAATCTGGGACTATGAGGGGGGATAATTGCGAAATTTAGACAGGCGCATGAGCAGGGAAGGTTTAAAAGGATATAGGCCGGATGTAGACAAATGCGACTAGTTTGGTCGGCATGGACAAGTTGGATTGAAGTGCCTTGCTTTTCTACAGTGACACTATGACTTACATAGCAATAAAATAATTTATTTCACTGTGCATTTGAAATACACATGCTCTTCCAAAAGATGCATTTGTCAGGTAAGATTGATTGTTCTCAAATGCCCATACAACATTACCATAGTCGCTTTGGGATTTTGATGCCCAGTTGATTGAGCTGGCTGTAATTCTTCCAACAGCCTGTCAATCTGCTACACACATGGCAAGGGTTGTTACGGAAAACTTGGCAAACAGGATTTAGCTCTGAGACAGATTGTCACCCAATTAAATGAGAGTTTAATTTCCCTTGGTGATATGTTAGTTAATCTGTCATTGTTTAAGTTCTTTTGCAGGTTTATTTATACTGTTAACATTCTGCATCTTCTTTTATGCAAACAACAGATTAACTCATGCAGAAGCAATGGCAATTCAAGCTTTTGCACTTTACCTTCTTAAAGATTTTAGTTGCTGTTTTGTATTTTTCTTGTTTGTCCTGCTAATCTTCTGAGGTTCTTGTTTTAGACTTTGCATGTCAGGGTTTTCCCAAGGAGATGGTGGAATATTGAGCAGACAAAGAATTGCTGGAGAAAGTCAGACAATGTTTTGAGTTTAAATGCTTTATCAAGACCTCGATCGAGAGATTTTTGTCATCTTAAGACCATATCAGTAGTTGGTTTCCATAACCTGTATTTACAATATTCTAAAATCTCCTGCAACAGAAATCTAGAATGGTTGAGGAGGGTGGGTGGAATGAGTGTTCTTTTGTGATTTAGACCCAGGATAAATTATGTGGCTCTTTTTAGACATCGTCACAGTGGCCACACTTCGAAAGGTTCTTCATCCGTGAAATGGTTAAAAATGAGTTGCCATGCGGCAGCCTGCAATTGCAAAGATCGATCCGGCACATTGCGTGGCAGCAGACGTGGACAGAGATCGCTAAAGTGACTCCCAGGACAACGAACCAGCGGGGGTAGAAGTTGGGGCAGCATCAGACCAACAGCCCTAAAATGGCATTGGTCAAGCTGCCCAGCTAACTCAGCAGAAACAGTCTGGGGAAGAAGGGCATTCATATGCATGGATGTTCCTACCCGCTATTGTTATTCATACGGCTGACTCAGTCAATCAGCAAAAGTTGCAGGAACCTGAACAATATAAAAGCAACCTTTCCACCCCTAATAAATGAGTGAGCTTAGCCTTCCACACTGTGTGTGTGTTTTTTGTAGCGGTCGGCTACAATTGATGACCCTGATGGTTTAGAAGAAATCTAAGCAGCAGTCAGCGTAGTCGGCCTGAAGCTCCTGACCTTCTGGACAGTTCGACATGGCATGTAGTTCGACCAGGCGGATGCTCAGTTCCAGATCACAGCAGAGACCACCTGGTAATACCATATGGTCAGCGCCCTGGATCTGCAGACTGCAGTCAGAGTGGCCAACTTTATCCACAGGCCACCATCGGAAGGCACTAACACTGCCTTCAAAGAGCTGTTAACTGAGACGTTCGGACTCTCGCGGTGAGAGCGAGGAGCACGTTTGTTCCACCTGGATGGGCTTGGACACAGATCCCCATCAGCACTCATCAATGAGATGCTGGCCCTCCTGGGAGATAAGCAGCCCGGCACTATGTTCGAGCAGGCGTTTCTGGAACAGATGCCTGAAGACATCCAACTGCTCCTGGCGGATGCGGATTTCACCAACCCCCAGAAAGTCGCAGCACAGGCAGACATTCTGTAGAAACAGAAACAGAAGTGCTCGGCTACCGTGGGGCTCGTAAAGAAGTCCCGCAATCAGATCAGAGCAGTCCCAAGCAGGTAACAGCAGACGAAAGGCAGGAGTGAGTCCAGCGACAGATGGTGCTTCTACCACTGGAGATGGGCACTGAGACCCACTGATGCCTGTCCCCCTGCAAGTTCCAGAGAAACGACAAAGCCAGCCATCGCTGATGGCCACCAAGAGAACCTCCTGTATGTCTAGGACCGCCTGTCCAGCAGATGCTTCCTGGTGGATATAGGAGTAGAGGTCAGTATGATACCCCCGACAGGGTTGGACACTAGGCGCAGGCTAGCATGACCCATGTTGAGGGCTGCCAAAAACAGCAGCATATGGACCTATGGCACTCGTAGGGCCGAGCTGCATTTCGGGACAGTCACTTCTCATGGAAGTTCACACTGGTTGCATTGGATTTCCTGCGAGCCCAAAACCTTCTAGTGGACCTTAAGGGTAAGCGACTTATCCACACTGAGACTTACCAGACCATCGCACTTGAGGGGTGCTAGGTTTGTGAACCTGGACTCTGTCCACAGCTCAGAAGATGAGTTCTCCAAGGTGCTTGTGGGATTCCTGGCAATCCTTTCCCTTCAGATCACAGTGAAGATGCCTCGACACGGCGTCAAACATCACATCCTGACCAAGGACCAACCTCTCCATGCAAGGGCAAGATGACTCGCCCGGAGAAGCTCCGACTGGCCAAGGAGGAGTTCTGCAAGCTCGAGAAGTTGGTGTTGTTTGACAATCATACAGCCCATGGGCCTCGCCCCTGCACATGGTGCCTAAAGCAACTGGGGACTGGAGACCATATGGCGACTATCGCCGGCTCAATGAAGTCACCACCCCGGACTGTTACCCTGTTCCACACATCCAGGATTTTGCAGCAAACCTGCCTGGGGCAACGATATTCTCAAAGTGGACCTCGTGCGAGGATATCACCAGATCGCGGAGCATCCTGATGACATCACTAAGATGGCCATCATCACTTGATTTGGGCTGTTTGAGTTCCTGAGGATGCCATTCGGGCTCAAAAATGTGGCACAGACATTCCAGTGACCGATGGATGCAGTGGGCCGAGACCTGGATGGCACTTTCGTCTACCTCGACGATATCCTCGTGGCAAGTAGAACCCGATAGGAACACCTTCAGCACCTCTAGTCATCTGCAGGAGTTCAGCTTCACCATCAACCTGGCCAAATGCCATTTTGGCCTGAACATCATTGACTTCCTGGGCCACAGAATTACAAAGGATGGGGCCACACCACTGCCCGACAAGGTAGAGACTATCCGCAGCTTCCTGAAGCCCAGTACAACCAAAGGTCTGCAGGAGTTCGTGGGGATGATAAACTTATATCTCAGGTTTATCCCAGCAGCTGCCCAAGTGATGCGCCATCTGTTCATCCTGATGTCCGGCAAGGAGAAGGACCTGACCTGGGACGACAAATTCATACGTGCGTTTGTGGAAACCAAAGAAGCCCTGGCCAAACCTGCACTCCTGACCCACCCCAGACCAGATGCACCCATAGCCCTCACAATCGATGCCTCAGGAACAGATGTTGGTGGAGTCTTGGAGCAGCAGATAGGAGGAATTTGGTACCCACTAGCTTTTTTCAGCAAACATCTGTGGCCCTCAGAACTAAAGTACCGTGCTTTCGATAGAGAGCTGGTGGTGCTGTACTTAGCCATCCGCCACTTCTGGTACTTTCTTGAGGGAAGGGCTTTCACGGACCACAAACCACTGACTTTTACCCTGGCTAAAGTCTCCGATCCCTGGTCAGCCCCCCAACAGAGATACTTGTCTTACATCTTGGAGTACACCAATGATGTCCAGCACAGGCAAAGACAATGAGGTCGCGGATGCCTTGTCAAGACACAGGATCCACTCCCTGCTCAATGGTCTGTACTTCGCAACACTGGCAGAGCCACAGCAGCAGGATGACGAGATCCCGCAATACAGGACCGCTCACACAAACCTTTGGCTTCAGGATGTTGCAGTCAGCACAGATACTATCACCTTCCTGTGCGACGTGGCCACCGGTCAGTTTCGAACTATTGTCCTAATGGCATGGAGACGACGAGTTTTTGATTTCATCCACAGGCTGGCATCCATCAGGACTATGGTCCGGCTGGTGGCCAGCAAGTACGTGTGGTGTGGACTGCAGAAATAAGTCCGGGGGTAGGCCAAGGCATGTACGCAGTGCCAAACAGCCAAAGTCCAGCGACACACCAAGGTCCCCCCACAGCCTTTTGACCCAATGGAATGCAGTTTGACCACATTTTTATGGACATAGTGGGACCCTTGCCAATCTCTCAGGGTTTCAACAACCTGCTCACAGTGGTCGACTGCTTCACCTGGTGGCCAGAAGTAATACCCCTGGCCGACATATCCACCAGGTCCTGTGCCAAGCACTCCTCTCATCCTGGATTGCAAGATTCAGACTGCCACAGCATATCACTTCTGACCGAAGTGTACAGTTCACCTCCAGTTTGTGGACCGACATTGCCAACCTGTGGGGCATTCAGCTACACCATACGATGGTATACCACCTGCAAGCCAATGGGATGGTGGAGAGTCTCACAGGCACCTCAAGACTGCCCTCATGACCAGACTCAAGGGCCCCAACTGGGTGGACGAGCTACCATGGGCACTACTGGGCATCCGAACAGTGCCAAAAGAAGACCTCCACGCTTCCTCCACTGAACTCGTCTACGGAGCCTCACTTACAGTTCCCGGAGATTTCGTTCCACAGGCCAGAGGTCAGCAGGATGAGACAACCACCTTCTTGGACAGGCTGCGCGAAAAGATCGGTATCCTGGCTCCGATCCCACCCTCCAGTCACGGACAAGCAAAGTCCAACATCCCCAAAGAACTCAAGGATTGTGAGTACGTGTCTGTACGCAGAGGACCCCACCGTTCAGCACTGCAGAGCCATAAAAAGGTCCCTTTCAAGTCATCCAGAACAATGGAGCCACCTTCGAGCTGGACATCAGTGGTAAACCAAAGGTCTTCACTACAGATAGACTCAAGCCTGCCCACACAGACCCAGCAGAACCTGTGGAGACACCAGCACCTCAACACTGAGGCAGACCACAAAAGACTTTGGGGACTATACCTATGAACTCTATAGATTGTAATACTGGTTCTGTGGGTGGGGGGGGGGGGGGTGGTGGCCCGCAATTGCGGAGATCGGGCTGGCACATTGCGCGGCAGCAGTCATAGATGGAGATCGCTAAAGCGACTCCCAGGACTTTCACTTAGTGTTTACCACCACACAAGCAATTCTCTGATATTCTATTTGTCATGAAACATCTGGAAACGGGTCACAGATAGTAGAAAGTATGGCTCCACACAAAAGGTTTCCTCATGGCTTTATCATTAAGACATATAGCATTTTTACACAGGGGCACTTTTACTTTTACACAGCCTTCCTGTGTTTCAGAGTTTGTTGGAGTGGGGGGGACGGGGGTGGAAACGTCGTATACATTAGGCCTGTTTCTTATGGAGCGGCTGTGGTCAATTTACACTGCAGCTGCTCCGTAAAAATGTGGAGGGGTACGAGTGGGAAAAATTATGGGATGGAATTTGCATAAAAGATTCCGGCACGATATTTTGACATTGCCACAGGAGCAGAAATTTTCCTGAAATTTTCTGCTGATCAGTGGCCTTGTAAAAGGGCTTATAGGGAACTTAGAAGTTGACCCTTCAGCCCAACTCATCCATGTTGCCCTGGCATAACTTTCACTGTGGCCACCATCTGACTGCTTGAGCTGTCAAAATTGTTTCCATTTCTTTGATGCTTTGAGACATTTAAATGATTAAAGCAAATCAATAGACAGGATAAAAACAATTGCGATAAATTAATTATACAGATGAATGAAAAAATGGTAAAAATGCGCATCAAATCCTGCGTGGACAAGTGGGCGCCAACGCACATATACCGGGAGTTTCCCAACCAGACGCCTTGGGTGAATTAGAGGATCTGCAACCTGCTGAGGGTGAGACGAATGGCGTTTAAAGCCAGGGATCCAGATCTCCACAAGATATCTAGGTATGACTGGTGGAAGGCTATCTCTGAAACAAGGAGGCAATTCCGGAGGGAAGTGGAGACCATTGCAGCCTACAAAGCCAGGGCCAACACCATGGATAGCTGTGATATTTCATAACCCAATGAGCTGAAAAACCTTTATGCCCGCTTTGAGAAGGGAAACCAAACAGTGCCCACAAGAATCCCTGCAAAGCCTGTGGTCCCTGTGATATCTCTCTCCCTGAGGCCAAAGTCAGAATATCATTCAAGAGGGTGAACCCTCACAAGGTGTCAGTTACTGATGGCTTACCTGGCAAGATGCTGAAAATCCGTTCCAACCAGCTCGCTGGAATGTTCAGGGACATTTTTAATCTCTCACTGCTGCAGTCAAAGATTCCCAGCTGCTTCAATGGTCATCAATCATTCTGTTGTCTAAGAAAAGTAGAGTGAATTGCCTCAATGATTATCTCCCAGTAGCACTAACCTCTACTATGATGAAATGCTTTGAGAGGTTTGTCATGGCCAGAATTAACATGTACCCAAGCAAAAGACTTGACCCACTGCTATTCGTCTATCATCTCAATTGTTCCACAGCAGACACAATATCACTTAGCTCTGGATCACCTAGAGAACACCATGTCGTGCATTTCATTCACTACAGCTCAGCCTTAAATACTGTTATTCCCTCAATGCAGGGCAACAAGCTTCAAAACCTGGGCTTCTGCAACTGGATCTTTGATTTCGTCCTCAGAAGAGCACAGTTAGTATGAATTGAAAACAATATCTTCTCCTCATTGATGATCAACACAGGTACATCTCACAGATGCATGCTTAGACCACTCAGTATACGCCCATGACTGTGTGTCTAGGCACAATTCTGATGTTATCTACAAATTTGCAGATGACACCAAGGTTGTCGGTAGAATCACAAACATCAATAAGAAAGCACATAGGAGGGAGATGGATTAGCTTGTTGGGTGGTGTCACATCAATAACCTTTCTCTCAACGTTAGCGAAACCAAGTAGATGATTGTGGCCATCAGGAGGAAGTCAGGTGAACACAAAACAGTCCTCAGCAGTGGAGAGGGTCAAGAACTTCAAATTCCTGGGTGTCAACATCTCCGAGGATCTGTCGTGGAGCCTGCATGTGGATGCAATCAGGATAAAGGTTGACTGGAAGGTATATGTTGTGAGGTGTTTGAGGAGATTCGATATGCCACTGAAGACTCTCTAAAACTTCTAGATGGAGAGCATCCTGGCTGGTTGCTTCACTGTCTGGTATGAGGTGCCTATGCTCAGGATGGGGAAAAAACCAAGAAGGTTGTTAACTCAACCTGTGACATTGAGGACATCTACATGAGGCAGTCTTAAGAAAGCAGCCTCTATTCTCAAGGACCCCCACCAACCAGGCCATGCCCTCTTCGCTCTGCTACCATTGGGGAAATGATACAGGAGCCTGAAGATGAGCTCTCAATGGCACAAGGGCAGCCCCTTTCCCTCTGTTGTCAGATTCCTGAATGAACAATGAACCACAGATGTAGCCTTACTTTGACTTCCCCTTGCACAATTTTTTAAATTTTATTTCATAAGGTGGTTTATATAAATGCTAGCACTATGAAGCTGCCTCAAAACAACAAATCTCGTAACACGTTCATGACAATAAATTTTGAATTTGATTTTACCTTCACTAATTTCTTCATTGAAAGTTACCAACTCCATTCAAATGATTGGAGTTATGCTGGACATGCTGGCAAAGGCTGACGTAAATCCGAGGGGAATACCAGTCATGTGTCTTGTCACTGGGCTCAGTATGTTCTGAGGGATCGTTGAATGCAAGTTTGCCAATGAACCCACAGTTGTTGGCAGAAACACAAATGGCAACGAGGAAGCGTACAGGAGGGAAATAGATCAGCTCGTTGAATGGTGTAACAACAACAACATTGCGCTCAAATTTAGCAAAACAAAAAAGATGTCTGTGGACTTTAGGAGGAAGTCAGGGGAAAACAACTCAGTCCTCATCAAGTGCTCAATAGTAGAGAGGGTCAAGAACTTCAAATTCTTGGGTGTCAACATCTCCGAGGATCTGTCCTGGAGCCTCCATGTCGATGCAATCATGGAGGTTCACCAGCAGCTGAGGTGACTGAGGAGATATGGCATGCCATTGAAAACTCACAAAAACCTCTACTGGTGTACTGTGGAGAGCATTCTGGCTGGTGCATCATTGCCTAGCATGGAGGCGCCAACTCTCAGGACAAGAATAAACTCCAGAGGGTTGTTAACTCAGCCTGTGACATCACAGGCACCAGACTTCACTCTATCGAAGACATCTACATGAGGCGGTGCCTTAAGAAAAGCAGTCTCTATCCTCAAAGACCCCACCACCTAGGCCATGCTCTCTTCACTCTGCTACCATCGGATAAAAAGGTACAGGAGCCTAAAGATGGGCACTCAATGGTACAAGAACGGCTTCATCCCCACTGCCATCAGATTCCTGAATAATCAATGAACCCAAGACACTGCCTTACTTGTCGTGCACTATTTTTTTACATTAATTTTGTAAGATGGTTATAATATAATATGGTTTACATTATGACGCTGCCACAAAACACCAAATTTTATGACTTATTCATGACAATAAATTCTGATTCTGATGTCTTAGGGTGCAATGAGAGTTCAGATATGCGATTGTCTATCTCCCAGCATGTTCTATAACTCTGTACTGTGATATGTAGGTATGGAAGTCTGGAATGCACCCATGTACACCCTGGTTCAGAAATGAATAGCTGTCAACTTGATCTGACCTGGCACAAAAGTAAAATATTGAGATGCAGTAAAGTTGAAACAAAAACAGAAATGCAGTACTTACTCAGCAAATCAAACTGCATCCACTTTGGCTTGAAACATGGGCCCGAGTTCTCTCTCCACAGACGTGGCCTAACCTGCTGAAGGTTTGATAAGAATTTTGCACTTAATTTGTGTGGTTATATTACAGATGGTCAAAACTGCATGCTTTTGTTTTAAGAGTTAAAGTGGTGGCTTTGGGTGTGGTGATGGAGAAATAGTTATCAACCATGTTAGAATCTAATAGCCACTGTGACTCAGGAATGTTTTCATTGCACACACAAGAGTGTAATGATCCCTTACAATGAGAATGCTTAAATTTCACGTTTATCATCATCTAAATCTACATATACAACCAAAAAAATTAAAACATTTCTCTGTCCCACTGTACATAGTCACATACGTGCATCCACACATGCACACAAACAATAACACACACCCACACACACCCACACACACACACACACACACACACAAGACCCACGGGAATATAAGAGCCCCCCCCCCCCCCATATCAGCAGGGAACATTAAGATTTATTTTTCATTGTATTGACGGGTAAGTTGGAGAATGGGTTCCTCCTGCAAGGCAACACACGTGAGTGTGTTTGTACCTTCGCTCACCTCGATGGAAATGCTCCAGCTTTGCGTGGCCGAGATGCCGAAGCCGAATTTGTCGTTAAAATGCTCATTGGAGCTTTTCACTGTGTTGGGCTGAGTCAGACAAGCACCCATTCCTACTCGTGGCCCGCCGCTGGCCTCCTTGCACAAGAGCAACAGAAGCAACATGTCCTCTTGCCCGCCCCACACTGAGGCTCAGGCTTCTTCCCCACCCTCCCCCCCCCCCACGATTGAATGACAAACGCCACGAGACCGGCAGGCACGCGAGTGTGGGAGGAAGAGAAGCTGGTCACTGGAGCAATGGGCAAGGTCCTAACATTGTGGGGAGGAGATGATCGCTTATTTTGAGGGGGATTGCTTGGCCTCGGTGATCAGGCGCTGAGCCTTTGACGAGCAGAGTTCCCCTGAGCAAATTGAGTGAGGCATGGGGGCGGATGGCAGCCAGCGAGCGGCCATCTTTCCCCGCGCCTCATTCAATTTGCTTGGGGGACTGTGCTCATTGAAGAAAGGCTCAGTGTGGAGCCTGATCACCGAGGCCCAGCACTTTCCTCAAAGTAAGTGATCGATTGTACCATCTGCGTGTAAAACAAACACGGCTATTGGGCTGCTGGTGACGTCTTTGGAATTGAGAAGTTATTATCCTTATGAGCTGCATTGCCCAGTCGTGAACATCTGGGCCAACATACAGGTGAACAATGTAGGTGCAAACTCAAGATAGACAGTTATAAACTTCTTTACAATCTGTGGTTCAGGACGTGGCTAATACTATGAGAATCCCTTCTAATCTGATTTTTCTGGCACTGCTTTGGAGCTTAATTCATAGTAAGCTTGTACTTTTCATCTTCCCATTTTCAGAATGCACTCCTGATTCATCTTTGAACTCTTAAAAAAAAAATAAACTTTCATGTCTACCTTTTGAAGTTAACAATCTGCTTGGAAGGAGCTTATATCCTTTTGCTGCCTCAAATCTGCAAAAGAACAGAAAGCATCTCATGGAGCGATGAACACCAAACTAATTGGTGTCGGCTTTGATTGCCATTAAAGGCACACACACAAAAAAAAAGAAGGTCCAAGTATCATTGGAAATTGCTTCTGGGATGGCACTTACGTACTGAGAACCAACTTCCGGAATTGAATTGTTTATTGTCATGTACACTGAGATAGAGCGAAAATCTTGTTTTCTTTGGTGCTATACAGACAAGTTAACCTATCCTTGAGTGTAACATGTCATCCAAAATAAAATGAAAGAGGAGAGTATGGTGTGGCAAAGATTAAAAAAATGTTCAGTCAGAAACAGTGCAAGGCAGCATCAATGAGAGGTCTGATAACAGTGGGGAAAAACCTGGCCTTGAATCTGGCGCTGGTGCTTTCAGATGGTTGCATCTTCTGCCTAACACAGTGGTTCCCAACCTTTTTCTTTCCACTCACCACCACTTGAAGATACTACTCACATACCTATGCCATGGGTGCTCTCTGATTAGTAATGGATTGCTTCAGGTGGTATGTGGGTGGGAAGAGAAGGTTGAGAATCACTGCTCTAGACCCAATTGTTACTGAAATATTTGGCTTGAGAAAAATTGTCATTGGCCCATTTCCTTTGAAGTTATGAAACCGTGCACATAACGAGTCAATGAGGTGCAATTAAAACAGTGGTTTTCAACCTTTTTCTTACCACCCACATACCACCTGAAGCAATCCCTTACTATTCACAGAGCGCCCATGGCAGGGGGAATTCTTAAAGTGGTATGTGAGTGGAAAGAAAAAGGTTGAGAACCGCTGGCCTAACGGGATGGGGGAGAAGAGTGTTTGATGGGGGCGGGATGAGTCTCTTGATAAGCGTGCATCTTACTTGATTAGTATTGATTCCAAGATGAAGGGGATTGAGAAGATGATATTGAATTGGGTTGGATTTTGATTGCAAGCTCACTAACAGAGAAGCTCATCATATTTTGCTAATATTGCATGTTGAAAAATTGAAAATTAATGCGTATTTATGAAGTGTCCAGTGATGAATCGATTTTGATAAATAATTTGAGATGATGTGAAAGGTTGTATGTTGATTGTCTAAACATTAGTTATTAAAATATTTGCTAAATTAGAATCCGCTTTTAAAGAAATGCCTTTTCCAGCAATTTGCTGCATATCCAAGATATGCATACCTTTTCCACACTTAACACTTTTTAAATGAGTTTTGAAATTTATTCAACCTTTCTTGCTCCAGCATCACTTTAAAAAGGGAAAGTGAGTTGCTGCACACACAGCAATTGTTCAATTCATTCTATATTTCTTACATCTAAGTAGATTTGATTTATTCTGTTCAACATTTTTCTGACAGATACAGCAAATCAACAGGATTAACAAGCATTTCTAGTCAGTTTTGACAGTATATGTCTGTGATGGCTGCAGAAAATAGAAAACATAACAAGAATTGTTCTTTCTCAAGAGATGGTTATCCGGATGAGTTAGCGAATCAGATCCTTAAATACACTACTCAGCTATCTTAGGGTAACAAAGGATAACTATTAATATATAGCTTTACAATGTGTCAATTTTCATCATGTAATGATCGTCAGTGGGTCTTGTGCTCCACAATGCTGAGAAATGAACATGGCACCCATGGTTAGCTGGAGGTCAGCACAACGCTATTACAGTGCCAGGGTCTCTGCTGGGTTCTCCCCATGACCTGTGTGTTCTGTGGGTGCTCTGGTTTCCTCTCACTGTCTAGAAAAATGTACGGGGTTGGTAGGTTAATTGGGTGGTACGGGTTTTATGGACTGGAAGGACCGTCTGCAGTGCTGCATCGTTAAGTTTATTTTAAAAAAAGAAAAAAATATTGTAGCTCAGCCTAATTTAAATGAACTCAGTAGGCTGCTTGTGTAAAACATGCTGACTGTAGCTGGCTGGTGGATTGGGAGGACTCTAAATGTCACAGTTTAGCGACGGGTTTAAGGCATCTCGTAAGCTCACAAAGGGAAAGCGAACAGCATCCGTGAGATTGGGAACGTGATCAACAATGCCCATTGCACATGAATTTAAACACAGAGCTCCGCATTATCATTGATGGTCCTTGTTATGAGAGATGTATCCGGGAGGACAGTAAGGTAGAATAGCATGTCAATATCACCTGCCTTGACTCTAAATCTTGGCTGGAGTGCTCCAAATGAATGAATGGACTTGTTGATGTGAGCATTCCTTCCCATCTCCTATATGTACTATTCAGCTGTGAAAGGCTGTCTTAATCTTAGACTTACTCCTCCACTTCCTGATGCCTTACTTCAACTAAAAAAAAACACATTTTTTGGGATTATTTTATTTATAAATTTTAAACACAAAGTCATAATTACATTACATTCAATTCCAGGCATTATTTTTAAAAAATTACATGTGATATATATAATCCCATCCAACCATCCCACCCTCCCCTTCCCCTCCCCCCAACCCCTGGAAAAAAAGGAAGTAGAAAAAAGAAAAAAAAACTGGAGGACGCCAAGAAAATAAAACATTGATACTATAAAATCCATTGGAGGTTACCAAGAAGTGAGGTCTTCAGAGAGCCTATTAAACATGTAAACCCAAATTTTGGAAATGTGGGTGCTGAAATTTTCCAAAAAACATGATTTTTATCTCACAGATTATAAGTAATCTTCTCTAATGGTATACAACTGTGAAGTTCTACATGCCATCGTTCCATACTTAAATCTATTTCTGACTTCCGCATTCTTATTTCCTAGAAACTGCTAAAGCAATTAACACAAAATCAGTTTGATAGATATTTAATTTTAATTTTGACCTTATAGACTTAATATTACTCAATATTCTTGCTCTCCTGTCTTGCTTCCATTTACTGCTAATTTCTTCCATTGAAAATATTCAAACTCTCATGTAAAGGCCTGATTGTATTAAAATGTAGGCGCTGCCAGAGCTGCTGTAATACGGCAGCAATGCCGCTGTTGTGAATCCAGGAATAAGGGGAGCGGGGACACGGCGCTGCTCCACTGGGTCCTACTGCCTGGTACTGATGATAATTGCTCTGTACAGGCTTTAACTGGCCTGTTAAATATGTCAATGCTTTTTTTAAAAAAAAATCCTGCATCCAGGATGGCCAGTGCTTAAGATGGCGGCACCTGTGCTGGATAGCAAACCACAATGATTTGCAGACTCCAGCGGAATAGTGGGCTCGTGCAAGGCACCAGGAATAGGGAGAACATTTACCCCCCCCCCCCATCTCCCCCTTTGAGAAGGAGAAGCATAGGAGATGACCTTAAAGGGAAGGTGACCACGGCAGTAGACCCATGAGGAGGTTCAGCAACCGGAGGACTCACACCAAGCTGCAAGCTGTTGCCGACGCAGTCGAAGGCTGAAGGCTGCTAGAGACTGGCTCATGGAAACCAGGTATTGGAACTGGGATTCCAGACAGTGCTGAAGGGAAGAAAAGTTCCTAAGGGCCACAGGCACTGAAGGCTTCTGATCACGTAAGAGGTTTGGATCTGGAGCTAGAGTTGCTACTGGATTGAACAGGAGGTTTTGCAGCTGCAGAATCTGTGGGAGCACTGACGGCAAATCATGAACACTCTTATACCTCTGGTGGTACTCACTTTTGCATATCTTTCTCTATTTTTTGGCAATACTCATAGTGACACTTTGCCTTATGGCAGACAAAATTATGTATATTACATTTTTATGTGTTATTAAGTGACAAAAATAGAAGGAATCTTGAACCTTTAACCAATTAATCTTCTTCCAGCTTTAGCACATTGAAGAAACAATGATACTTGGAACTCAGAACACACAACCTGATATTGTTTTTAATTCAACCCCTTTCAACTGCAAACTCTAATTAGTGGGGCTATGTCCACCCAGAAATTGAAACAAATAGAGGCAAGGCAGAGAGCTTGTCAGAACTTCAACATTAAAGGGAATATCGAACTGGTACTACCATGCACTCGATCGCATGGGCAGTCAGAACAGGAATGCTATTCGTGTTCAAGTTCATTATCATATACAACCCTTCTCCGTGGATTGTCACCTTGTCGTGGTGGAGAAGCTTGTGTGGTCCAAAGATCCAGAGACTGATGCCATCTGGAGCTATGCTCTTGGTAGGGTCACCCATGGCAGTAAGGTCGAGGGTGAGATCCCTGACAAGGGACAATCCAACCAAGTCTTCAACGCTGGAACGGGCGGATGAAGTTGCTTTGAACTCCACGGCTATGAAAGCGGACGAAGGCTGCAGCAAATCCATTAGCTCCAATCGTCGTGGTTTCATGCCATTGAGATTAGTTGGCCGATTTGTGAAGTATCGTGCGCTTCTTTGAGTGCAATATCAAGGACACGTTAAACAAATATTTGCATAGGTGCCTTCACTCTGTCGGAACATGGCCATCATCCCTGACCAATGGGGGATAGCCACAATAACACATACAACCAGACGAGACAGCATTTCTCTGGACCATGGTACCCACACATACACTCACAATGCACAGTACATAATAATCACATATGCATAGAACATTACAGCATAGCACAGGCTCTTTGGCTCACAATATTGTGCTGACCTGTAATAAGTAAATATTTTGGGATTATTTACTTGGTTATAGTATGCAGCCTGCTGGAATAAACAATTTCCCAGGCTCGCAGCCCAGATTTTGATGCAGCTTTATCTATTTCTTGATGTAATGTGCTGGATAGAAAGGGTCCCCTATCATTCTTTGAGCCCTATTCAAACAATGCTTCCTGTAAATGTTGTCAATAGAGGACAGGGAGACACCAGCAAACTCCTCAGCCATTTTGCTGATCCTCTGTATTGACCAGGTCCGATGCATTGCAGCTACTATTCAATGCAATGATGCAGCCATACAGGACACACTCAATTGTGCTCCGGTAAAATTTTGCCACGATGGGAGCAGGTAGCCTTGTCCTCTTCAGCTCCCGAAGAAGTATAGGTGGTGCTGAACCTTCCTAAACAGTGAGGAGGTGTTTTGGGTCCAGGATATTTTGCCCTTTGTATGCACACCAAGGAACTTTCCATGTTATTCCATGTTATCTTAAAACAGTTGGAATAGTGGGAATTATTTGACAATAAGAGGAAATGAACATTGAATAACATTTCTCTCTGACGTATCTCATACCTTGATGAAGAGCTCTAGCCCGAAATATTGGTTATTTATCTTTACCTTTGCTATACATAATACACAGTTTGACCTGCAGAGTTTCACCAGGATTGTGTATTTAATTCGATCATAGTGTCTGCAGACTCTCAGGTTTACATGTGATGTTAGTTCAGGTCAGTGTCTGAAGGAATCCATGTGGACTGTGGGCTACTGGAGACTGGCAACTGATGGATTCAAACCAGACTGTGAGTGGCTGGAGGCTGGCTTGTGGAAGCAGGTGCTAGAATCAGGATTTGTGAAGAGGCCAAGGGCAAGAAGGGCTCCTGAAGGGCCTTGGGCACTGAAAGCTTCCTGAATGCAATGGAGGTTTGGAGCTGGGAGTTCAGGTTTTCCAATTAAGCAGACCGAAGGCTGCAGAGGTTGTGGGAGTGCTGGAGGTGAATCCACGGACACTCAACGTCTTTGAAAGGACTCTCTTATTATTGGGGGCAACCAATTGTGCTCATGGCTCCTCTTTGTGTGACTTTACAGCAGGCAGAATTTGGCGAATGTTGTGTATTATTGCAATGCATCTGTGAACGCGGGGAGGAGCAGCTAAAAAAGAAATGGGAGAGGTAGGTTGGTTTAAATTTCGTCAGGGTCTGCGAGACCAAGACTGAAAAAGAAGAGGAGAGGTGAAAAAGCAACAGGAGAAATAGGTGCTCATTTAAATTTTTTTCCGGGGCTGCAACAGCAGACTGTGAACAAGAGGAGGAGCTGTTAACAAGCAATGGGAGAGGTAGGTGCTCAATTAAATTTCTCCATTGGCTAATTAGCTAATAAAAGGAAGGTAAAGTTTAGCAGAGTGGTCCAATGTAGGAGTGGGACTTTGATGCTTTAGTTCTAGAGGCCCAGAGTCAGAGTGAGACTTTGAGCTTTGGCTTGAGAGGCTTCAGGCTGAGATGGAGTTGTAAGATTTAAGGCAAGGTAAGAATAGTATTTTCAAACTTTCCTCTTTAATAGACAGTAGGAATGGCAACCAGGGCTCCTTTTGCAGAATGTGGATAGTCAGGGAAGCCAACAGTATCCCTAACAATTTCATCTGCGGGATATGCATCCAACTGCAGCTACTTTCCAACCATGTTAGGGAATTGGAGCTGGATAAACTCTGGATCATTCAGAAGGCTGGGGGGGGGGGGGGGGTGGGGGGTGGAGGTTGATAGACAGAAGTTAGAGGGATGCATTCTCACCTAGGAGATAGGAGGAATGTAACAGTTGGGAGAGGGAATGGAAATAGGCAGGCAGTACAAGGTACCCCTGGGGCCATTTCCCTTAGCAACAAGTATAATCCCTTTGGATACTGCTGAGGGCGATGATCTATGTAGGCCAGCCAACAGCTAGACCAATAGCACCATAGTCAGATCTGAGCTTCAGAAAGGAAGGGTGAATATAGTTGGAACAATAGTCCTAGGGGACTCAATAGTTTTGGGAACAGATAGGAGATTTTGTGGACACAAAAGAGACTTCAGGATAATGTGTTACCTCCTGGGTGATGAGGTCCAGCATGTCCCTGAACAGGTGCAAGCTAGGGAAGGTCACATCGGGAAGGTAGTGCAGACTAATCCGTGGCTGAAAGGATGGTGCCGGGGGCAGAGTTTCAATTTCTTGGATCACTTGGACCTTTTCAGATGAAGGGGTGACCTGTAAAAGTGGGACCTGACTCAAGGGGAACCATATCATGGCAAGGAGGTTCGCTAATGCTGTTGGTTGGAGGGGGGGGGGTCCTTTAATTTAGATTCAGAGGGGGATGGTTGGGAGTTTGTATGGAAGAACAGGCAGATGGGGAAAAATTGCAGCCATTGAGATGTGCTGGTAATGGAGCAGAGACAACAGAGTTGAGAGTAACAAATACTTGGCTAAATGTTTTGTATTTAAATGTGTGCAAAATAAGAAATAAAGTGGAAGACCTTGTAGTACATCTACATATTCCCAGGTGTTGTGGCCATCATGGAGTTAGGGCTAAAGGATGGATGTCATGGGATCTTAATGCCCAAGGATACACAGTGTATCAAAAGGATAGGCAGGTAAGTAGAAGGGATGGTGTGGGCTCTGTTGGTAAGGAACAACATTAAATCATTAGAAAGAGGTGACAAAGGATCTGAAGACAGATTCATTGTGGATTGAGTTAAGAAATGGCAAGGGCTAAAAGGTAGTTATATACAGACCTCTGAATGATAGTCAGGATGAGACCACAAAATAGAACAGCAAATAAAAAGGGCTCATCAGAAAGGCAATGTTACAGTGGTCATGGGGGATTTTAACATGCAAGTAGATGGGGGAATCAAGATTGGACCTGGATCTCAAGAGAGTGAATTTGTAGAAAGCCAACAAGATGGCTTTTGAGAGCATCTTGTTGATGAATCAAATGCTGGTTGGCTGCCAGTTGCTAGTGGTGTTCCACAAGGCTCGATGTGGTGGCCTCTTCGTTTTGTGTTGTATATTGCTAATTTGTATTATGAGAGGAATGGCTTTGTGGCCAGGTTTGCAGATGATATGAAGGGAGGTGGAGGAGCAGGTCACTTTGAGGAAACAGGAAGGCTGCAGAAGGACTTGGACAGAATAGGAGGAGGGGCAGAAAAGGGGCAATGTTGGTAGAAAAAAATAAATAAAAATGGACTATTTTCTAAATGGGAGAAAAGTGAAAATTCCCAGATGCAAAGGGACCTGGGAGTTTGTATACAGGATAGTCTGAAGGTAAATTTGCAGGTTGAGTCGTGATGAAGAAGGCAAATGCAGGGCTGGCCTTCATTTCAGGAGGAATAGAATAGAAGAGCGGGGATGTGATGTTGAGGTTTTAGAAGCCACTGGTGAGATCTCATTGGAGTATTGTGTGCAATTTTTCATTTAAGAGAAGAGGTGCTGACAATGGATAGGGTTCAGAGAAGGTTCACAAAGATGAATCCAGGAATGAAATGGTTATTATATGAGGAGAGTTTGACAGCTCTTGACCTGCACCCATTGGAATTTAGGAGAATGAGGGGAGAATAATTTCAAATGTTGAAAGGCATGGACAGAGTACATATAGAAACGTTGTTTCCCATAGTGGGCGTCTGGGACAAGAGGGTACAACATCAGGTTTGAAGGGTATCTGCATAGAACGATGCATAAGAGTTTTTCACCAGAGGTTGTGTTGCCACAGGTCATTTTGTAGGTCAGTTCATTGAGTGAATTTAAGGTTGATAGAGTCTTGATTAGCCAAGTAATCAAAGGTTATGGGAGAAGGCCGGGCAGTAGGGCAGAGTGGTAAAATGGATCAGCTCATAATTAAATGGTGGGACACACTCTATGTGCTGAAGAGCCTATTTCTGATCCTATGTCTTATAATACTGAAATCTTTTCATTAAAAACAAGCAATAGAGAAACAAAATCTGGATATGCTGAGTATTCATCCACTACTTTTTCACGGGTTATGTTGTAAGCATTGTTACTCTAGATGTATCCATTTGTCAACTCCAATATTTGATGGTCTCTTAGAAGTGATTGGCATTTACTTATGAAATTTAAATTTATTACCCATGCATCAATACAGAAGCCCTCTCAATTTCAAACTCCTTGGAACTTGTCAACTTTGGGACAACTTTTACCACATTTTTTTTTTGTGAATTTTTAACTCCAAAATAGTGCAGGAGAGTGGCATCTTTTTGTGATACCTGGACAGTAAAACAAAGATTTTTATTGTTTCCAGCACAGGTGACCATTGACCGTTCTCAAACCATATGAATGGCAAGATACATGCTTTATGACCCACATTTATAGTCTTAAAAAATAATTTAGATGGTAACAGAAGTAAGTTGTAAATGAGTACACAAGGTTAATATGACTTTTGTAGTTCTAATCAGACCAGTTAAAGTAAACTCCTTGTTTCTGAACTCACACAGACTCCTGTAAGTCTCAGATTTTAGATTTATTGTCAGAATACATACAACCCTGATTTTTTTCTGTGGGTGAGGCAGAATTACCACTTATTGGTAGTGCAAAAAAAAATGTACAAAGCATATACATGTAAACAAATAAAGAACTTTAAACATATAATGAATGTAAACAAACTGAGTGCAATATTGAGAAAATTAAAAAAAAATCAATAAAGTACACAAATAAGTGTCCTTAATGAGTCCCTGATTGAGGTTGTTGTTGAGTCCTCTGATGGAGGAGGGGGTACAGCTGTTCCTGAACCTGCTGGTACAAGGTTGTGACACCCATACCTCTTTCGTGATGGTGGCAGCAAGAACAGAACGTGTGCTAGGTGTTATGGATCCTTGATGATTGCTGCTGCTTTCAAATGCCAGTGTTCCCTGCAGATGTTCTCGATAGTGGGGAAGGTTTTGCCTGTGATGTCCTGGACTGTGCCCACTACATTTTGGAGGGCTTTACACTCAGATGTTTTGGTGTCCATATTCCAGACCATAATGCAGCCAGTCAGCACACTTGCCACCACACATTTTCCAGGGTTTCTGGTGTCATACAAAAGTTACATAAGTTCCTGCGGAAGTAGAGGCACTGATGTGCTTTCTTCATAATGCCATTAATATGTTGGGTCCAGGAAAGATCATCCGAGGTAGTGACTCCAAGAACTTAAATTTGCTCACGCTCTCCAACTCTGATCCCCAATGTATCCCCCACATATACCTCTGGCTTTCCTTTCTTGAAGTTAACAATCAGCTCCTTAGTTTTGGTGACAATCTCCCTCCTGTGTGCTGACTCATCATCTTCCTTTATACAACCCACTACTGTGGTATTGTTGGCAAATTTGTAGATCTCGAACTGAGCCATGGACCAAGTGCTAGAATTAATAGATAGGAACATGGAATCCACATGGTGGGCATGATAGCCTGTCATGCTGCAGTTATCCCCATTCATGCCCCTCAGGAGTAAAATAACAACATTCCACATGCTGCAGAGGTGAATACACTGGACAATGAAGATTTTTCTTCCTGAAAACATTTGGGTATATTTTATGGATTTGGCCTTCTGATCACGAAAATCACCTAAAAATGTCCTATCATGTACCATTTTTTAGATATAAATGAATTTTATGATTTCCTGTCATGTTTTAAGTCTACTAGTATATGGCCCGAAAAGCAAGTTGTTTTGGTCAGTCCAAGCATGCCGGGGCATCCACTCAGTACAGGTGCTATGTAAATGTTGTCTTAGGCCTGGAAGGCATTTAAAGATGTTGTTGAGAATTTTCTTGGCAACAACAGAGCGCCAAAATACATCCAGCTGATTGAAAATTTGCAACCTTTTGTAAATTGTTTCCACATGACTTAGTTAGTATAATGATTCTTTACTTCTAGACTATATTTAATTTTATTTCGTCTCTCTTTGTTGGGGAAGATAAAATGATTCATATTTATTAATAAATTCTCAGGACAGGATGTCCAGTCATTTTTTTTTCTTCTTAAAATAGGTGGGGTTTTATAAAATAAAACCTTTCTTCCTTTTTTTTTTGAAGATTTCAGTTTGCGGAGATGAGAACATAGTTGTTAATAGTGATGTAATGCAATATATTATATATATTTTTTTCCCTTCTTGATTATGTATTCCTATTCTCATGTATTGTTTACCTATAATATGATTAATAAAAATATTGGAAAAAAAGAAACAAAATATTTAAAAAATATATTTAAAATAAATGTAAAAAAAATAGGGAGTGGACACAGCCCAGGACATCACAGGGAAAACCCTCCCCATCATCGTGAACATTTACAGGGAACACTGCCATCAGAGAGCAGCAGAAATCACTAAAGACCCACTCCACCCAGCACACGCTCTGTTCTTGCTGCTGCCATCAGGAAAGAGGTGTAGGTGCCACAAAACTCACATCACCCAGGTTCAGGAACAGCTGCTACCCCTCCACCATCAGACTCCTCAACAACAAACTCAATCAGCAACTCAATTAAGAACTCTTACTTCAACACTTTATATTTTTCCTCTCTGTATTGCGCAGACAATTTGTTTACATTTCTTTATTTGTTTACATGTGTATGTTGTGCACAGTTTTCCCTTCAATCGCAGTACCAAACAGTGGTTATTCTGCCTCACTGGCAGGAAAAGAACCTCAGGATTGTATGTGATGTCATGTATGTATTCTGACAATAAATCTGAAATCTGATCTAAAACATGTTTTTACATTTCTGTCTGCCAGTATCTGTACTCAGTTGCTTTTACCTGTTTACATAGAAGGTGGAAGGATAGCTTGACCTCCTACTTTTAGTAATTACAACCTAAGATCATTCAAAGTAGGGTGACAATTCTGAGGTGCTTAAAAATTCTTTAATTTGAGTTCATAGATAACTTAGATAACTATGGTACCATAGATAACTTAGTCGGATAAGATGTCCTTGCCCTGAAACTTTATCTCTGTTTCACTCTCCACGGATAATCACTGACCTGGTGATGCCTCCGCCATTGTCTGTTTCTTCTTTTTACAACCTAAATACTTTCTGCTATGAAATAGATAAATATAATGCCTCGTTTTTGCCAATAATTAATGTTGCCTGCATCTGTTGTGATCAAGTTCTTCACGGGAGAACTTACAGTGCTAGAGGGGTTTGATCTTTCCGTACTTGCCACGAGATCTGATGTCATCAAAGCACAGCAATCTGTATTCTACAATAGCGCAGGATGACCTCTACCTGCAGTTAACAGTCAAAATCCTTTGTAAATGGTAAGAAATGGAAAGGTCATTGTATTGGAAAACAGGGCTTTGCAGAGAGATATACGGGTTCTCAAATACTCATCAACCTGATGTTTGGCTCTCAAACCTCTCTAGTGCAAAAATGTTCAGCAAAGTGCTCTCAAAATTTGGTTTGATGAGAAGCTTAATCACTGTTGCAATAATCAGAGGAGCACCTGGAAAAGAGTGGCAAGATATGTGAAAAGAAAGCCATGTTTGGCCAATCCAGCAGAATTATTGCGTCAAACTAGCAGATGGTGGGGTCATGTGCTGGACAATATCAGCAGGAAGGGTTCACCGTAAAGGTGAGGGAAAATCAGTGGATTTGGACCTTCAGAAGATTTCCGTACAATGTTTCACAGAAAAGATTAATGCAGAAAACTAAACAAATGTGATTGATGGTAAGATGTTGGTGTGGACTGATTAACTAATGGAAAAAAAAGAGTAGGAATGATCGAGTCTTTTACTGAGTAGTTGGGTCTGCAGCTATGGATATATATATTATATATATATCTTCTTCAGCATGATGCTGAACCAAGCCATGAAAGACCTCAACAATGAAGACGCTGTTTACATCCGGTACCGCACGGATGGCAGTCTCTTCAATCTGAGGCGCCTGCAAGCTCACACCAAGACACAAGAGCAACTTGTCCATGAACTACTCTTTGCAGACGATGCCGCTTTAGTTGCCCATTCGGAGCCAGCTCTTCAGCGCTTGGCGTCCTGTTTTGCGGAAACTGCCAAAATGTTTGGCCTGGAAGTCAGCCTGAAGAAAACGGTGGTCCTCCATCAGACAGCTCCCCACCATGACTACCAGCCTCCCCCCACATCTCCATCAGGTACACAAAACTCAAAACAGTCAACCAGTTGACCTATCTCGGCTGCACCATTTCATCGGATGCAAGGATCGACAATGAGATAGACAACAGACTCGCCAAGGCAAAGAGCGCCTTTGGAAGACTACACAAAAGAGTCTGGAAAAACAACCAACTGAAAAACTTCACAAAGATAAGTGTATACAGAGCCGTTGTCATACCCACACTCCTGTTCAGCTCCGAATCATGGGTCCTCTACCGGCATCACCTACGGCTCCTAGAACGCTTCCACCAGCGTTGTCTCCGCTCCATCCTCAACATCCATTGGAGCGCTTTCATCCCTAACGTCAAAGTACTCGAGATGGCAGAGGTCGACAGCATCGAGTCCACGCTGTTGAAGATCCAGCTGCGCTGGGTGGGTCATGTCTCCAGAATGGAGGACCATCGCCTTCCCAAGATCGTGTTATATGGCGAGCTCTCCATTGGCCACCGTGACAGAGGTGCACCAAAGAAAAGGTACAAGGACTGCCTAAAGAAATCTCTTGGTGCCTGCCACATTGACCACCGCCAGTGGGCTGATATCGCCTCAAACCGTGCATCTTGGCGCCTCACAGTTTGGCGGGCATCAACCTCCTTTGAAGAAGACCGCAGAGCCCACCTCACTGACAAAAGGCAAAGGAGGAAAAACCCAACACCCAACCCCAACCAACCAATTTTCCCCTGCATCCGCTGCAACCGTGTCTGCCTGTCCCGCATCGGACTTGTCAGCCACAAACGAGCCTGCAGCTGACGTGGACTTTTACCCCCTCCAAAAATCTTCGTCCGCGAAGCCAAGCCAAAGAAAGATATATCTGTATATATGGAGGATTTAGAAAGAGAATTAAAGATAGAGTCTCGTAATTTACAAAGATGGCACTCAGAAATGAGGTCTTGTATACCAATGGAGAAGTTAACATAATTTAAGAGATCAATATTATATATTTAAAAAGATTTGGAGCCCATATTTGGATTATTCTAATTTGAAAATCGGAGACTGGTCGTGGGTACAGCTGGATCTCCGCACTCTAGAGTTAATGAATGATTGAAGTTATTATCCTTATTTCTTTCTCTCTTTTAGTTTCCTTTTCTTTGGGGAGTAGGGGGGTAGAATTTGGTTAAAGAGAGGGGTAGATGGGGGTGGGGTAGTTAGACTTGTTTCTTTAGGATTCTTTGTAGTTCTTGTTAGATTTTTTTCTATATAACATGAAATTTTTTTGATAATTTCGTAATATTTTAATTTTGTAATTGTGGTTATTACTTTGATTTCTAATAAATAAAATATTTAAATAAAAAGAGAAAGTCTCGGAGTTTGTAGACAGAACAAAGTTGGGTGGGAGGATAAACTTTGTAGAGGAATCAGAGATTTCAGAATAATTTGTACAGGTATTTATTTATAATTCATATATTTGTAGCAATAACAGGAACACAGATTATTATCTAACTGGTGATAGTGTGGGAAAGGAGGAGGTGTTACAGGACAGGTGTCCTTGTGCACAAGGCCGGCACTACCATTAGGCAAACTAAACAGTCACTTAGGGAATGGGCCTCAGAGGGGCGCTGTTGAAGAGAGATTCCAACAGCACCGGCACCTCTGACATGGTTCTAATTCTTTGGCTTGGCTTCGTGGACAAAGATTAACGGAGGGGTAATGTCCACGTCAGCTGCAGGCTCGTTTGTGGCTGACAAGTCCGATGCGGGACAGGCAGACACGGTTGCAGCGGTTGCAAGGGAAAATTGGTTGGTTGGGGTTGGGTGTTGGGTTTTTCCTCCTTTGTCTTTTGTCAGTGAGGTGGGCTCTGCGGTCTAACACATTATAATAAAGCATGTTAGTCTGGTAAGGCGGAGGGAGGAAATGGTACAGCACATGTCAAGCATCACATCAGGTATTGCACCCACCACATAGCTCGGTCAACACCCCACCCGCCACCTCAGCTTAGCACGGTTATTCCCCACCCCTGTCAGCCATCCCCTGCCTCCTGGCCTAGTGTGTAAAATAATCTGGCACCAGTCCTGGGTGCAGCAGTTAATTCAGAAGTCATAAGGGAATTGGAGTATGGTGGAAGGAGTGACTTGCTGGAATTTTACAGGAAGTTCATAGAACTGCACCTTGAACCCTGTGTGCAGTTTGGGACTCCTGGTTTGAAGAAAGATGTTTGCACTCCTGAACGAGTTCAAAAAAGGTTCACCTGACTGACTCCAGGGATGGCAAGACTGACTTATAAAGAATGATTTGTTAATTAGGTTTATGTTCACTAGAATTCAAAGTTCTAGAGGAGCTCTCAAAATTCTAGTAGGAATCAGCAAATTATATATCTGCAGAAAATATATCCCTGATGATAGAGATGGGGGTTTTGGAGGTTTATCACCAGGGATAAAGGATAATGGATAAGTAATTTAAAACTGAGATGAGGAGAAATATCTTCTCCTGGAGAGTGGTGAACCTGTTGAATATTTTTTTTGCCATAAAAATCAACTGAAGGTAAATGATTAAATATATTTTAAAAGGGGTTGGATTTTTATTTTAGGGATCAACGGACCAAAGAATATGGCAATAATTATTCTACCAGAGGATCTGCAAGCAGCATTGTCTTGCTTCAGTTGAATTATGGTTAAAGAGCAATGATAATTTATTCACACCTCTGGATCTTGGCAATTTGCAGTTGATCATACCAGAGGGACAGAAAGAAGCCATTTACTTTTCTCCCCTCTTCTTCTTTTCTCCTGAATGAACATATCGATTCATTACCAGATCCTTTACTTGAGCACAGCTGAGGTCCATAGATGGGCTCTAATGGAGTGGTAGACTTTACTTTCAAGCTTAGTACAATTCCATGCTCATTCATATAAATCATAGGCATACAGTATCCGTGAAAGTGTGGAAGTTCACAAAGTCCCAAGAAAAAAAATAACAGAAGTAGGCCATTCGGCCCATCGAGTCTGCTCCGCAAATTCACCCTGAGCTAAACTGTTCTCACATCTGGTTCCAAGTCCCGGCCTTTTCCACGTATCCCTTGATACCTTGACTAAATAGATACCCATCAATCTCCCTCTTAAATTCTCCAACAATCCAGCCTCCAAACCTGTATGTGGCAACGAATTCCACAAATCCATAAATCTCTGGCTAAAGAAACTTCTCCTCGTCTCTGTCTTAAATGGGTACCTTCTAATTCTAAGACTGTGCCCTCTTGTCCTGGATTCACCCACAAAGGGAAATATCTTATTCACATCCTTTCAGCATTCAAAATATTTCGATGAGATTCCCTCTCATTCTTCTATACTCCAATGAATACAGTCCAAGAGGCACCAAACCGTCCTCATATGTTACCCATTGCATTCCTGGAATCATCCTGGCAAATCTTCTCTGAACTCTCTCCAACATCATTACATCCTTTTTAAGATAAGGGCCCCAAATCTGCACACAGTCCTCCAAATGAGGTCTCAACAGTGCCCCATAGAGCCTCATCGACACCTCTTTACTCTTAAAGGTTATTCCCCCCGAAATGAATTCCAAACTAGTATTTGCTTTCTTTACTGCCAATCCAACCTGGTAGTCAACCTTTAAATTATCCTGCACAAGGACCCCCAAGACCATTTGCACTTCTGAATTTTGAATTTTATCCCATCCAAATAATAATCTACTTGTTTATTTCCTCTTCCAAAGTGTGCAACTGTACTTTTCTCAACATTGTATTTCATCTGCCATTTCTTTGCCCACTCTCCTAAACTGTCCAAGCCTCTCTACAATTTTTGATTTCTTCAACACTTCCTACTCCACCACCTACCTTGGTGCCATTTGAAAATTTGGCCACAAAACCATAATCTAAATCATCAATGTACATTATAAAATGAGGTGGCCCCAACACCAACCTCTGGGGAACACCGCTAGTTACCGGCAACCAACCAGAACAGGATCCCTTCATTCCCACCCTTTAGTTTTTGCCTATTGGCCAATGCTCCATCCAATCTAATATCTTCCCTGTACTTCCATGGGCTCTCATTTTATTAAAGCAGCCTCTTATGTGGCACCTTATCAAAAACATTTTGAAAATCCAAATACACAACATCCACTTGTCCATCATTATTGAGATTTCCTCAAAAAAATCTATTAGGTTGGTCAGGCAGGATCTTCCCTTTATGAAACCGTGCTGGCTTGGACCTGTCATGCTATACACCATGAGGTATTTCATAACCTCGTCCTTGAGGATCAACTCCAATAACTTTCCAACTACTGACATCAGACTAATAATTATTTCCTTTTATCTGCCTCCCTCCTTTCTTAAAGAGAGGAACTACATTTTTAACCTTCCATTCCTCCGGGACCATGCCAGATTCTATTTCTTTCTGGATAATGAATTCCACTGGCTCAACTATCTCCAAAGCCGCCACCTTCAGAAACCATGGGTGCACCTCATCCAGTCCAAGAAACTTATCTATCTTCAGTCCATTAAGCTTTACAATCTCTTTAGAAATCCTGACTCTACTTATTTCCATTCCCTGATACCTCTGAATATCAGGTGTCTAGATATTGTCTTCTTCAGTGAAGACTGATGCAAAATACTCATTTAGTTCCCCTGCCATCCTCTTGTTACCCATTATAATTTCTCCAGCATCATTTTCAATGGTCCTATATTTTAACTGTGTCTCTCTTTTACACTTTATATATTTTTTTAAAAAACCTATTGTGTTATTTTGTATATTATTTGCCAACTTCCTTTTATAGTTCATCTTTTCTTTCCTAATGACTTTCTTTGTCTCTTTCTGTGTTTTTAAGTTACCCAGTCCTCTGTTTTCCACCAATTTTTGCTTCCTTGTCTGCCCTCCCTTTTGCTTTTATTTTAGCCTTAACCTCTCTTGTTAGCCACAGTTTTGCCATTTTCCCTTCATAATTTTCCTTTATCTTGGAATATATTGATGCTGCACTTTATTTCTTGTAGAAATATCATCCAATTCTGCTCTGCCATCCCTCCAACTAGCTTACTTTTCCAGTCAACTTGAGCCAGTTCCTCTCTTGTACCACTGTAATTCCCTTTGTTCCACTGAAATATTGACCAAGTTAAGGTGAATAGTCGCAGTCTTTCTTTTCCAGGGTAGGGGAGTCTGTATCTACAGGGCTTAGATAAGAGGGGAAAGATTTAAAAAGAACATGAGGGGCATCTTTTCCACCCTGAGGGTGGCAGGTATATGGAATGAACTGCCATAGGAAGCAATAGAGGCAGGTACAATTAAAGTATTTAAAAGTCTATTGGACAGGTGCTTGGGGAAGGAAGGTTCAAAGAGATATGGATCAAATGAGACTATCTCATGTAGATAACCTGGTCAGCATGGACGAGTTAGGCTAAAGGACCTGTTCTCATGTGTAACTCTGAATTTTAGTTGAGGATGATGTATGTGGTCAGGAATTGCTAAAGTGGTCTAAGATTATTTGTTCAAAGCAAAGTACCTCTGAATAATCACACAGCAATGCTGCAAAGCACATTTAGTTCTCGGATTCAACAATTCATGTAAGATTTTCAGATCACCAGCCCTTCCTCTCTTGCATTTCCCTCTTCTGCTGATTTCAGATTTTACCTCTCTCCTCCTGTTTACACCCGCCACAGACACACCTTCGGCCCTTTGATGTTGTGCCAACCTATTTTGGCATATAAGTCAACCTGCGTATAAGCCGACCCCCTTTTTCAGAATTATTTTAAGGGTTTTATGGGATATCCAGCAGATATGTTGACCCCCATTTTCTGGCTGCCTGAGATGGGCCATTGACCAGCAAATATGTCAACCACCGCCCCCCCCCCCCCCCCCACAGATAGCGCAGATGGATCTGCTGGGTGTCGGCTGGAGATGATTGCTATCTTGGAGGGTCCATCGACACAACACAGCATGCGATGAAAATATGAAGCGAACTTTAAGTTGAAAGTGATAGAAATGGCCAAGGAAATCAACAACTGTGGTGTGGCAAGAAAATTTGATGTGCACGAAGAGTGCCTCAAAGATTGGAAAAAGAAAGAAGAGACTTTAAGCAAAAGAATCACTTGTTGGCCAGAGTTGGAAAATCATATTGTGGAATGGGTATGTGTACAGAGGGAAGATTGCTACATAGTCACCCAAAATAAAGTAAGAACATTTGCACTGGAGTGGGCCAGTTGCACCCAGACCTCAGGGATGATTTTGAGGCTACAGTCGGCTGGTGAAAATGTTTAATGAGCGGGAAAAAATTTGATAGACCCACTAAAAACAAAAACTGTACAGAAACAACCAAAAGATCTTAAATCATAAAGTTCTAAGTTTTGAACAGATAACTGGCAAATATCAAAAAACATGGAGGAAACCTCCACGAATTGGGGCACAAAAGGCAATAGAACAGTGGAATGGAAAGGTGTTAAAACTGTGCAAAGCAGACGATCAGGCCGTGAAAAGACTACCATGGTGTTATCGTGCATGGCCAACGGGACAAAGTTAAGACCCATGGTAATCTTCAAATGCAAAATTAAACCGAAAATGAGATTCCTTGCAGGTATTTTTTTGTACATTTTCATGGAAAAGGTGGATGGATGAAAATGGTGTAAAACTATGGATAGACAATGTGTGGAACAGGCATCCAGGTGATTTACACAAATAACAGAGTTGCTGGTCTGGGATATGTTTTGTAGCCACTTAACTGAGAAGGCTAAAGGTAGATAAGCACTACATAATTCTTACATGGTGATTATCCCGATGTGATTGTACAGATTCTATCACCAATGTGTATATGTACATATGTACAGATGGTAGTGTAGGATGACTGTGATTGGCTGAGAGTGTAGCCACACCTACTGGCAGGTCTTAAAGGATTGCTCCTAGCCAGACCAGGTCATTCTGGACTGGTCTCCCTACTTGTGATATGCTCCAGTCTTTTAGTTAATAAAAGCCTTGGTTTGGATCAACAAGTCTTTGGTTCTTTCGACGCGCATTACACCCGGGTGGTTTGACTTCTATATTGCAAACTCTCGATGTCTGCTTGAACAAGCCATTCAAAGACTAAATATGTGATGAATGGAATACATGGATGTCGAGTGCAGAAAAGTTGTTTACAAAAGGTGGGGCAATGTGTGCTGCATCACTTGATGTGCTGTGATAAAATCATTCAGAAAGTATGGTATCTCTTGTGCACAGAAGAAGATTTATTGTGGGACACTGACGGCGAAGCTGAAACCGCCTCATCGGATCCGTATGATGACTGTTTAAACAGTGAGAGTATGGATGTGTTTGCCCATCTTGGCTTCAGACGACAATAGGGAGAATGATTTTGAAGGGTTCTAAATGTGTTGTTGTTTTCAGACAATGAGAGCGATTTTAAAGGGTGCTAATGTGTTGTAATTTTCAATAAAAATGTGTCTCAGTCAGGTTTTCTTTTGGTTTTTCAAGCATTGACCTATAAGCTGGATCAGTGCAGATTGGATTTTGAGCTGAATTTAAAGTCTCAAAAGTATATCTGGCATACAAGTCAACGCCCATTTTTGAGAGGTTTTTTGGGTTCACATTTCAACTTATACACCAAAATATATGATATATATTCCTATATAAAAAAAAACTAATACCTTCCTACCTCTTAACCCTTTATTTTTTTTTCATCCATCTGTCTCTTAGAGTCTCTTAAACGCCCCTAATATTTCAGCCTCCACCACCAACCCTGGCAAGGCATTTCAAGGTACATCACAATTCTCTGTGTAAAAAAGCATCACTGATGTCTCCCCTTAAACTTTCCTCCTTTCACTTTGTACAGATGTCCTCTAGTGTTTGTTAATCCTGCCCTGGGAAACATGCACTGGCTGTCCACCTTGCCTATGCCTCTCAGAATTTGTGGACCTCTATTAAGTCAGCTCTCATCCTTCTTCTCTCCAAAGAGAAAGGTCCTATCTCTGCTAACCTTGCCTCATAAGACTTAGTTTCAAATTCAGGCAATATCCTGATAAATCTCCTCTACACCCTCTCCATAGCCCCCAAGTCCTTCCTATAATGAGTTGACCAGAATTGAAGACAATTTTCTAAGTGTGATCTCACCAGAGATTTGTGGAGTTGCAACATGACCTCTTGATCTCAATCCCCTGACTCATTGACTTACTGCCTCTTTCAACTGACAAAACCATGACTTAGGACTGTCCATCTCTTCTGGTATCTTGCCTGAGCATAATGGTCCTTCACGTTTAAATTCTCTGCTATCACTTCAGTTATCTCTGCACGTTGTAGCCTCATTTTATTTCTAACATTTCCTAGTTATTTGGAAAGATCTCCTGATTGAAACATTAACTCTCTCTCTCTCTCTCTCTCTCTCTCTCTCTCTCTCTCTCTCTCTCTCTCTCTCTCTCTCTCTCTCTCTCTCTCTCTCTCTGCCCTCTTTGATGCTGGTTGACCTACTGAGCATTTTCTGTTTCATGAGGAGACTGGGTGATCTTTACCCTTTTACTATCCAACTCTGCCCAGGTGTTCCGGTTTCATCCATATTCCAGGCATGCTGTTTAGTGTGTTAATTGAGCCCTTTACATTTCTACCTTGTGTTCAAGTGAGAGGTAGAATCTGGGTGAGGGAGTGGAGAGGATGGAACAGGGGTGTTGATGTGAGAAGAATACATTGGAATTAATCTAGGATGAATGTAAATGGATACTTTACGCTCAATTGGGTTTGGTTGGTGAAAGAGCCCCTTTCTTTGCTATGGCTTGTTGAGAATAATCTCCCAGGGTTCCTAATCCCGATATGCTGAAAGTATATGTAGACCAGTGATTTTCAAACTTTTTCTTTCCACTCACATACCACTTTAAGTATTCCCTATTCCATTGGTGTTCTCTGATTAGTAAGGGATTGCTTAAGGTGGTCTGCAAGTGGAAAGAAAATGTTTGAAAACTCTGTTTTAATCGTACCTAATTGGTTCGTTATGTGCAGGGTCTCACGACTCCAAAGGAAATGGGCCAATTACAATTTTTCTCAATCAAAATAATTCATTAACAATTGGGCCTAGAGCAATGGTTCTTAACCTTCCCTTCCTACTCATGTGCCACCTTAAGTAATCCCTCACTAATCGCAGACCACCTATAGCATTAGGGGTTACTTAAGGTGGTATGTGAGTGGAAAGAAAAAGTTTGAAAACTACTGCTGTAGACCAGTGTTAGCCATTGGTTCAATTTGGATGGGTAGTTTCTCAACATTTGCAATGAAAGATACGAACAGACGCATTTTTGGCCCATTAAGTGAGGAATGAAGCACGAGAGGATGGAGTAAAAGGAATAGGTGGTGAAGTTGGTGGGAGTGAGATGGGAACACACTGGAGTAGAGGAGGAGAAGAATAATTTGGACATACAGCACGGTAACAGGCCCTTCTGGCCCATGATCCCATGCCGCCCAAATACACTCAATTAACCTACAACACCCCCCCCCCCAGTACATTTTGAAGGGTGGGAGGAAACCTGATCACCCAGGTGAAACCCACACAGACATGGGGAGAATATACAAACTCCTTACAGACTGTGCTGGATTAGAACCTGGATTGTGGCCGCAGCAGGATCAATGGGAGATGCAACTGGTCTGGTATAGGAGGGGCAGGGAAGGAGATTTGACATTAAGAACATAAATAAAATTAGAAATAAGAGCAGGAGTAGGCTATCTGGCTTGTCAAACATGGTCCACCATATGCAATAAGGTCAAGACAAATCTGGCGATGGACTTACTCCATTTAGATGCCCATATCCCCCCTCCCCCAATAACCCTTGATTCTTATTTTTCTCAAGAATATATCTGTATCTTAAATACATCCACTGCCACCTTGGGGTAAGAATTCCATAGACTCTGCACTTTGGGGGAAGCAGTTCTGAATGAACTCTGTCTTCATTGTATTCTCATGAATCATGAGGTTCTATCCCTTAGTTTTTGTCTCAACTCCTCATGGAAGCAATCTTCCTGCTTCTATCCTATATACATAATATTTCTATATCTTGTCCTTTTAAATGAAATGAGACACGTTACCAAAAGGAACAAGATAAATTACGACCCCTTAATTTTGGATACTGCTGCACCCTTAATTTAAAAAAAAACAGGCCCTTTTTGGCCCATGAGTCCGTGCTGCCAATTACATCCATATGACCTAAAACCCCAGTATGTTTTAGACGGTGGGAGGAGACTGGAGCACCAGGAGGAAACTTGTGCGGATACTTGTGGGGAGAAAGTACAAACTCCTCACAGACAGCGTCATATTCGAACCCCAGACCCTGGTGCTGTAACAACATTGTGCTAAACGCTATGCTAACTGTCCCACCCTTAATTGAGGCTGGCAGTTTATATTGACCTTGATGGGGTGGTGGGTGGGGGGGGTGGGGTGGTGTTGGAGAAAGGAACCATTCAGATGATTAAGGAATAATGACTATCCAACTACAAGAGAGCAAAGGATGCATAATTTTCTAACTCGATGCAGCAGCGAGATGACATTTTTCAAGCTACTCCCAGCAGATAATATCTTTTCACAAACTGCAACCACACTCTTCTCCCGTCCCCCCACTCTAACACTTCCAGCTTCACTAACACTGCACTTTTAAATCCTTTTTCTGGTTTGGTGATTCACTGAACTTTAAGGGTAACTGACCCCCCCCCCCCACCCCCAATCCGACCAAGGCCCCATTTTCCTCTGCTATCAAACTCCTGAACGATTCTCACGCCACCAAAATAGCGTAGCCCTCACTCCATTCTCAATCGTCCCCTTCTGAAACTCTGAACTCTACATCAATGGACAGAGAGTCATAGACATCAAGTGATACAGCAATGGACCAAGTCCTTGCTGACATTCGATAACTCGGTACCGATTACACTTCCACTCTGATGGTGATGTCTGTACCCTCTGGTTCGTTGAACATAAAGGAACATTGTATCCAACTTATTAACCAATACAAAGCAACAGGAATGGGATTTGCTACAGATTTTAAACTAGATCAAACTTATTTGAGCCAGAACCTCAGTTGTGTGTTGATTAGCTTGCTCCTGATGTTGTGTTCCCATGTTGCCCTGCAGAGGTCAGATACTGAAGTGCGGAGCTGACAAATGTCACTTGATGTATTCCAGGATTCAGACGATTGGACAATCATAGCTACCTCCAGTTCATTGTATTGACAAAGCAACTAGGCACCCCACAGGACCACATGAATTAAGCGCAAGCACAGAGAATGTACTGTATATGGTGGTTTGAACATAAGGGGCAGGTCTGATCAGCAGAGCCAAGACTGTCAAACATTTGGCCTGGTTAAACAGATATTTCTTTCTCTCTTTTATTCCCAACTCCTGATCTGACTGTTTTCCTGATGACCATTGCCATTAACCTTCATTGTGATGTCCTGGGTTACGTCCACTACCTTTTGCAGGGTTTACTGTTCAGGGGTATTGGTGTCCCTATAACAGACCATGATGCAGCCAGTCAGTACACTTTCCACCACATGTCTGTAGAAATTCGCCAGGGTTTCGGGTATACCAAACCATCAAAAAACTCCTGAGGAGGTAGAGGGCTGACATGCTTTCTTCATGATGCCTTTAGTGTGTTGGCTCTAGGAAAGATCCTCTGAGATAGTGACTCCCAAGAACTTAGATCTGCTCACTCTTTCCACCTCTGTTCCCCCAAGGATCACTGGATCATTCTCTTCATTGAGAACCTGACAAAAGGTCACCATTGACTTTCTCCTTGTTGGCAGCCGTCCATAGACACTAATCAGGACACCAATCTCATATAAGTTTGTCATGGCTATCCCTTGTTGTCGAGGATGATGGCCTTTGTTCCATTGATCCTCAGAGTGAAGACATCTGTGTGTGTATTTGTTTAGCGTGTATTTAATGTTGCGCTCCAAGAAGTACACGATGCTTCACAAATCAACCAACTAATTCCAATGGCATAAAGATCATGATGGTTGGAGCTGATGGATTTGTTGCAGCCTCCATTCACCTTCACGATTGTACAGTTCAGAATAACCTCATCCACTTGTTCCACCATTCAGAGCTTGGTCCTCAATATGTATGAGTTTGAAAACATGCATCTCCAGGTTCAAGGACAATTTAATTCTTGGTGTTATCAGACTCTTAAATAGATCTCTCATTAGTTAAAGATTATGCCATGCATTGTTTAACTGTATTTTTCTCTATAGCACTGTACTCCACACTTTTTGTCTTGTGTTTTTATTCCTGCACTTCCTTTTGTACTATGTATAGCTTTTGCTGTCTGGATAGCACACAAAACAGTGTTTCACTGTATCTAGGAGGAGCACTCCTGAAGCCAACACAGAGGTAAATGTGAAGAAGGTGCACCAAAGCCTCTACTTTCCAAGAAGTCTGAGGATGTTTGGCATGTCGTCAAATAGTTTATCAAACTTCTGCAGATGTTCTGTTGAACGTATACTGACTGGTTGCATCATGTCCTGGTTTGGAAATTTGAGTGGCCAGAAACACAAAAGGCTATACAAAGCAACCAACGTATTCCAGCTTATCATGAGCTCTGACCTTCCATCCATTGAAGACGTTGATGTGAGGCTCTGCCTACATCATGAGGGAACTCCCTCATCCTGGCCGCAGCCACTTCTCCCTGCCACCTTTGGGGAGAAGCCTGAACTCCAGGACCATAGAGCCGTAGAACATTATAGCTCAGAAATAGGCCCTCTGGCTTTTCGAGTCTGTGCAAAACTATTATTTTACTTAGACCCAGTGACCTGCGCCCAGAACCTATCTCTTCATAACCCTCCCATCCATGTACCTGCCCAAATTTTTCTTAAATGCCAAAATTGAGCCTGCATTTGTCAATTCAGCTGGCAGCTCATTCCATATTCCCACCACTCTCTGAGTAAAGAAGTTCCCCCTAATATTCCATTACCTTTTCCTCTTTCACCCTTAACCCATGTCCTCTATTTCTCTCCTTCTCCTTACCTCAGTGGGAAAAAGCCTGCTCATCATAATTTTATATACCTCTACCAACCACCCCTCAAGGATCTTTGCAATGCCTATCAGGCTCTTAAACCTCCCTTTACTATATTAATCATGAACCACAAAAGACCTGTATGCACCATTAAAATACTACTTTTTTTTCTTGCATTAACTGTAACTGTGAATAATTATTTATCTATCTTTTATATTTATTATCTCTTTCCACATGAAGGTAATTTAACGTACACGATTGGGGTTGTTGTTTTTTGTTATAAAAAGCTCCTGTTTGGCTGCAGCAAGAAAGAATTTCAATGAGCAGGTACATTGTATTTCTGTGTATGACAATAAATTTTTATTATTCTTCTTAGCATAGATAAAACCTTTTCCATTTTAGCATTGGTTTTCATCATGTTTACCAATTTCAATTCAAATCTGCTAAACAAATCAATTTCCAAATGTTTAAATTTATAGTGGAATAGGAGATCCAAAGGGATTTCATTTGAAAGTATAAACAAAATGCCTTTTTTTAAATTGCTGAACATACTGAGTGAATCTGAAAGAATGGTTGATGTAGATATAAGTTCTTTACTGAATCAAACCTCATCAGAAGTGAAACTCCTTCAAACAAAGACGTGAAAGGTCACCTGTTAACGTTTGTCATTGAAATCCATGGCTGGAAGATGTAACTTTGAAATGCGAGTTACCTATGATTGTGGTTTTGTTGGAGACTTCAATTCCTCTGATTTTTTTTCCCGTTGAGAAGCAGCGTCTAGTCCCATCAGCACTTACAAGCCAGAAGATGGCAGCAGCAATGCATGAATAGCAAACTAAATTCCCCCTTACAAATTCCTGACATATCAGTGGTCATTCTGCTGCTGAACATTAAGGACCTGAGGCACCAAGTCTCAAAATAAAACTAAGGGTCTTAAAGTTTTGTTTGGGACGAGGAGCAGGGACGGAGAAGAAGACGTCCATAAACCCCTTCGAATCTTTCGCTGCTGCTGTTTGCTGCATTGTTCTCTCCATAGATGCAATCGATGCATGAGAATCTAAAAGTATAGAAGGAGTGAAAGTCCTACCTCTAATTTCTACTCCTCCATTTATGGCTGATTTGGTTTTTTTTTAACCACAGTGCCTCTCTTCCGTACAAACTCTAGATTGCTTGGTTTTCAGATATCCTTTTGATCATTTTTTTTCTTGAATGTACTTGGAAATTGGACATCGACAGGCTTATTGGAATGAGAATTCCAAAAATTCTCCACAATCTCGGTGAAAGAAATTCTTCTCATCTCTGTCCTGAGTCTTGTGAGATTGTGACTTCAGGTTCGAGACATGCCAGCCAGATCAAGATCATCCTTGCATCTTCTTTATCAAGTCTCTTAAGAATTTAGCTTGTTCCAATGGGATCATGTCACATTTTTCTAAGCTGGAGAGCACAAGGCCAGCCTAGTCAAACTCACCTCCGTGACAGTGAACCCACCATTCCCGGAAACAACCTGCTGGACCTTTGCTGTACTCCCTATCAAGTACATCCTTAATGTAGATGACTTTGTGTTCCTATGTCATGAAGGTGAGGAAATTAACATAGATGTTACAACCCACTGGCTCTTTGAAGATGACTGCAAAAATATGTACACTTTTGTTGACAGGGAGTGATGATAACATGCATCCCATTGATGCTCAGGCTATAAGGTGGACATTAGTGCCCTGTGAATGGTGTGTGCTGATTTTATCAAAGACTCAAGGCTCTTGGGATTGTGTCCATGGTTAGTATTTTACAACTTCTGTCCACAAATCAGTAGGTGGCTGGAAAATACTGCCAAAGAAGTTATGAATATTGAGGGGAACAAGAGAATGTGGAGAAATGAAGTTGAGGAGGCAATGGAGACTGTAGAATGGATGGTGGAAAGGGGAGTCAAAGAAAAAAGGGGATAGGCAGACCAGTGAGCATACTGGGCAGAGCTGGTTCTGTTACAACTGGACTTACTAGAATCAAGGAGTCTCTAAATTGAAGGTCCAGGAGGAACCTTGATAAAGAATGATAGACACAAAAGACTACAGATAGTGGTACCCGCAGCAAAAAGCAATCTGCGGGAGGAACTCAGCGAGTTGGACAACATCAGTGGGAGAAAGAAAAACGGTTGATGCTTCAGGTGGGAACGCTTCATCAAGCTTGAAAGGTTTGCAATTCCTTTTCTCCCACTGATGCCTGTTGAGTTCCTCTCGCAGATTGCTTTTATGACAAAGAATGAGAGGTCATTTACAGTAGTGGACAAATGGCTGAAAAATAGAAGTTTTTCACTGCAGATGCCAATGAGGAAGGGACAAAGGGATGGTTGATCCAAGAGATGAAAGGTCACCTGTTAACGTTTGTCATTGAAATCCATGGCTGGAAGATGTAACTTTGAAATGCGAGTTACCTATGATTGTGGTTTTGTTGGAGACTTCAATACCTCTGATTTTTTTTTCCGTTGAAAAGCAGCCTCTAGTCCCATCAGCAGTTACAAGCCAGAAGATGGCTGCTGCAATATATGGTGTTGCTATAGTAGAGTAACATAGAGTAACATCTATGTTAATTTCCTCACCTTCATGACATAGGAACTCAAAGTCATCTACATTAAGGATGTACTTGCAAGGGAGTACAGCAAAGGTCCAGCACGTTGTTTCCGGGAATGGTGGGTTCACTGTCACGGAAGTGAGTTTGACTAGGCTGGCCTTATGCTCTCCAGCTTAGAAAAATGTGACATGATCCCATTGGAACAAGCTAAATTCTTAAGAGACTTGACAAAGAAGATGTGAGGAGGATCTTGATCTGGCTGGCATGTCTCGAACCTGAAGTCTCGATCTCACAAGACTCAGGACATAGATGAGAAGAATTTCTTTCACCGAGATTGTGGAGAATTTTTGGAATTCTCATTCCAATAAGCATGTCGATGTTCCATTTCACTAGCATTAGCTATTGAGTGCACGTACATCATTAAAAAAGGAACAGGGTAAGTATTTTAGAAAGATGAAAATAAATGGATTGGGAGACAATAAGATTAATATAAAATTGCATGCCATATCATTGGATTCTCTTTGTGGTATCATTTCTTTCACCAAGGATCCTTTTTGAAAGAGTGGGTGAGGATTGTTGGTGCTGAAATGAATTTAGGACAATGCTCTCGATGAGAATTGCCCTAATCACCAACTCAGGTGCTCTTAGAAACATAGAAACATAGAAGATAGGAGCAGGAGTAGGTGATTTGACCCTTCGAGCCTGCTCCGCCATTCAACGAGATCATGGCTGATCTTAAAGTTCAGTACCCCGTCCCCGTCTTCTCTCCGTAACCTTTAATACCCTTATACTGAAGAAATATATCTAATTCCCTCTTAAATATATTTAATGAACCTGCCTCTACTGCCCTCTGTGGCAATGAATTCCACAGATTCACCTCATCTCGGACCTAAATGGTTTGCCTATTATCCTCAGACCATGGCCCCGGGTTCTGGATTTTCCCACCATTGGAAACATCCCATTTGCGTCCACTCTGTCCAGTCCTGCCAGAATTTTATAGGTCTCTATGAGATCCCCTCTCAATCTTCGAAACTCCAGCGAGTACAATCCCAATTTGTGCAATCTTTCCTCATAAGTCATCCCTGCCATTCCAGGTATCAGCCTGGTGAATCGCCTCTGCACTCCCTCCATTGCAAGAACATCCTTCCTTAGATAAGGTGACCAAAACTGCACACAATACTCCAGGTGGGGTCTCACCAAGACCCTGTACAGCTGCAGTAAGGTATCCTTATTCTTAGACTCAAACCCTCTTGATATGAAGGCCAACATACCATTTGCCTTTTTAACCGCCTGCTGTACCTGCATGCTCGCCTTCAGAGACTGGTGTACAAGTACCCCTAGGTCTCTCTGCACTTCCCCATCTCTTAATCTATTGCTATTCAAATAGTAATCTGCCCTCTGGTTTGTATTACCAAAGTGGATAACCTCACATTTATCCACATTGTAGTGCATTTGCCATGTATCTGCCCAGTCCCTCAATTTATCCAAATCACACTGGAGCTTCCTGACCCCCTCTTCCGTGCACACAACCCCTCCTAGCTTAGTGTCATCTGCAAATTTGGAGATATTACATCCAATCCCCTCATCTAGATCATTAATGTAAATTGTGAACAGCTGGGGTCCCAGTACAGATCCCTGTGGCACCCCACTGGTCACCGCCTGCCACTCAGAAAACGAGCCATTTATCCCAAGTCTCTGTCTTCTACCTGCCAGCCAGTTCTCAATCCACATCAATACTTTGCCCCCAATCCCATGTGCCTTGATTTTGGAAGCCAGTCGTTTATGCGGGACCTTATCGAAGGCCTTTTGGAAGTCCAGGTACACCACATCCACTGTCTCTCCCCCATCTATTTTACCTGTCACCATCTCAAAGAATTCCAATAGATTTGTCAAATGCGATTTACCTTTTGTAAATCCATGTTGACTCCGTCTGATCCCTTCTCTGCTAGTCATATGCTCCACTATTACATCCTTAATAATGGATTCCATCATTTTTCCCACTACTGATGTAAGGCTCACCGGCCGATAATTCCCCGCTTTTTCTCTACCCCCCATTTTAAATAGTGGGGTAACATTAGCTACCCTCCAATCCATGGGTACTGATCCTGAGTCTATCGAGTTCTGGAAAATAATTCTTAAAGCATCTGCTATCTGAATGGCCACTTCCTTAAGTACCCTAGGATGTAGATTATTAGGCCCTTGGGATTTATCTGCCTTCAATCCCATCAATTTCCCCAAGACCATGTCCTTAGAGATACTGATTTCTTTCAGTTCCTCCCTTGCATTAGTCTCTATGTTTCCCAACATCCTTGGGAGGTTATTTGTATCCTCTCTTGTGAAAACAGAACTAAAGTAAGAATTTAATTGGTCTGCCATTTCCTTATTCCCCATTATATATTCCCCTGATTCCAACTGCAAGGGACCTACTCTGGATTTCACCAATCTTTTCCTCTTGACATATTTATAAAAGCTTTTGCAGTCGGTTTTTATATTTGCTGCAAGTTTACTTTCATAATTTATTTTTGCTCTCTTGATTAATCCCTTTGTCCTCCTTTGGTGCATCTTGAACTGCTCCCAGTCTTCGGTTGTGGTACTTTTTTTGGCCAATTGATATGCTCTCTCTTTGGACCTAATGCTCTCTCTAATTTCCATTGTTATCCATGGTTGAGTCACCTTTTTTGGTTTATTTTTATGCCAAACCAGTATAAACGATTTTTGCAATTTCTCCATTAGATCTGTGAATGCTTTCCATTGTCTATCCACAGTCAACTCCCCCATAAACACCACCCAATCAATCTTACTCAACTCCCGTCTCATACCATCATAATTCCCTTTATTTAAATTCAGTACCTTAGTCTCGGTTTTAATTTCATCACTCTCCATGTCAAGTGAGAATTCGATCATATTGTGATCGCTCCTACCCAAAGGGCCTCGTTCAGCAAGATTGTTGATTAGCCCCTTATTATTGCATAATACCCAATCTAAAATGGCCTGCTCCCGAGTTGGTTCCTCGACATATTGGTCTAGATAACCGTCCCGTAAACATTCAAGGAATTCCTCCTCCTCAGTATTTTTACTAATTTGGCTAGTCCAATCTATATGCAAATTAAAGTCTCCCATGATGACAGCTGTTCCCTTATTGCACGTTTTTCTAATTTCTCTTTTAATGCCTTCCCTCACCTCTACACTACTATTTGGAGGCCTATATACCACCCCCACTAACGTTTCCGCCCCTTGCTATTCCTCAGTTCTACCCATATAGATTCCGCATCTTCCGAGTTGATATCCTTTCTGTCAATCGTATCGGTCCCTTCTCTCACCATCAATACTACCCCACCCCCTTTGCTTTCTTGCCGATCCCTCCTAAATATCGTATACCCCGAGATGTTAAGTTCCCAGGCTTGCCCACCCTGCAGCCATGTTTCTGTAATCCCAATCAAATCATATTTGTTTATCTCAATTTCCACAGCTAATTCATCTACCTTGTTCCGAATGCTTCTTGCATTAAGATATAAAGCCTTCAGATTTGCTTTTTTCACCCTCCTTGCTCTTTCTGATTTTTTACTTTCGCTGCCTAACCTAACTTTTCCTGTTTTATCTTTTCTGTCCTTTGCCCTATCATACAGGTTCCCACCCCCCTGTCAAATTAGTTTAAACCGCACCCGACGGCTGTACCAAACCTAGCTGCCAATATCTTGACCCCTTTTGGGTTTAGGTGTAACCCATCCTTCTTGTAGAGGTCATGCCTTCCCCAAAAGAGATCCCAATGATCCAAGAAGCCAAAACCCTGTCCTTTACACCAGCCCCTCAGCCACACATTCATTTTTCTTAACCTTCCATTTTTGTCCTCAGTTGCACTTGGCATAGGTAGCAAACCAGAGATCACCACCCTGGCTGTCCAATTTCTTAGTTTCTGTCCTAGCTCTCTGTAATCCTTTTTCAGTACTTCCTCCTTCTTTTTATCTGTCATTGGTATCCACATGTACCAAGACATCAGGCTGTTTGCCTTCCCCTTTAGAATACCCTGGACCCGATTTGAGATATCCCGCACCCTTGCACCAGGGAGGCAGCACACCATATGGGCATACCTATCTGGCTCACAGAATCTCCTGTCTGTATTTCTGACAATGGAGTCCCCAATGACCTCTTTACCTTTTGGTCCACCATGCCAGGCTCAGTGCCAGCGACCTGGTCACTGCTGCCAGCTTCTGAAGGTCATCTCCCTCAACAGCATCCAACAAAATATACCTATTACTGAGAGGGATATTCACAGGTGTGCTCTCTATTTTCCTGGTATTTTTCTTCCCTCCCCTGACAGTTACCTGACACATCTGGTCTTGGGGTAACTATGTCCCTGAAAGTTGAATCTACAACTCCTCAATCTCCCTTACCAGCCGTAGGTCCTCAAGTTGCAGCTCCAGTTCCCCAACTCGGTCCTTAAGGAATTGCATCTCGGTGCACCTGACGCAGATGTGGTTATTTGGGAGGGTGGGACTCACCCATGATTCCCACATCTGACATCCAGTACAAAGCACTAACCCCATAGGCATGACTGAGCTAAAATAATGCCACTTACCTTTCTCCTCGCCTGCTTTTGCCTAAGCCTGTTGAGCCAAAGGCTGGAAGTCCCACTCCTTCAGTGCCCCACTCTTTCAGTGTGCCGCTCCTCGCTGGCCGCTCCCTCCCCTTTTACTCCTTTTACTGGCCCCTTGACCAATTAACCTTGACCAATTAACCCAGTCACGCTCTCCAAGCTCCTGCTCCTCTGACTCACAGCTCAAACTCCAGCTGCATCAGATAGTTTTTGCTAGAATCAACTGGTTCAAAAGTAAAAATAACTCCCTCGAAAGAGCATGGATTCAGAATTAAGACATTTGTGGAACATCAAGGGCTGAACCACTATCCCAAAGATAGGAAGAGGGATAAGGGCTCTGATATGTGTCATCAACTGCCCAATGGAGAGATTTTGGTTCGATTAACTGCTTAAAAGTTAACTCTAAAGCCATTGAGTCATAGTGATTTACAGCAAAGGAAACTGGTCTTTCAACCCAACGTCTACACCAATCAAGTTGTCTACCCATGCAAGTCCAATTGGCCTGCATTTGTCCCATATCCCTCTAAACATTTCCTATCCATGTACCTGTTTAAATGTCTTTTGACCATTACAATGATACCCACCTCTATACGTCCCCTGGCAACTTGTTTCACGCACCCACTACTTTCCACGTGAAAAAGTTGTGAAATCAGCCTTCTTTCACCTTATCAGATTACTAGAAGTTACAGCTGACATATTGATAGTTTTCTATGAAGATTTTCCTCTTATTAGTTGCAGAAATAAAGTACTTTGTCATTTCTCATTTCCTTCCTGATTGTTGGAGTTGTTTGCACAATTTCAGGGGTATCATTTTCACTCAGAGGATCGTGGATGCATGGAATGGGCTGCTAGAGGAGGTGGTTGAGGCAGGTACTATTGCAATATTTAGGAAAAAATATGGATAGATGTATGGATAGGATGGATTAAGCGGGACTTGTGTCAAACACAGGCAGCTGGGACTACAGTGGGTGGGGTATTTAGGTTGCTGTGGGCCATTTCCACACTATTTGTCTCTGTGACTCTATAGGCCCTTTCGTGCCAGGCCTCCGCCCGGCTATAAGTGGAGGGGTAAAATATGAATTTACCTTTCATGGAGCAGTCCTAAAACGCTGGTCCTGCCTTACATTCATGTTGAGTGGTGCCTCATCGCACCCTTCAGAGCAAATGGAGTCAAGGCGACTGGTGCTGTAGCACCACCCGGCATAAATACGTGACCGAGGAATGGCTGTCCTCCCTACCCATAATCCCCCTCACAACCACTCTGTGTTTGCCAGTACAGTTCCAGCTGCTTGTGGGATTATGGGTAGGTAAGACGGCCATTGCTCAGCTGTGTTTCAAGCCGCAGAGAGTGGCCACAAAGGCTGAAGTGGCCTGGTGAAGTGCCGGAGTGGCTATTGGGGCTGTCACAGCCTGCACCGGCCATCCCCTGACGGCCTTCACCAGCCGCCCCTGGCCTGATGGCCCCCACTGACCGCCCTTGACCTGTCAGCTCCCTCCAGCTGAACCCGCCCCGAGGGGTCATGGAGGGAGAAGGGTGAGTGGGTGGGAGGGAGAGGGGTTATGGGTCACTGGCTGATGGCGCCATCATAATATCATCAGGCTGCCCCTAATCATCCTCTTGCAGTGGCATTTCATTCATGTGGGTTGGGAGAGCGCAGTGTTCCACCAATTATCCTTCCCCAAGAGGGATTGCAATCAGTGCCTTGGAACCAGCTACGGTGCATTCATAGAGGTAAGTCTCCCAATGCAAGGTCAGAGAATCGCCACTTTACAGTCGAGTTTTTTCATGAAAGGACCTAAAGACAAAGACTCCGAGGAAACCAGAAGCAATGTTATCAAATCTCCAGCTGGGAAATGTGATATCATTATCATTTGTCAATACGATCAGGTTTCATGTGATCAGACTTCCATATTAGCTCCCTCCCCCCTCCATCACAACCAGAATTTCCAAGCCTCTATAATATTTGCTGCTTGCTGATTTAGATAGGTGTTGATTAAGCAATTCTTACACACAACTGGAAACAGCACAGTAATGGCCTCACACAAAGATGAATAACACATGTCCGGAGATCTAAGATTCTTGGCCTTGTGGCATCGCCTGAAATTTCCCAAGGTTTTCAGAAAACATATCTTCTTGTTCTGATACTCCCCTTTAATTACCCCATCTATTTAAATACTAATTACATACTATTATCTTTTCCCGCCACATATATCTTTCCTCAATCCGCTGAATTTTGCACCTGTTGCTGTAACAAACAGCCACGACGAAGCAGTCTAAGGAACACAGTCAATGCCTTTGCTTCATATCTGAAGGAAGAGAGGCAGGAATCATTCAAATGACCAATTAAGCCGGCTCTGCCATTCATATCTTTTCCTCAGTATCACTTTCCCCGTCCCTTGACTCCTTTGAAGATTAAATGTCAGTCGGCTGAATGAGGTGTTAATAGATTAGTGGGACATCATCTTGGTCAAGAATGTAGATTTAACTAAATGTTTAAAGGGAAGAATTTCAGAGTTCGAGGCCTTGCAAATGGAAAGCGCTTATCATTATGGATGCTCAAGTGCCTTGGATTTGAAGACAAGATAGAACCTAAACTTACTGGAGGAAGCTGTGTTGAGATCACGGAAGGATTTTGAAACAATAAGGAGCTATCTCATAACTGGGAAAATGCAAGAATAGGGGTTATGTGTTGGTGGAACTTAGCCTGAATTGGAACAGGGAATTCAAGCTTAGAAAGACAATAACTAGGGAAATTAGATGGCGAAATGCCAGAAAATTTGAATCCACACAGAATGAAAACATGATTGAAGGTTGACGATAAAGCAGGTTAAGCACAGGTAAGATCAAGTTTTTAATATCATACTTTTCCCCCTCTCATCATAAAACAGTGGGAAATGCAGCCAATGAGGTAGAATGATCCTCATGCAGAATCTATGTCGGCAGCAGTATCCCTGATGACTTCACTGGCGAGAAGTGCTTCCAGCTTCAGCTCTTGACAAGCCGAGTTAATGAATTGGAGATGGGTGCATTCCGGATCATTCAGGAGGCAGAGGGGGCAATAGACAGGAGTTATAGAGACACTATCATACCTATGGGACAGGAGGAGAATAGATGGGTGATAGGAGGAGAGATGGAGAGGCAGGCAGTGCAGGGCACCCCGGTGGGTGTTCCCTTCAATTACAGGGTATACCATTTTGGATATTGTTGTGAGGGAAGACCTACCAGGGATAAGCTGTGGCGATGAGGCCTCTGGCACAGCCTGGTCCTGTGGCTAAGAAGGGAAGGGAGTAGAAGAGGTTAGTTGTAGTGATAGGAGATTCCATAGTTAAGGGACAGATAAGAGATTGAGTATCTCGGATAGTATGTTGCCTCCCTGGTGCTAGGATCCAAGTTATCTCAGATCAAGTTTACGGAATTCTTAGAAAGGGAGGGTGAGTAGGCAGATGTTATGGTCCATATAGGGACCAATGATGTGGAGAGGAATGGTGAGGAGGTCCTGCAAGGAGAGTTCAGGGAGTTAGGCATTATGATGAAGGACAGGATCACCTGAGTGATGATCTCAGGGTTGTTACATGTGCCTGAAAGATTAGAAATTGGAGGATAATCCATCTTAAAACATGGCTAAAGACATGGTGTAGGAGGGAAGTCTTTAGGTTTCTGGATTATTGGGCTCTCTTCCATGAAGGTGGGACCTGTTCTGATGGGATGGTTTACACTTGAACTGAAGCTGGACTAATATCCTCATGGGAAGGTTTGCTAGTGCTGCTCTGGTAGATTTAAACTAGATTTGCATGGACATGGGAACCAGAGTGCCAGAGAAGATAGAGGTATGGAGGAGGGAAAAGGTGGTGTGAAAATTGCAAGCACCATTAGAAGTCAACGGGTTGAATGTGGTAGAAGCCTAGAAGCCATTTGTCCCATCTAGACTCTGCCAAATTATTATTCTGCCTAGTCCCAATGACCTGCACCCAGACATACCCCTCTCATCCATGTACCTGTACAAATTGTTCTAAAATGTCAAAAATGAACATGCTTTTACTACTTCAGCTGGTAGCCCATTCCATACTCTCACTATGAATGAAGTTCCCTCCAACATTCATTTGAACTATTTCATCTTTCACCCTTAACCCATATCCTTTAGTTCTTCTTGTAACTAACCTCAGTGGAACAAGCCTGCTTGCATTTACACTATCTATACCCCTCATAAATTTGAATACATTTATCAAATCTCTTCTCATTTTTCTATGCCCCAGGGAATGGTCCTAACCTTTTTAACATTTCCCTGTAACTCAGTTCCTCAATCCTTCCAACATCCTTGTAAATATTCTCTGCACTCTTTTCATCTTATTGATATCATTCTTGTAGTTAGGTGACCAAAACTGCACACAATTCTACAAATTTGGACTCGCCAATATTTTACACAACTTCACCATAACATTCCAACTCCTATACTAAGAGTATACTGTAACAAAGGAATAGATAGAGTAGATGTGAATAGGCTCATTCCCCTGAGGGTAGGGGTGATTGGAACAAGGGGTATAAGTTAAGAGTTAGGGGAGGGGAAACTTTAGAAGTAATATAAGAGGATACTTCTTGTGATAGTACAGATCTATCACCAATGTATATAGTGTATATAGTTACAGTATCAAGACTGTGCTTACAGCGATTGGCTGAGAGCTAAGCCACGCCTATTGTCTGGGCCTTAAAGGGTTGTGTCCCTAGCCAGGTCGGATCATTCCGGACTGGTCGGCCACCTGTGAAGAGCTCCTGTCTTTTGCTAATAAAAGCCTTGGTTTGGATCAACAAGTCTTTGGTTCTTTCGACGAGCTCTACACTTCTTTACTCAGAGAGTGGTGGCTGAGTGGAATGACTTCCCGGAAGAAGTTGTTGTGGCTGGGTCAATTCTGTCATTTAAGAAGAGGTTGGAGAAGGCCACTCCGTTATAAAACCTACGACCCAAGGACCTCGCTGCCACGTCCCAGCTTGCTTGGCCACGGCACACGAACCATGGGTGTAAAGGGTGGGGCCAGTACTGCGCGCACTGCACTCCACCTAAAAGCTCTTTTGCGGAGGCCCGAGGACAGGTCCACGTCCTCCCCCTCCACGTCCTCCCCCTCCACGTCCTCCCCCTCCACGTCCTCCCCCTCCACGTCCTCCCCCTCAAAAGATGCTCACAAACTCAAGCTAGCATGCTGGAACATCAGAACCATGCTAGACAAGGCTGACAGCCACCGACCTGAACGTCGGTCTGCCCTCATTGCACATGAACTCCTCAGACTTGACATCGACATAGCCGCTCTCAGTGAAGTCCGCCTGGCAGATGTAGGCAGCCTCCAAGAACGCGGCGCGGGCTACACACTCTACTGGTCTGGCAAGCCTTCGGATGAACGACGCCTATCTGGTGTAGGCTTCATGGTCAAGAGCTTCATTGCCTCCAAACTCGAAAACCTTCCGACAGGCCTCTCGGACCGAATCATGTCCATGCGACTCCCACTTCAAAACAAGCGTCACGTCACCCTCATCAGTGTCTATGCTCCAACCCTCCAGGTGGAACCAGCAGAAAAGAACAAGTTCTACACCGACCTGCGCAACCTCATCCAACGTACCCCTACAGCCGACAAGGTTGTCATCCTGGGTGACTTCAACGCTCGTGTCGGCAAAGACTCAGAAACCTGGCCAGGAATCCTGGGCAAGCATGGCGTCGGCAAGTGCAACGACAATGGGCGCCTCCTGTTGGAGCTCTGCACAGAACAGCGACTTGTCATTACAAACACCCTTTTTCAGCAGAAGGACAGCCTTAAGACCACCTGGATGCATCCCCGATCCAAACACTGGCACCTCCTGGACTACATCCTGGTGCGAGAAAGTGACAAACAAGATGTGCTCCACACCAGGGTCATGCCTAGCGCGGAATGCCACACTGACCACTGGCTGGTTCGCTGCAAGCTCAACCTTCACTTCAAGCCAAAGCCCAGGAACAATAAAGCCCCCAGAAAGAGGTTCAATGTTGGAAACCTGCAGTCAGACGAAGCGAGAGGAAACTTCCAGGCAAACCTCAAAGCAAAGCTCGACGTTGCAACCCGCCTCACGGACCCGTCCCCTGAAACCCTCTGGGATCAGTTGAAGACTACCATACTGCAATCCACTGAAGAGGTACTGGGCTTCTCCTCCAGGAAAAACAAGGACTGGTTTGACAAAAACAGCCAGGAAATCCAGGAGCTGCTGGCAAAGAAGCGAGCTGCCCACCAGGCTCACATTACAAAGCCGTCCTGTCCAGAGAAGAAACAAGCCTTCCGTCGCGCATGCAGCCATCTTCAGCGCAAACTCCGGGAGATCCAAAATGAGTGGTGGACTAGCCTCGCCAAACGAACACAGCTCAGCGCGGACATTGGCGACTTCAGGGGTTTCTACGAGGCTCTAAAGGCTGTGTATGGCCCCTCACCCCAAGTCCAAAGCCCGCTGCGCAGCTCAGACGGCAAAGTCCTCCTCAGCGACAAGATCTCCATCCTCAACCGATGGTCAGAACACTTCCAATCTCTTTTCAGTGCCAACCGCTCAGTCCAAGATTCCGCCCTGCTCCAGCTCCCTCAACAGCCCCTAAGGCTAGAGCTGGATGAGGTTCCCACCCTGGATGAGACGTATAAGGCAATCGAACAACTGAAAAGTGGCAAAGCAGCAGGTATGGATGGAATCCCCCCAGAGGTCTGGAAGGCTGGCGGCAAAACTCTGCATGCCAAACTGCATGAGTTTTTCCAGCTTTGTTGGGACCAAGGTAAACTGCCTCAGGATCTTCGTGATGCCACCATCATCACCCTGTACAAAAACAAAGGCGAGAAATCAGACTGCTCAAACTACAGGGGAATCACGTTGCTCTCCATTGCAGGCAAAATCTTCGCTAGGATTCTACTAAATAGAATAATACCTAGTGTCGCCGAGAATATTCTCCCAGAATCACAGTGCGGCTTTCGCGCAAACAGAGGAACCACTGACATGGTCTTTGCCCTCAGACAGCTCCAAGAAAAGTGCAGAGAACAAAACAAAGGACTCTACATCACCTTTGTTGACCTCACCAAAGCCTTCGACACCGTGAGCAGGAAAGGGCTTTGGCAAATACTAGAGCGCATCGGATGTCCCCCAAAGTTCCTCAACATGATTATCCAACTGCACGAAAACCAACAAGGTCGGGTCAGATACAGCAATGAGCTCTCTGAACCCTTCTCCATTAACAATGGCGTGAAGCAAGGCTGTGTTCTCGCACCAACCCTCTTTTCAATCTTCTTCAGCATGATGCTGAACCAAGCCATGAAAGACCCCAACAATGAAGACGCTGTTTACATCCGGTACCGCACGGATGGCAGTCTCTTCAATCTGAGGCGCCTGCAAGCTCACACCAAGACACAAGAGAAACTTGTCCGTGAACTACTCTTTGCAGATGATGCCGCTTTAGTTGCCCATTCAGAGCCAGCTCTTCAGCACTTGACGTCCTGCTTTGCGGAAACTGCCAAAATGTTTGGCCTGGAAGTCAGCCTGAAGAAAACTGAGGTCCTCCATCAGCCAGCTCCCCACCATGACTACCAGCCCCCCCATTTCTCCATCGGGCACACAAAACTCAAAACGGTCAACCAGTTTACCTATCTCGGCTGCACCATTTCATCAGATGCAAGGATCGACAATGAGATAGACAACAGACTTGCCAAGGCAAATAGCACCTTTGGAAGACTACACAAAAGAGTCTGGAAAAACAACCAACTGAAAAACCTCACAAAGATAAGCGTATACAGAGCCATTGTCATACCCACACTCCTGTTCGGCTCCGAATCATGGGTCCTCTACCGGCACCACCTACGGCTCCTAGAACGCTTCCACCAGCGTTGTCTCCGCTCCATCCTCAACATCCATTGGAGCGCTTACATCCCTAACGTCGAAGTACTCGAGATGGCAGAGGTCGACAGCATCGAGTCCACGCTGCTGAAGATCCAGCTGCGCTGGATGGGTCACGTCTCCAGAATGGAGGACCATCGCCTTCCCAAGATCGTGTTATATGGCGAGCTCTCCACTGGCCACCGTGACAGAGGTGCACCAAAGTAAAGGTACAAGGACTGCCTAAAGAAATCTCTTGGTGCCTGCCACATTGACCACCGCCAGTGGGCTGATAACGCCTCAAACCGTGCATCTTGGCGCTTCACAGTTTGGCGGGCAGCAACCTCCTTTGAAGAAGACTGCAGAGCCCACCTCACTGACAAAAGGCTAAGGAGGAAAAACCCAACACCCAACCCCAACCAACCAATTTTCCCTTGCAACCGCTGCAATCGTGTCTGCCTGTCCCGCATCGGACTTGTCAGCCACAAACGAGCCTGCAGCTGACGTGGACTTTTTACCCCCTCCATAAATCTTTGTCCGCGAAGCCAAGCCAAAGAAAGAAGAAGGATGAGTACATGGATGTGAGGGGGTTGGAGGGTTATGGGCAGGTAGTAGGTAGGTGGAACTAGTTGGAGTTTCATGTAAATGAGTGCGGATGAGAAGGGCCAATATGGCCTGTTTCCGTATTGTTATTGTTATATGTTATATGGTTATACTCAATACTTCATTTTATAAAGCTCAACATTACCATAAGCTTCCTTTATGAACCTATCTGCCTGTGGCACCTCTATATTCCCAGATTCCTCTGTTCTACCACACTCCTCAGCTGACTTAATTCAATAGACAAAGGTGTCTCTTGTGCCGGTATTGATACATGATCTTTGGGCAATGAATGGGGAATAATAAAGGGCCCACAATAAAATAATCTCGTGTAAACTGACACGTAACATTAACATGTTTACGTGAGAACATAGGAATCGTGGTAGAAAAGCTGCTTTGGGAAGAGACTTGCGTTGTGTGCAGAAGTTTAATGACAGTCTAGACTGGAGATAATATTCTTGAGTTCTAGTGTATGTGGTTAATTTGATTATAGTTAATCCTGCAAGTGGCAATAAATTACGCTGATTAAAAAAACTTGTGGGGAGTATGTTTTAATTTCAAGGATCCCCGAGCATTAATATCACTTAGTTGAAACTTTTGCCTACTGTGTAAATCTAAATTTAAAATAACTGATTACATCTGCAATTCCCTGTTCATGAAGTCATGGACTCTTAGGATGATCTTGCTGGAATACATAGTAAAGCTGCTGATCACAAATGACTGATGCCCATTGAAAGCTGACATATTTTCATTGATAATGATAGTGGTAAATAATGGACCAATTTAACATGAATATGTTGTATTTTTAAGTGCTACCGACATCAGAACAAGATAGCAATTGCTGCAAGCACAAAAACAACAAGAGGCTGGAAGACTCTGCAACGATTTAATAATGCATTTAAAAGCTACAGAGGAATCCAGTTAGCTCTTTGTATCTGCTGGATTCGGTTAAAATGATTCCCACTGCCCTAATTACTTTTCATAAACCTTTATCTTTCTCTTTTCCATTAAAAGGAGTTTAGTCTTAACTGCTCCCTGGGGCAAACCATCCTTATTTGAAATAACTTTCTTCATATAGAGTATTTACCTAACCTATTGCCTCATGTGTAGTCTCATGCTCCATGCCAGGCACTTCCAACTGGAGACAAGAGTTTTTCATTATTTAGACTCTGTGATAGTACAGATTCTATCACCAATGTGTACATGTATAGATTGTAGTGCAGGATGACTGTGATTGGCTGAGAGCGTAGCCACACCTACTGGCAGGTCTTAAAGGATTGCTCCTAGCCAGACCAGGTCATTCTGGACTGGTCGACCTACTTGTGATACGCTCCAGTCTTCTAGTTAATAAAAGCCTTGGTTTGGATCAACAAGCCTTTGATTCTTTCAACACGCTCTACAGACTCCTTGTGGATTATTTAAGTTTTGTTTTGGGTGGTGGAATTGTGACCAGAATTGCATGGCTATTGATGTGACTGTGTAAAAAAAGGAAGTTCCAGTGAGCAACTGAACCAGAGGAGGAGGTGGTGGAGGAGGAGGAGGAGCTGAATTGTGATGAGCTCTTTAGAGGCACAGCAGCCAATACAAGGAGAAGAGGTCGGGTGGAGCAGTTGTTTATGGGGTGACAATGATGGAGGGTCAGTTCAGTGATTGAACTAAGAGCAGAGGGCAAGCAAGAGAGGCTAGGGTGAGAAAATGAGCTTCAAAAGAAGAATAGAAATGGCTGCAGTGAGACTGAAGGGCTCATATTGGAATGCAAGGAATATTGTGGATTAGGCAGATAAACTTAGGTCGGTAGTTGAAATTATGACGTTGTGGCCGTTTCAAACTATGAATGCATCAAGGACATTAGCAGCTCAATTTTAGATGGAGGTACTCATGACAGGAGAGGTACTAGAGGCCTGGACAGTGGCTCATGATCAAGAAGAGAAAAAGGGATAATCCAAGAAATTATAGGATTAACACAGATTTGGAAAGTCACGGTCAGATCCAGGACCATCAACTTATCTTAGTGAGGGGTAAATAATGTCTTCCCAGTTTGATTGAGTTTTTTTTTTGAAGAGGTGGTATGATTAGTGGACATGAAGATGATATAATAGTGGATGTTGCATGCATGGACTTCAGAAAGGTGTTTGACTAGAACTCTCATGGTAGGTTCATTCAGAAGCTGCATGGGATCCACATGGGATCTGCATGGGATCCACATAGGATCCACAGTGATCTGCATGGGATCCACTGTGATCTGCATGGGATCTACATTGAGTTGATAGTTTGGATGTGAATTTGGCTAGTCCATGGAAGATCAGGTAATGGCTGAAGAACCGTGAACATTGGTGTTCTGCAGGATTCATTGGCTGGGAGCCTTTTTGTTGATGATATTTGTACTTGAATGAAAAAGTAAATGGGTGTCTTAGTAAGTTTACAGATGATACAAAGATTGGTGGAGTTGTTGACAGTGGAGAAGGCTTTCTACGAGTTCAACAGGGCACACTGTAGATCAGATACTGATATGGGCAGAGAAATTTTAGATGGTGATTAATCCAGACAAATGTGAGGTGTTGCACTTTAGGAGGTCAGTTGTAAGGAGAATGCTTACAGTTAATGGCAGGTTTCTTAAAAAATTGCAGGATCTGGGGGTTCAGATCTCTATTTCTTTGAAAGAGGCTACACAAATTAATAAGGTGGTAAAAAGGCAAATGATATGCTTTCCTTCATTGGGTGGGGGATTGAATATAAATGTATAAGGAGTTTAGAAGGATGAAGGGAGATCTCATTGAACCCTAATGAATATTGAAAGGTCTGGATAGAGTGGATGTGGAGAAGATGTTTCCATTAGTGAGAGAGTCTAGGACCAGAGGGCACAGCCTCCCAATAAAGGGACATCCCTTAGAACAGAGGTGGGGAGAAATCTCTTCATCAAAAAGTGGTAAATGTGTGGAATCCATTGCCACAGTCTACTGTGGAGACCAAGTTATTGGACATTGCCACAGATGCTAATCCATTAGGTTGATATAAAGCAGAGGTTGTTAGCTTGTTGCTTTGTAAGGGTGTCAATGGTTCGAGCTAGAAGTCTTAACAATGGGGCTGAAAGAAAGAATGTATCAGCCATGATTTGAAAGGCAGAACATACCTGATGGACTGAGTGGCCTAATTCTGCTCCTGTCTCTTATGAAAAGGACATCCGGTTGCAGTTAAATAAAACTTTGATTGGGCTGAACTTGTAGAATCATGTGTCATCCTGGTCACCCCATGACAAGAAGTGTGCAGCGGCTTCGGAAAGATTTACCAGGATGTTACCTGGGTTAGAGGGAATGAGTTATAGGAGAGGTTGGACAAACCTGAGTTATTTTCTCTGGAGCATAGAAAGCTGAGGAAAGAACTGACAGAAGGTTATAAAATGGAAAGGCATAGATACAGTCAGCAGGAAGAATATTTTTCCCAAATTAAATGTCACCCGCTTGAGGACTTGCATCAAAGCTGAAGGGGAGGAAGTTTAATGGAGATGGGCGGAGCCATATTATTTTAAAGTGTAGTAGATGTGTGGAATGGAATTTCAGGAGTAAAGAGATGTATGCAAAATTATGATGCGCAATTAATAGAATAAATTTTAAAATACTTTTTTCCATTGAGGTTTGGTGAGATACAAACCAGAGGACATGGGTTAATGGTGAAAGGGGAAAATGTTGAGGGGAATGTAAGGGGGAACTTCTTCACTCAGAGAGTCATGGGAGTCTGGAACGAGCTGCCAGCTGAAATGCTGAATGTGGGCTCAATTTTAATATTAAAACATTTTTGACAAGTACATAGTTGGGATAGGTATGGAGGGATATGGATTGGGTGCAGATCAGTGGGACTAGGCAGAATAACAGTTCAGTATGGACTAGAAGGACTGAAGGGCCTCTTTTTGTGCTGTAATGTACCATAGTTGTAGTAATCATGTTGAAGAGGATTCTAGACAGACATATGAATATATAGGAAATTGAGGGATATACATTATGTGGAAGCAACAGGATTTTAGTATAATGTGGGCATCATTATGTGGAAGCAACAGGATTTTAGTATAATGTGGGCATCATTATGTGGAAGCAACAGGATTTTAGTATAATGTGGGCATCATTATGTGGAAGCAACAGGATTTTGGTATAATGTGGGCATCATTATGTGGAAGCAGCAGGATTTTAGTATAATGTGGGCATCATTATGTGGAAGCAGCAGGATTTTAGTATAATGTGGGCATCATTATGTGGAAGCAACAGGATTTTAGTATAATGTGGGCATCATTTTCAGAACAGGGATCATGGGCCGAAGGGGCTGTTCCTGTACTGTACTGTTCTATGATTTGTATTTTATGTTGTAACCGATCTATGCTAATATGAATCCTTAGTTAAATTTTAAAGGTATATTTTATCTAGATATGGTTTAAATGTTAGCTTGGGTGGTTACAGGGGCACAAAGTCAACACATTAGCATGTTAAACACACATGGTTCTTTGAGATAGAAGTCAGAAGCCAGTTTGAGATGAAAATGGATGCTGATTGAAGTTAGAGTCAAGAAGATGAAAAGGATTTATGGTGGTTCTTGAGGCAACTTCTGAAGCAACTGTATAAACACACAGCCATTTTAGTTTTGAGGAAAGCAGACTTCTTGGAGATATAAGTGGACTTAAATGTTCTTAGCACATCCGTGTCAAAAGACTTTATGAACTTCAAAGACAGAAATGATGTCACATATCATGTGACATGAGAGATGGGCTGGAAATATATTATTGAATTGAGAGTTCAGTTTTGAGAAGTCAAAACCCTGTGACACCCAGGGGTTGGAACCTTGTGAAAGACAGGGTTGAATTACAGCAACCAGAATAGGTGTTGTTGTGTGTTGCTCCTGGGAAAAGGAGAATAAGTGGGTTTTGAAATAAGGAAGACCACTTCACTGTCTCTTTAGAAAAGAAGACAGAATTCTACTGGGTCCATTTTTGTATGGCTACTTTGTTTAACCCTTGTCTGAGTTTGTGAATACATCATGGAAGAAGATAGCCACATTTGCTGTCTTTTTGAAGAGAGGGCAGATTCTTTATGTGGAAAACAGTTTCCAAAATCTTCAGTTAAAAAGAAGATTTGATCCTGGAAAGACAGGAATTGTATTCTCCTTTTCACAGGAGGTATATTGGTAGCTCCAAAGATGGTTATTTCTATTTAAAGAATATCTCTCAAGACATTTCATCAAAAGAATTGTGAGTAAAGAGGTCTGAAGATATGGTTTGAAGGTACTTTATAATTATTTCTGAACTGAGATTTTAAGACCTTCAAGAAAGACAAAAATGATGCTGAAGTTTTAAAAATTGACTTTTCAGAATGGGATTTTAATTGCGCATAGAACACACGCACATGCACACGCACGCACACACTCACACGCGCGCACGCGCACGCACACACACACACACACACACACACACACACACACACACACACACACACACACACACACACACACACACACACACACACACACACACACACACTCACCTGGTAAATTTTCCATTACTGGTCCTTTGTTAATGTTAACAAAGTCCCTTTAATCCCAGACAAAATTTAAAGGGTTGTTAGTTTATAATATAATTAGGGGATCATCTGAGATTAAAAAAAAACAAAGATTTGAGCTTATTTGATCAATAAATATTCAATTTGTTTGGTTAAAAAATCTTTTTGAAAGCTAATTAAATGGTGGGTGTGTGTGTGTGCGTGCAATGGGTTTTGATGAATGTTTGACACCAAACTGTAGATTTGAAAGTGGAGACTTGGTGAAAGACTGCAAAAAGTGCAGCTGATATGTTTTAAACCACAAAACTAAGCATGGGGCCAAGTGAAACTTTCCAAACTTGGTCAGATTCTGTAAAAAATAAAAATGAAAACAAAACTTAAGTGTGAGACAAGTGAAATTGTCAAAATGGATATCAAAAAGTTTTATTGGACTCACCAATCTTTTCAGATGTAAAAAAGACGAGAAGGGAGGAGTTATTGCTGACTGATCAGGAGTTGAAACTTATAGAGGTAAAAGTGTCCATGAAAAAAATAGTAATTCAGAAAATTATGGCTGACAACTATGTAAAAGAGGGTATTTGAAGAGGAAGAGTCAAAACAATTTTTGAGAGTAGATCTTTTGAACAGCAGTTACAACTGATAGAGATGGAGCTAGAGTATGAGGTAGAGAGAGATAAACATAGGCTGGGACTGGAGGAGGCAGAACACAAAGAAATTTTGAGTGGACAATGCAAGGAAACAAAGGGAATTTGAAAAGAATGGGAAGAATGGAAAAATTCAGTTAAAGTTAGACCTGATTATGACGCATTATATCCAGAGTTTAAATTAAAGCCATGTTAAACTTTCAAAAGGGGATTCTGCTACATTACAGACAAACATCACAGTGTGAAATTTCTGGCCAAAATACCTTTTCAAAAGAGTAACATGAAATACCAAAATAAGGTAGAAAATAAATGGGACAAACCTTTTGGTTCTTTTTGTAATTATTGTAAGCAAGCAGATAGATTTTTATTGAAGAGAAAGAGAGACAGTAGCACCAGAAGCTTTATTAAAAGAGGTGAAATGCAGGGAAGTTAAAAGCAATTTTTGGGGGGGTAAAATTAGGAAGGAATTTAAATCTTTTATGTCATTGTCTGCATAAAGTATCCAAGTACTCTGGTAAAGAAATTAAGAAAGTGCCAGTTGGATATTATTTTAAAGGAGGTTTATTAATGAGAATAGGTTACAAGATGGTTGGATATTATAGGAAGTTCTGTAAAAACTTTGTTGATATTGCTCTTTGCTTGACGAATATTTTAAAGAAGAGTGAAAAGTTTATTTGGACAGCATTTGACAAACTGTACTGCTGTAAGCTCTGAGTGAGTCTTTGGAGTGCGGGCTCAGGCTTATATCCCAGAGGGTGATTGACATCCGTCTGGGTGGGACTTGATCCATTCAGGTCGGCTGATTGACAGCCGGCCGGGTGTTGTCCTGTCCCCCATACTCTCCTGCAGGTACAGAGGTTTCCCCCTGCAGTAGGCCGGTGGTGTACCACCACAGAGAGGGTTTGTCTGCCCGGGCAAGTCTGGTGGGGGAGCCGGTTTAGTCACCTGACCATGTGACAGGCAGTTCTGGGTTACATGGTACCAGTAGCACTCAGACAAGTTTGCTGACCTGTATCATATTTCCCAGGATATTAATGGCTCAGGCTCCATTTAACAATGATATTCTGTGGCAGCTTTGCAAGGGTGTTACACTGTCTTTCAGAGCCTCTGTCTTTTAGAGGAGGAGGAAACCCATTTGCCATCATAAAGCAGATGCAAAAGGGATCTAGACAATTATAACAGAAGTTCTGGAGTTTAGAAGAATAAAAAAATGATATTATTTGGGGAAACAAGAAGAGCCTGAGGCAGCATATAAGAATGCATTCTAAAGCAAGGGAGATGCTGAGATCATTCCACTTATGGAAGACTCTTTGATCAGAGGACATGGTTTCAAGTTAAGTGGGAGGTCATTTAAAACTGAGCAGCGATTGATTTTTTTTCTCATGCTGATGCATCTCTGGAATTGTCTATCCTGGATGGATGTGAGGGCTGGACTGTTGGAAGCACTGAGAAAGGAAATTATTACATTTATGAAAAAATATCAAGGAGAATATAGTTATCTGGAATACATGAGGAATTGAGGCCCTGGGCCAGATCAGTCATGTTGATATTAAATGGCAGGGCAAATTTGATGATCCAAACAAGCTACTCCTCCTATATAACTGAACTGCTTTAGAGTAGAAGCCAAGATCGAAGACATATTATTGAGGAGGGATTGTCAACCAACTAGATAATGAACTGAGAAAAGTTAGAGAAAATTTGAAAGAGAACTGGTGGCATTTTTAGATGTTTTGGGGATGACAGGGTGATGTTGTCCTGGTGTTCAATACCTGGCTCGTTGTCACTGACTGAGTACACAACTGGGACAGCCTAAATATTAAATAACAACTTGTGCAATATTAGCATGAAATGGGCTTTACAGCTCCTGTCTACCTTGATGTTGAGATGGTGATAAAGAAGGCAATTGCAAAGCTGGCATTAGTTTCAAGAGGAATAGAATATAAGGGTAGGGATGTGAGTCTTAATAAGGCAATGGTGAGACCCCACCTGAAGTACTGTGGGCAGTTTTGTGCTCTTTATATGAGAGAAGACATGCTGACATTGGAGAGGGTTCAAAGGGGGTTCACAAGGATGATTACAGGAGTGAAAGGGTTATCATGTGAAGAGTGTTTGGCACCTCTTGGCTTGCATTCATTGATATTTAGGAGAATATTTAGGGGGGAATCTTATGTTCAAATCAAGGGTAGAGTAGATGTGGAAAGGTTTTATTCCCCATGGAGGGAGGGTCTAGCATAAAGGGGCACAACTTCAGGATTGAAGGGCATCTGCTTAGAACCGGAATGCATTTGTGGAGGCTGGATCATTGGGAGTATTTAAGGCAGAGATTGATAGGTGCTTGATTAACCAGGGCATCAAAAGTTTTGGGGTGGAGGCTGCGCAGTAGGGCTGAGTGGGAAAATTGATCAGTTTGTGATTAAAATGTTGGGAAAGACTCGATGGGCTGAATAGTCTATTTCTGCTCCTATTTCTTATGCAGTAAGGAATGTAGGCCACATGGCTTGCATTAGCTTTATTGATAGGATTAGGGCATGAAATGTGGGAATGATAAGACCTCTTTTCAAATAAATGTTTCCCAATCATGACGGAAAATTGCCAATGCACAAGATGCATTTTGTAGCAGACCAACAGAATCATTGTTAACACTTTTCATGTGCACATTTATTGTTCTTCTACCCTGCTGTACCAGCCCAACAGAATCATTTGTTTTGCTTGCTGCCCATACACCAAGATCAGAGAAGCATGAAAATAAAGTCAAAATGAATCATAGAGGGCAGCACGGTTAAAGTGACCGCGCAACTCCATTTCAGCGCCAATGACCTGGGGTTCGAATCCAGCACTGTGTGAGAAGTTTGAACATTCTCCCTGTGACTGCGTGGGTTTCTTCCAGGCACTCCGGCTCCCTCCCTCCCTCCAAAAAATGTACGGGGTTTGTAGGTTAATTTGGTTAATTGTGGTTTGGACATTTTCCCCGTGACTGTGTGGGTTTCTTCCAGGCACTCCGGCTCCCTCCCACCCTCCAAAAAATATAAGGGGTTTGTAGGGTTTGGTTAACAATTAACAATTAATTTGGTTAATTGTGGATGGTGTGGGCCCACAGGCCAGATGGGCTGATGCCTTGCTGTTCATCTAAAGTACAATTTTACAACTTAGAAGCACAAACGCTGCAGAAGCTGGAATCTTGAGCAGAGACATAATTGGAGGATCCAAAACATTTACTGATCATTTCTACCCATGAATGCCGTGACCTGCTGAGTTTCCCCAGCGAATCTTTGCCTACTCCCCTCCAAATGAATCATAATAATTTGCTTTTGTTTAATTCTCAAATGGATGGCAATAATGAAACCCACCTTTCAGTCACCACTTAAAAAGTAATCATTGTTTGTTTCTCATTTCAATGCATTTGAGGTTGCCGAGGAAATGTTTGGTTAACCTATGCAGTAAATAAATATCCCAGACAAACAATTAAGGAGACCAAATATATATCCTGATGTCTTCAAGTGGGCTGAAAGGCTGACTGGTGAATCCCAGAGTGTACCCAGCCATCGACTTGTTAGAAATTTTATAATCTGTGAAGACTCAGAGCAATAACATTGATTATCAAATTGAGACGATTAACATTTAGTTTAGTGCTGTCACATAGTACAAACTTTAGCCCACTTGGGACTGTTAAAATGTCTAAATATTGTAATGACTCAGAGTAGCAGCTGGGATGACAATGTGGAGGTAGGAAAACGTGGGGGTGGAGGAGGTAGGGAAAGGTCCATCTGGAGGCAAAGAGATTTAGTTTCAGCTTTAACGGTCCCTAATTGTATTCTAATTTAATGAATTACCCAGTCTCCAGGATTTTAAATTACATAACTGGTAAATGCAAAAATATTATCAAAGTTTTTTTTAACCCAATGCTATCATGCAATCTGTTACGTTGTGTCACTTATTTTCCTTTATAATGTCAAATGTTCCAGGACATAGGTTAAGGTGAGAGTGGAACGTTTAAAGGAGCTGTGAAAGGTCCTTTTTTAAAAACAGCGTGGTTAGTGTCTGGAATGTCAGGAGAGGTGATGGAAGCAGATACGATAGCAATGTTTTAATAGGCATTTAGTCAGACACATAAACAGGTAGGGGACAGCGTTGTGGACCATGCATAAGGGACTCATTTCCATTGGTGAAATGATCAGTAATGGCATGGTGGGCTGGGGGTCCTCTCCATCACCCACACCATCCTCTCTCCAGCTCCCCACCCTCTTTCATTCCTTCCTCCTCTCAGAGTGCATCATTCTCAGCGCTCTGCCTGTACCCCAACACCTCTTAGCCTTGTTTCCACCAGCCACCCATTTCTTACCTCTCCCACCTGTATTCACCTATTACCTGCCAACCTGTGCTTCTCACGGTCCCTCCACTCCCTTTCTTTGGATGTTTGCCACTTCTTGCTATTCCTGATGAAAGATTTTGGACCAAAACGTCCACTCTGAACTCTCTTGTGCGAATGCTACCTAATCTATTCTTCCAGAAATTTGTGTTTCTCCAGTTTTCCAGTGTCTGTTGTGTCCCTTGTTTGCATTCCTGTGCTGTACTACTCTGCTTTACATCAACACCTCCCATATTGTGGATATATGCAGTGGATAATTAACCTACCTACCAGATCTTTGGAAGGAATCCACCACACTCTGAAATCTCAGGCCAAAGCTTGGGTACTTGGAGTAGTGAGGTGCAAGCTGTGCTTTCTGTTCCGCTGTTAATGGGTGGTTTGGGTTGAATTGGTTGAGGAGGAAGAGTGTCATTATTCAAACTGCAGCATACAGCTGCTGGGAGAAATTTGGAAAGTAAAAGGCAGTCAATGTTTAGGGCCTGAGCACTTCGTTGGGCGATGATTTGAACAGAACCGTCACTTGAATCTGTACCACTTCATTGAGAACATGGGAATGTGGATGTAGGGGTGACCATGGAGCAAATAATGGCTATGCTTTTAAAGTTTCTGCAGGTACAGGAAGAGAATGACCAGACAGTAAGGAAACATGTTAAGAAAGTTTGTGGGTGGTGGGGGGAGGACAGGGAGGGAGGGAGAGAGAGAGAGAGAGAGAGAGAGAGAGAGAGAGAGAGAGAGAGAGAGAGAGAGAGAGAGAGAGAGAGAGAGAGAGAGAGAGAGAGAGAGAGAGAGAGAGAGAGAGAGAGAGAGAGAGAGAGAGAGAGAGAGGGGGAGAGAGAGAGAGGGGGAGAGGGAGAGAGGGGGAGAGGGAGAGAGCGAGAGAGGGCGAGAGGGAGAGAGGGAGGGGAGAGAGGGAGAGAGAGAGAGAGAGGGAGAGAGAGAAAGAGAGGGGAAGAGAAAGGGGAGAGAGAGGAGGGAAGAGAGAGGGTGGAAGAGAGGGGAAGAGAGAAAGGGGGAGAGAAAGGGGAGAGAGAGTGAGAGATAGGGAGAGAAAAAGGGGAGAGAGAAGGGAAAGAAAGGAGAGAGAGAGAAAGGGGAAGAGAAAATGGAGAGAGAGAAAGGAGGAAGGAGGAGAGAGAAAAAGGTAGGGGGCACAGGGAGGGGGTGAGCGTGAGGGGGAGCGAATGCAAGTGGGGAGCAAGAGCAATAAAGAGAGAGTGAGGGAGCAAGCGATAAAGGGAGAGAAAGAGAGAGAGGAGGGAGAGAGAGAGAGGGAGTGAGAGAGTATCGCTTGTCTTTCACTATCGTATGAGATCAGGCTGAACTGTCAGCCCGCCAATTCGTTATGTAGTGAGACACCTACTCAGTCATCTCCCTGCATGGAGGCTGGGGTGGGAGGTGGCTGTCACGGTCATGTACTTACTTTCATTGGGAGCAGTGCCAGCCACCGCTAATGATGAAAGCGTCAGAAGAAAATAAATGATGTTAATTGATGCTCATAGAAACCCTTATGATGAGATCAGTGAAGGCATTAATCAGCCATCTCCCGTACCAACACAGTTGATACAAGTTAATATCCCACCACTTAATGCACAGTTCAAAGCTTGTAGGTTTGTCAATATTATAGCAGTTTGTGCATCTAGGAATTGGTCTCTCAACATTGTGACGAAAGTTGCATATTAGGATAAATGTTGTCTGACCACATGGATTCCGCCTGACCCTTTGAGTTCCTCTCGCTTCTCATTGCTTGCATAGTATTTTTTTGGATGTCTGCTGTTTTGAATTAGGTACTGGTATTCAACAATTCAAAGAGGTTCTGTCATTTGCAATGTGTTCCCATTGTGAATACGTAATTCTACCAAGATTGCCTGCTTATTCCCAAAACTTTAAAGCAGGTAATTATAACCATTGAACTATCATAATCTTTTACTGGTTTAGTGTTTAAAAAGTCTAAAACATCAATGTGCAATCTCAGGAGTGAGGAAACATTGGATGGAATGAAAATGAACTAAACTGAATTGTTTCTTGTCAGGTGTACCCAAATAAATGACAAAAATTGCTTTGCATCCATTCTCCGATGAAGTTGATCCAGCAGGTAGTGTGAAAATAAAAGTATTGGGTCTAGTGTAACGAGAAAAGTAAAGTTTTAAACAAAAGTGCAAAGGTCATGATGAGGTAGGCCGATGGGATTACAGGGAGATCATCTTCTCCTGAGGAGCGGTCCATTGAAATACAATGGGAGAGAGCTGTCATTGAATCTGATGCTACACTTTCAAGGTTATGCATCTTCTGCCTGATGGGAGGGGTAGAAGAGAAGGTGACCATGATAAGAGGGACTCTTAATGTTGCCTCCTCTCCCAAAGCAGTAGGGAGTGCAGTTGGGAAGTGATGTTGAGGCTGTTCAAGGCATTGGTGAGGCCAAAGTTAGAGGACTGTGTGCAGTTCTGGTCACTGAATTATAGGAAGGATATCAACAAGGAAGAGAGAGTGCAGAGAAGATTGACGAAAATGTTTCAGCAACTAGATTACCAAGAAATATTAAGCAAATTAGGTCTTTATTCTTTGGAATGTAGAAGGTTGAGAGGAAATGTGATAGAGATTTAAGATTATGAGAGGGATAGATAGTTCTTGTAGATAGGCTATTTTTCCATTGAGAGAAGGAGAGATTGAAACAAGAGGTCATGAGTTAAGGGGCAAAGCACGCGGGGGAACTTCTTTACTCAGAGAGTGGTGGCTGTGTGGAATGAACTTCTGGGAGAAGTTGTGGTGGCAGGGTCAATTTTGTCATTTAAGTAAAAATTGGGATAGGTTTATGGATGGGAGGGGAAAGTAGGGTTCTGGGCAGGGTGCAGGTAGGTGGGAAGAGAGGAGAGGACTGAGTTTGGTGTGGACTAGATAGCCTGTTTCTGTGTTCTAATTGTTAAATGGAGTCAATGGAGGGAAGGCTGGTTTGTGCGATGGCCTGCATTCATAACTCTGCAATTTCTTGTGGTCTTGGGTAGCACAGTTCCCGTACCAAGCTGTGATGCATGTAGACAGGCTGGAATTCATAGAGAATCTTTCCTCTTCTGACCTGAAAATTGGAATTCTGCCTGACTTGTCACAGTTTCCAGCAAACGATTCAAACCTTTGCAATGATTTCCAGAAATATTTAGTCAGATTGAGCAGTTTAAGAGAAACAGACATAGGTTAAACTCGCAATTGTGCTACGAGCAGCTCTCAAAATTATACACTGTGAATTAACACTAATGTAATAAACAGTAAGATAAACAGGAATCGTGATAATGGTGGGGGAATAGGCTTCATTTGTGACCTGTGTCAGGTCAAATTCAAAAGGGTTAAGTGTTCATCACAATGTCAACATTTGTTTCCAAAGCAGTCCACTTATCCTATAATTGCTTTATGTACAAGTTGTGTTTGAACATTTCTGAAGTTAAATTATCTTGTACAAATTGAAATTGCATCTGAAATGGAGGCAAATCTTTGGCCCCATGGAATTGAAGATTAGGAAAGGTTGATGGCACAGTTTTAGCAAGGACTTGAAGTAAGAGGCAGATAGCATTGGTAAAATGTATTTGTTTTTACTTCCTGTGCTGAGGGGAAGACTAAATTTCAAGGTTCCTTTTATTGTCATGTGATTGTACAAAGAAGTAATATACATGATGTATGTCAATGAGCCCCCAATAATAAGAGAAATCTTTCGGAGTCACTAAGTGGCCATGGATTCGCTTCCAGCACTCCGCAGCCAGTGTGACCTCAGTCACCTGTTCAATCCGTCGGTAACCAGAGTTCCAGATCCAAACCTCCAACGCAATCAGTAGCCTTCAGCTCCAGTCCTTTCAGAGCCCTTCTTGCCTTCAGCATCCTCTCGAATCCTGATATCCAGTTTTCACCATCTAGTCTCTGGGAGCCCGTAGCCAGGTGTGAGCCCTTCAAATGCAAGTCATCAACAGTCCACAGCCTGTGTGAGTCCTTAGATTGCAAGGCGCCAGCAACCCTGTGAGCTCCTTGACCGCAAGTTGCCCGCCACATGTGTGGGTCCTTCAGCCTCTGAGCCCCTTGCTGGCGAGCTGCTATGGTCAACTTCCTGTCAGGCTGTCAACTAGCCTTCTGCTTCTCCACGGTGGATGTTCTGCCCAATGTTGGTGCCTTGTCCGCTGCTTCCCAAGAGTCTGCACCCCCTCGTGGTATGTTACCTAGCACAGGCACGGAAATCTATGGTTACATGTTCAAAAAACATTATCGACTCCTCCAACAGGCTGTTTAAAACCTGTACAGAGCCATTGGCTATGGGGCCCTGCAGAGCAGTGCTGGACCTCCATTCCTCAGTTTCCCGAGCCTGCACCTGTGACAGCACTGCCGACACAGCAGCTCTGGGAGTGACAGCATTTCTTGCCTAGCCAGAGCATATGTGGTGAGGCATAGTCGAAATGAGGAGAAAATGAGAACAAATCAGAAATACATTTTACAGTGCCATAGAGAATCATGGAGTCACTCAGCGCAGTAAAAGGCCCTTTGACCCATCAAGTCCACACTGACCAGCAATTAACCTTTACGATCATCCACCAGGATAACTATTTTATTCTCCCCACATCCCCAGATTTTCATGGGTATCATGGTACTTAAAATGCTTGGCAATTAAAGCAATGTTTTAGAGGATCTTAATATTCCAGATCTGGAAGAATATTGCAATTTTTATTAGTTCAAGCTAATGTAATCTCTGTGCTGCTGCTTTAAGCACAAATTAAGAATGTCCTTAACAATGTTAGCCACACAGATGCCTATGCTTTCTAAAGCACACCTTTTATGAATCTCACTGTCTGCTTAATGGCAGGTTCCTTTCTGCCCAATTGCTCCAAGCAAAAATCACCAAGCAGAACTGGCTGCTACCCTAAAAATTCCCAGCTCCATCATAGGTTCTCGGCAGAGTTCAAAATTAGCAAATTACAGATGCAGCCATCAATCTTTATGAAATGTCAGTGTCAAAGCAGCCTCTCCTTATACTTGACAGCCTGTAGGAACTCTACGACCTCTCATCACTGGTGATTCTCTTGCATGATCACTTGTCTCATCTGGTTAAGTAAGAATAAACAGGATTGTATTGCCAAGATTTGGCAAGCAAGTGGTAAGCATTGAAGAGAAAAACTTAGTCTGTTTTCAATGCTGAGCTTGAGAAAGGTATTATTCAATATAATATATAATACTATAATATAATAATTATCTTTTTAAACTGCTGCAATACAAAGCAAGCACATGAGCAATACCTCCAATGCATTGACCCAATATTAGAATATATAACTCTACAGCACAGTACAGGCCCTTCAGCCCTCAATATTGTGCCAACCCATATATTCATTAAAAAATGACTAAACTCTCCCCGTTCCGTAACCCTCTATTTTCTTTCCATCTACGTGCCTGTCTAAGAGTCACCGAAAACTCTCGTAAACAATCACAGGTGCACGGAGGGGAGCATTCTGGCTGGTTGCATCACTGCCTGGTATCGAAGTACCAACTCTCAGGAGAAGACTATACTCCAGAGGGTTGTTAACTCGGCCTGCAACATCACAGGCGCCAGACTTTACTCCATCGGGGACATCTACATGAGGAGGTGTCTTAAGAAAGCAGCGTCTATCCTCATAGACCCCCACCACACACAGGCCACACACCCTCTTCACTCTGTTACCATGGAGAAAAAGGTACAGGAGCATAAAGACAGCTTCTTCCCTGCTGCCACCAGATTCCTGAATAATCAATGAATCAAAGACACTGCCTTATTTTTTTATGCACTATTTTTAAAAAAATATATTCATGTTTATAAGATGATTACAATATGAAGGTTTGCACTGCGCTGCTGCCACAAAACACCACATTTCATGATAATAACTAAATTCTGATTCTCCCTATGAAAAAAAAATATCCCTGATGTCTCCCCTAAACTCCCTTTCCTTAACTTTGCACACATGTCCTCTGGTGTTTCCTTTCCCTGCCCTGGCAAATGGGCACTGGCTGTCCACCTTATCTATGCCTCTCATAATCTTGTAGACCTCTATCAAGTCATCCTTCTACGTTCTAAAGAGAATGGTTCTGCTAACCTTGCCTCATAAGACTTATTTTCAATTTCAGGCAACATCCTGATAAATCTCCTCTACACCAACTCCATAACCTTCACATCCTTCCTATAATGAGGTGACCAGAACTGAAAACCATACTCTAAATGTAGTCTCACCAGAGATTCGTCGAGTTGCAAAATGATCTCTCTATTCTTGAACTCATTCCCCCATCAATGAAATCCAGCATCCCATTTGCCTTAACCATCCTATCAAACTGTGCAGTGACCTGGAGGGATGCATGGATTTAGACTCCAAGGATCCTCTGTTCCTCCACAGTCTTAAGTAACCAACCACTAACCCTGTACTCAGCCTTCTGGTTTGTCCTTCCAAAATTCATCACCTCACACTTACCTGGATTGGAATCCATCTGCCACTTTTCTGCCCAACTCATCATCCTGTCAATATCCTCTTGAGGCATTCGACAGCCTTCAGCTCCATTCACAACTCCTCCAACCTTTGTATCATCTGCAAACTTACTGAACCATCCTTCCACCTCTTCATCCAGGTCATTTGTAAAAATCACAAAGAGCAACAGTCCAAGATCAGAGCCTTGTGGCACTCCACTTCTCAATGATCTCCAGGAAGAATACTTTCCTTCCACAACTACTCTCTGCTTGCCTCCCGCAAGCCACTTTTTAAAAAATCCAAACAAAGCTCTGTGCCTCATGATGTTCTGAATGAATCTCTCATGGGGTATCTTGTCAAATGCCTTGCTAAAATCTATGCAGAACACATCTAGCCCCCCCCCCCCCCACCCCACCTCTTCATAAAAAAACACTCAAATAAGCTTGTGAGGCATGACCTTCCTTTCACAAAGCCATGCTGACTATCCTTGATTCAGAGTTATGCAGCATAGAGGCAGGGCCTTGGCCCAAATTGTCCATATTGACCAGGTTTACTATTTACCTGTGATTTCTGAAGATGTTTATTATTGGCATTGTGTTTGTAATGACCTTCAGCCATTTCCACTACTTTTTAATGATACACTGCTTCAGAGAAGTATCTGAAATTCCATGGACGCTAATTGCCTCCCAAACTCACTCTCTTCTGGCCTGCACAGACTTGTTGAATGACAGCCATTTCAGGCATAAAGCATGATATGGTGTGTCATTTATATTGAATCCTTGGACTGTTTTCTCACATGAGGTCAGACAATAAGGTGGAAATAAAATCTTACTGTCAAATGCATTGTACAATGCACATATGCACCAAAATTCTTATTTGGTACTGCCAAACAGGCATTTTGTTTAAAAACTCCAATAATACACATAATTGAATTATAGATATACAAAAAATTCAAAAGTTAGATGGCAGATATATACAATTATCCTCATGCAAATATAGTGACTTTGCAATCCTTCTGAGGCATTTCCTAAGTTCAACATGCTTGCATGCATAGAATATGTAGGTTTATACTGACCTCACATTTAGTTGCCCATTCAGAGCCAGCTCTTCAGCGCTTGACGTCCTGCTTTGCGGAAACTGCCAAAATGTTTGGCCTGGAAGTCAGCCTGAAGAAAACTGAGGTCCTCCATCAGCCAGCTCCCCACCATGACTACCAGCCCCCCCACATCTCCATCGGGCACACAAAACTCAAAACGGTCAACCAGTTTACCTATCTCGGCTGCACCATTTCATCAGGTGCAAGGATCGACAATGAGATAGACAACAGACTCGCCAAGGCAAATAGCGCCTTTGGAAGACTACACAAAAGAGTCTGGAAAAACAACCAACTGAAAAACCTCACAAAGATAAGCGTATACAGAGCCGTTGTCATACCCATACTCCTGTTCAGCTCCGAATCATGGGTCCTCTACCGGCACCACCTACGGCTCCTAGAACGCTTCCACCAGCGTTGTCTCCGCTCCATCCTCAACATCCATTGGAGCGCTTACACCCCTAACGTCGAAGTACTCGAGATGGCAGAGGTCGACAGCATCGAGTCCACGCTGCTGAAGATCCAGCTGCGCTGGATGGGTCACGTCTCCAGAATGGAGGACCATCGCCTTCCCAAGATCGTGTTATATGGCGAGCTCTCCACTGGCCACCGTGACAGAGGTGCACCAAAGAAAAGGTACAAGGACTGCCTAAAGAAATCTCTTGGTGCCTGCCACATTGACCACCGCCAGTGGGCTGATAACGCCTCAAACCGTGCATCTTGGCGCCTCACAGTTTGGCGGGCAGCAACCTCCTTTGAAGAAGACCGCAGAGCCCACCTCACTGACAAAAGGCAAAGGAGGAAAAACCCAACACCCAACCCCAACCAACCAATTTTCCCTTGCAACCGCTGCAATCGTGTCTGCCTGTCCCGCATCGGACTTGTCAGCCACAAACGAGCCTGCAGCTGACGTGGACTTTTTACCCCCTCCATAAATCTTCGTCCGCGAAGCCAAGCCAAAGAAGAAGACATTTACCAAGGTCCCGTCTGTGGTAAAAACTGAAGCAAGGTAACAATTTAAGACATCGCCCTCCTCCTCTCCCTCGTGCACATGGTGCCTCCTTTATCCTTGAGCAGCTTTATCTTCATTCTCAACATTCTTTAGTTCTTTAAGTATGCATCAAACGCCTTGGGTTTTCCATAATCCTGCTTGCCAAGACCTATTCTTGACCCCCTTCTAACTCTCCCATCCTTTCTTAAGTTCTACCATATAATTCCTGTCTTTCGCTTCCTATACCTTATGTATGATTCCCTTTTCTTCTTCTTCTTAACTAGCTGTTTCACGTTGTTTGTCAACCATGGTTCCCTTATCCCACCATATTTCCATATTTTCCTTATCTCAGCTGTAAAAAAAACCTATCCATAATCTTGCACAATTTTTCCCTAAATAAGCTGCACATTCCCACCATGCTTTCCCCCCCCCCCCCCAAGAACATATGTTCTCAACTTTCTTTCCCCAGTTCCTGCTTAATAGCCCATTCCCAATTAAACACTTTTCCATTTAGTCTACTCCTATCCATATCTTCTTTGGCTTGGCTTCGCGGGCGAAGATTTATGGAGGGGTAATGTCCACGTCAGCTGCAGGTTCGTTTGTGGCTGACAAGTCCGATGCGGGACAGGCAGACACAGTTGCAAGGGAAAATTGGTTGGTTGGGGTTGGGTGTTGGGTTTTTCCTCCTTTGTCTAATTCTTCTTTGGCTTGGCTTCATGGACGAAGATTTATGGAGGGGGTAAAAAGTCCACGTCAGCTGCAGGCTCGTTTGTGGCTGACAAGTCCGATGCGGGACAGGCAGATACGGTTGCAGCGGTTGCAGGGGAAAATTGGTTGGTTGGGGTTGGGTGTTGGGTTTTTCCTCCTTTGTCTAATTCTTCTTTGGCTTGGCTTCGCGGACGAAGATTTATGGAGGGGGTAAAAAGTCCACGTCAGCTGCAGGCTCGTTTGTGGCTGACAAGTCCGATGCGGGACAGGCAGATACGGTTGCAGCGGTTGCAGGGGAAAATTGGTTGGTTGGGGTTGGGTGTTGGGTTTTTCCTCCTTTGTCTAATTCTTCTTTGGCTTGGCTTCGCGGACGAAGATTTATGGAGGGGGTAAAAAGTCCACGTCAGCTGCAGGCTCGTTTGTGGCTATCTATAGCTGTGCTAAAGGTTAGGGAGTTATGGTCACTGCCACTGAAATACACCCCCACCAAAAGTTCTGTCACTTGACCAGGTTCATTACCCAGTACTAGAACCAGTATGGCCTCTCCACTTGTCAGCTTGTCCACATACTGTTTGAGGAATCCTTCTTGGACATACTGACAAATTCTATCCTATCTATCCCTCTTGGTGTAATGAGGTGCCAGTCAATACTTGGGAAGTTGAAGTCTCCTGTAACAACAATATTGTTATTTCTGCACCATTCCAAAGTCTGTTTACTGATCCAGTGCCCCAAGGACTATTTGGGGGTCTACAGACTACTCCCTGTAGAGTAATTGGTCCCTTCCTGTTTTTGGCTTCCTTTTGCCCAGAGGTTGTGACCAGGGTGATGGTTTATGATGTCAACTGCCTTCTTGAGGCAGAACCTAAAATCATTGAATTCAATGGATGAGAGGTCAGTGCTTGTGAAGCACCTGGATATGTTTGTTACCTTTTGGAAATTTCTTTATTCCAGGACATTCATATTCCCAATCCAGGCAGTGATGTGATGCAACCAGTCAGTATACTTTCTACAATGCACCTACCGAAGTTTGATCGAGTATTCCACAACACCAAATTTCCTCAGACTCCTTCAAAAATGGAGGAATTGATGTATCTTATTACCAGTTGCCTTAATGTGCAGGCTCCCGGAGGTCTTCTGAAATCCACTTTACCAGTACAATAAAATCTCCATTATCCAGAATTCAAGAACCGACAGCCTCAAGCAACCAACAAAAATATTGTGGAAAATAAATAGGTAAAAATATGCAAGTTTAAAATTGGCACCACCCCCCCCCCCCCCACCACCTTTAGTGGTTAGTTCACCTTCCACACAACACGCAATCTCAAGCAACTGTAAAATTAATTTATCCAGCATCTACCAATCCCCTTAGGGGCCAGATACTTGGGGTTTTATTGTATCTGCTTCACTTGCCTTCCTTAATATTATACTATTTCAAATCACATTTCATTTAAAGTCAAATTATTAGATTTTTACCTGGCTTATTGCTTGTTGTAAAATGGCTGTAAGTTTCACAGCTGTCAGGCAAATAGCACATTTATTCTTGTACCACAAGCCCAGAATGTTGGTTATGTATCTTTATCCTTGCTATATAAAGTACCCTGTTTGAGCTGCTGAGTTTCTCCAGCAGAGAGTTTTTACTTGTTTTTGTGGATATGTGTGCATTTTGGTTTGCTGTGATCTTCCTTCCCCACCTTTCCCTACTTCCATTTAAGAAACTTGTACCTTATCAGCAGAATGATGCTGTTATCCACAGTTTAGGAGATGCCACCTATCTAATCGAGCACAAGATCTTTGTTGTATTTTGTTGATGATCTGTTAGTGGACAGTGTAAAGGTTAAAACATTGTGTTTCTGATTTTTGTTAATTCTGTGCCTATCCCTTTAATAAAAGTATTATTTGTAGTGTTAGCATAGTGACTATGACATCATATGTCATAATATCCAGACGGAGCAAGAGTTTGCATCTCATTCTTCGGCGAACCATCAAAGATATGTGAGTTCTAGATACTTTTCTTTGAATTCATCTTAATTTTATCTTAATTCATCTTATTTTGTCTATTTCTTCTTCTGTTTAAAGTTGAATATCATTATCTCATTATACAGTACATTTTATTTATTCATCATTATTAAAATCAGTGCAAAGTTATGCAAAATATTTATCTGTTTTATCAATGAAGCTTTAAGCTTCTTAAAGCTGCAACTACAAAGTTTGGTTTATTGGATTAATAAGATAGAATATTGTCACCTATGTTTCCTAGAATATGAGATGTTTTGAAATTGAGAAAGATTAGAATTAGGAAAGAGTCTTCTACAGACAGCAGCATTAATAATTGAGAAGTTACTTTTATTCGAATCACAAATGTTTCAAGATTCAAGATACCTTTATTGTCATGTACATCATACACACAATTTGTTAACTATTGCTTGCTGTAAAGGCACACAATGAAGTGCTTCCACCAATAAAGGGAAGCAAAAGAGAGTCCCTTCAGAGACACTGGGTAACTGTGGATTCAACTTCTGTTCGTTCCAGTGATGAACCCAAGCTCCTGGTTCCCACGTGATTAGCTGTCAGTGTCCGAAGTCTTCAGGAGCATTTCTTGTCATCTGCAATCTTGCGAGTCCCGGTCCCAATTTCTTCTGATCTTTGGGCTTGTCTCCAGCAGTCCACTGCCTGGTGAGAGTCCTTCGGCCTCTGAGCCTCTCGCTTGTCTGCTGCTCTGGGCACCTACCCTGTAGGGTCCTCTCCAAGCCTTCTCCTCAACAGGGGTGGGGGAGGGGGGTTGTTCTCCTGCTCTCTAGTGTCCTGCACTGGCTCACTGATCCACATGAGCCCACAACCCCTATAGTCTGTTGCCAAGCATGATCCCTGCCCTCTTGGTCACAGACCTCTATGGGTCTCCTGATATCAAAAGAAACACCCCTCCTGACCCTTTTGTAGGTGGCACTTGACAGCTTCTAATACTTCCCAATCTCAAAACACGTCACCTTCCAAGACAAGTAAGCCTCGATAATCTGAATTGTATCTTATTCATCCATATAAATCAAACTTCATAATTGCAGCTGTAAATAGTTTTAATTTTCCAGTGATAAAAGCGAATAAACGTTTTTATAGCTTCGCACTTCATAATGATGAGTAAAGCAAAGCATATTGTAAATGATAACAATACTCAACTTCAAATTAATATAAACAAATGATAATGATAATTGTAGAGCTCGTCGAAAGAACCCAAGACGTTGATCCAAACCAAGGCTTTTATTAGCAAAAGACAGGAGCTCTTCACAGGTGGCCGACCAGTCTGGAATGATCCGACCTGGCTAGGGACACAACCCTGTAAGGCCCAGACAATAGGCGTGGCTTAGCTCTCAGCCAATCGCTGTAAGCACAGTCTAGATACAGTAACTATATACACTATGTACATTGGTGATAGATCTATACTATCACAATAATAAATGATTAATAATGAATAATAATGATAAATTCAAAGAAAAGTTTCTTAAGAACTCACATCTCTTCCATGGTCATTCCAAGAATGAGACGAGAACTCCTCGTCTGCCAGATATTCCGACACATGACATCATGTAACTCTACAAAAACAATTAATTCTTAAAGAGAAAGTCGTAAACAACCATAAATCATAAAATGAAGGTTTTAACCTCTATACCTTACACTGACCATTTAAAATCTGTATGGGCTCATCACTATAAAGACAGCAAGTGGGACCCTGCGGAGGAGCGCTGTGTCTCTGCTTCTCGCTCTTCCAGGTCTGTGAAAGCACTGACATAGCAGCAGATTCAGTAGCACCTCCTTTCATAAAAAAATAACATATTGGTTCTTAATCGATGTTGGAAAAGAGAATGAACAGTATTTCAAATTGGCTAAGAAAATGTAAAATTAGATTTGCATGCAAATACGTGAGAATAAGAGGTTCATGAGTAATATACCTGAATCTTGAGGACTTTCCCTCTGACTAATGTTGTTACCCACTACATATTGTCATATAGATAGAATACTGAAAAACCTGGAAATCCTAGTGCCTGATTAAATGTGACAATTGGCTCATTGGAAGTTAAAAGTCCTGACAGATTATTTATTAAAAACACAGAAATGCTGGAGGAACTCGGAGGTCTGGCAGCATCTGCAGGACGTAAAGTTTCAGGCCTGAGACCTTCTTCAAGGCAAATGTTGAGGAAGGGCTCAAGCCCAAAATGTCAGTTATATATCTTTACCTTGTATGGACGCTGCGAGACCTGCTGAGTTTCTCCAGCATTTCTGTGCTTTTAACTATTGTCACATCTGCAGACTTTCATATTTCACTCCTGACAGATTGATTATTTGACGACTGTAAATTATTTCTTCGTGTAAATAAGAGGCATGTTGATGGGCATGTGGGAAAGTATGCATTGCCAGGATACAGGGAAATGGCGAGATGCAATAATACAAAATATAGTCCGTGCTAATTATCAATCAACCATTAACTCTAATCCTAAATTTATTGAGAATTCACACCCCCTCAAATTCTACTATTCACTATTTACAGTTGCTAATGGACAGGAATCGAAGGATTCCTTTATTGCAGTTAGCAAGGATTTGATAAACGACATGGATATTTTCTTTGCTGCACAAAGTCAGAAATTCCAGACACTTGAAAATTAATTGCAATGATGGAATAGTTAAAGATGACATGGGATATTCCACGATGATCTGCAATCCATTACTTGCTGCTTGCAGAGGGTAATTTGGATAAATAGGTAACGAGAGAATACTTGCTGGATTATAAGGATTGAGTTGTGAATGGAACCAGATGGTTCGCATCTTTGGAAGTGGAACGACTACCAGTTTCCATTTGTGATGCATTATTCTAACATGACACAAATGATCAATCCCTCACGTGAACTGCTGGCTTACATACAGCCACCACATGAAGGAGAGGAAGTTGCTAGTCTGGAAATCTACTCTGCATTGTATGCAATGTCATAACTTCTGTACATTGAACTTGGCTTCTGAAATTCCGTTCGATTAAATTCAATGGAATGGAATTTCAGAGGGGGAGAGCTCAGTACACAAACATTGAGGCCTTTTTAGATTTTGCCTCATTTAATTCCAAATAAATGTCAACTTGTGGATCTTATTTCCTTGAAGAGGGCCAGTTAGTGCTTGCAAAAGGAAATATAAGTGTACAGTAGATCTTCTGCTGAACAATGTTGCTGGCAGCGGTGGGCTGAAATTAACAAAAAGATGATGAACAATCATTATTCTCAACCCTGAATCAGAGTTCTTGTGCAAGCCCAGCAGGCAAAGCAAACTAATTCATGTCAGGAATAAGAGGAGGAAATAAAACAACCAATATTTTCATGCCACTTTGCAAACTTAATATTTGTAAAAGGACTGGAGATTTTTTGTTTTTTTTTGACGTGCGATCACCTCTGATCCATAGGAACTATTTTCCACTTAGAAGTACTTACTAAAATGGTATCACAGATTTGGGTTAAACAAGATCACGCGCAGATGCTGTGGTCAGTTGCAATTCGCAAATATGCTGGTGGAAACTCAACTGGTCATGTAGCATCCATAGGAAGCCGAGTGTAATCAAAATTTCAGACCTGACGAAAGGCCTAGGACTGAAACATTGGTTACCCTTTACTTCCTTTGGATGTTGCTTATCTCCCCCCCCCCTATCAACATGATCGTTGTCTGAAGAGGGCATGCAAAATCATAAATGACCCTTCTAGCCTACATACAGTATCTTTCATCTTCTCCTGTCAGGCAAGAGATACAGGAGTATCAGAGCCAGCACGACCAGGCTGAGGAACGGCTTCATCCTAAGGGCAGTGAGAATGCTGATCGACTAAAGGAACTGCTCACACTAACCATCCAAGACTCTCATATTCATTAAACAAAATCTATTTATTTATTTGTATAAATGAAGTATTTGTCCTGCATATGTATTGCTTGTCTCCATGTGTGTTATGTCTGGTTGTGTGTCTGGATGTCTTTGCAACAGAGGACCAGAGAATGCTGTTTCATCAGGTTGTATTTGTATAATCAGATGGCAATGAACTTCATTTGACTTGACCTAATGAGTTTCTCCATGGTTTAGGAGTTTCGATCATCAGGGAAACCTGCATAAAAAATGAATGACATAGCTGGATAATTAAATGTAATTCATCAAGGCATCAAACAATTGCTGACCATAGAATCAAGGAACAAGGAAAGCATAGAAGGAGACCATTTGGTCTGTTAGGTTTCAGTAATAGCAGAACTTTCAAATGCTATTCCTTTTTATCTTGATTTAATCTGTTTCCACTTCACTTTCAGAAAATGCACCCCAGATGCTCTCCATTTACTACATAAATAAAGTTTTCCCTCATATTATCTGTTGTACTTTAGACAAACCCTTTCAATCTATGCCTTCTGGTTCCACCAATGGAAATAGCTTCTCTGTCTGGAATGTTTAGAACCATTGTTGCTTTTCACATTTCCAAGCTGGGAGGACAATTCCAAGTTCTTCAGGCATTCTCATTAAATTAAGTGCCTCATTGCTGATATCATTCCCATTCACCTCAATGTTTACCTTTGCCTTCTTGGCACAGTCTTGGTTGCTGTTAATTTGCCAAGGAAGAATACCCTTAAAATGCACAGGCCTAGAATCAGTGCCAGTGTCTCCACTGACGTACAATCCCAAACACCTGGTGCCAATCTACATCAAAGAACGTGCAACTTTAATGATAAAATTATACATGGAATTTAATTTTAAAGCAGATTCCATTCAAGCCATGACAGTTTGAACATAACTCAATGCTATTACGGCATCAGTGACCCAGGTTTGAATCCAGTGTTGTCTTTAGAAAATTTGTACATTCCCCTCATGTCTGCTTGGATTTCTTCTGGGTGCTTCAGTTTTCTCCCACCCTTCAAAACATATTGGGGTTGTAGTTTAATTAGAGAATTTTGGCAGCACAGGGGCATCACGAGAAGGGCCTGTTTACCGTGCTGTATGTCTAAATTAAAATTATATGATATCCATCTGCTTTGAGAGCTGGGATGTGAAATCAGCCTAAAATGTCCGCCCATCATCCCTTCCATATCTGATTCTACTTGTCATCTTCCAGCCTCTGAATTTTTCTTCACCCTCCCCTCCTTCACTGCCCATTTTGTTCATGATCTATTCCCCTGTCTTGCATCTCCCTCTCACCTTTTTATACTGACTATCTTCCCTCTGCACTCTCAGATCAGATGCAGATCCAAAATATGAACCATCCCATTATCTCCACAGATGCTCATGGACCCATTGAGTTCCTCGGCAGTTTGATTTTCACTCCAGATTCCAACAGTCTCCCTTTTGCCTCAACAAGTCAGCGTTGTTATAATAAGATGGCACAGTTAGTGTAGCAGTTAGCGCAACTCTGCTACAGCACCAGAGACCCGGGTTAGAATCAGGTGCTGTCAGTAGCCTCTCTCCATGTTGGCATGGGTTTCTTCAGAGTGCTCCAGTTTCCTCCCACCCTTCAACAAGTATGGAGGTCACTTTGGTGTCAATGGGTGGCATAGGCTCATGGGCCGACGGGGCCTGTTACCATTTTTCTTAAGTAGACCAAGTAGCTTCCTTCTGGGTGTTGCACTGCAATGATCCCTGCAATGAAATGTGGATAATGCATCATTTAGCAATCCACATCACAACAGTGTTGAGCAATTCCAGATATGGCAATTCTTGGAACACTGAATGGCTTAATGAATGAACTACTGGGGTCTCTGTGCATGTAGTAAATGTTATTCAGAAAACAAACACATCTGGAAGTCAAACTCACATTAGCAATTACTGGCTTCTTCAAAAACTTAATATTGACTATTTAGTCATCTATAGGCAGAATGAATGATCATAAATGGATCATAAGTGCGAGGTTTGGAAATGTAGTAAACATGTTTCTGCTTCCTTGTCCCTGAGTGCTCAAATGTAATGTCACTTCAGGATGAAATTAGTCTTGTGTAATAGCACTGTACAAGTGACAGCAAAGTGACATATATTGGTACGTGCTGTCCAATTGTCTTCTCCCTGGACATAAGTGGAAGACACCAATCAATATGTGAAGCATGTCAATTTCCTTTTACATTTTTGGACTGCGGCTGAGTCCAATTTCAACCACACCCCTGAGTTCCATAAAACATGCATTGTGGAATGAAAACGTCAGCTTTATTGAAATTTGTTTGCAAAACCAGAAAATGAACTGTACCTGATGCAAAGCAATCAAAGCCAAATACCAAATAACAGAAATACCCTTTGTGGTGGCACGGTTAGTGTAGAAGTTTGCGCAACATTATTACAGCGTCAGCAACCCGGGCGCTGTCTGTGAGGAGTTGTATGTTCTCCCCGTGTCTCCAGGTGCTACGGTTTCTCCCACCCTTCAAAAACATAAAGGGGTTGTAGGGTTGAGATATTTGGGCGGCACAGACTCATAGAAATATAGAAACATGGAAAATAGGTGCAGCAGTAGGCCATTTGGCCCTTCAAGCCTACACCACCATTCATTATGATCATGGCTGATCAGTACCCGGTTCTTGCTTTCTCCCCATACCCCCTAATCCCCTTGGCCACAAGGGCCAAATCTAACCTACACTTAAATATTGACAGGGAACTGGCCTCAACTACTTCTTGTGGCAAAGAATTCCACACATTTACCACTCTTTGAGAGAAGAATTTTTTCCTCATCTCAGTCCTAAAAAACTTCCCCCTTATCCTTAAACTGTGGCCCCTGGTTCTGGTCTTTCCCAGCATTGGAAACAACCTTCCTGCATCTAGCCTGTCTAAACCCTTTTAAGAATTTTATAAGTTTCTATAAGATCCCTCCTCAATCTTCTAAATTCCAGAGAATACAAACCTAGTCTATCCAACCTTTCTTCATATGCGAGTCCCTCCATCCCTGGTATCAGCCTAGTGAACCTTCTCTCCAACCCCTCCAAGGCAAGGATATCCTTCCTCAGATAAGGCGACTAAAACTGCCCGTAGTACCCCAGGTGTGGTCTCACCAAGGCCCTGTACAGCTGCAGCAGGACTTCCCTACTCCTGTACTCAAATCCTCTCGCTATGAACGCCAACATACCATTCGCTCTCTTCATCGCCTGCTGCACTTGCACGCCCACTTTCAACGACTGATGCACAGCAACACCCAAGTCTCGCTGCATCTCCCCTTTTCCTAAACAGATACCTTTGAAATAATAATCCTCTTTCCTGTTCTTACCTCCAAAGTGAATAACCTCTCATTTATCCACATTATACTGCATCTGCCACATCCTGGCCCACTTGGCTAACTTGTCCAAATCACCCTGCACTCTCTTAGCATCCTCCACACAGCTAACCTTGCCACCCAACTTCATATCGTCTGCAAATTTAAAGATACTGCTATCTATTCTCACATCTAAGTCATTGATATATGAGCCAAAGGGGCCTGTATCTGTGCTGTATATCTAATTTTTTTAAACATTGTAATTTTTGCTGTACTTTATTATTGGTGTATGAACATTTTTTTATGAAATTATCAACATTTATTTAATTTACATAACAGTTGTCAAATATTCTAACAATAAAAATGTCACCTGCGGAATAAAATGTCATTTACAATTAGAAAACTGGTTCTCATATAATATCCTACAAATGACAAAATTGAAGCAACTCTAAGGAAGAATCACAATTTGCTTCACCCTGAAATGATCTGAATGCACAATGTCTTAGGGATACAATTGATTATGTTCATGCCATAAAAAAAGTTAATCAGGTCAAAAGAGCATAACATTTGCAAGATTATTTCTGATTAAGGGTAAGGCCTGGAAATGAATTATTCAGAATTTATTCCCAAAACAATGCCTTTGCTTCCCATGGAACTGAATTCGCCCTTCAATCCCTGGTCAAACTCCACCATAGAATGCTAGGATTTTTTTTCCCCAAGTAATGCCAGGTACTCAAGCCTCACATAGAACATAGAACACTACAGCACAGTAGAGGGCCTTCAGCTCTCAATGATGTGCCGACCTATATATTCCTACTAAAATTTAAAAAAAAAAATTGAGAAGGACATTAGTTCGAGCTGCAAACAGTTGATCCCAGTCCCTGGAGTGAACCTAGCATTCCAACAGCAACAAAATAGTGATGGCACCAGCGCTGGACTCTGTGGACTAAATCCCCAAGGTAATGTGCAGTGTTGGCTTGCAAGGTCTTTTGCTGGGTTAGTTAAGGTGAGCAGTGTTTCCAAACTGCACTGAGATGCAGGGCTCAGGGATGTAGCCTGCTGACCATGGTGAGTCCGAGTTCTTGCTAGGGTCAAGCAGTGACTGTCCCAATAGTTGACTGATCACCCAAATCCTGCAGTCGCCCACATACTTCTGTTAGACATGATGTAAGCTGATGTCTCCCCATCTCTATTCTTGCTTATAAGCCTCTCTCCTACCCCAGGATTTCACTTTTAGAACAAACTCAAGGGTCGGCAGTGACAGTAAATGAAATAGGTGTTGCAAATCTTTTGCCAGAATATGACCATGACCTATTTTAGCACTGTTTTGAATCAGTGTCCCCACTCTGAGGAATTTGATGCGCGATGTGAGGTCACAATTATTAGCTGAACCTTTTCCATGATAGGTCTGTAAAGGAGGAGCAACTGCAGTTTTTTAAAGAGAAATGAATAGGTGCAGGGAGACTGGAGAAGCATTGGAGAAGATACATTCTTACAGATTTAACTGAATTTACAAATGTCTTAGTTACAGTTACTTATTTGATGCTTTTGTGGCAGCGCGCATCCTCGTGGCGAACCGGCCCCGCTTGTATCGCCACGTGGTGGGGCAGCCATGGGGAAATGGCGTCGTCGGAGGTTTCTCTCTAACTCCAGCATCCCTTCCAGCGCCCACCCTGGGGCAATGATTATGACGTCACAACGCACCAGATGACTGAGCTCATGCTGCCCTTAAAAGGGGCGCATTGAATTTGAACAAAAACAGTCGTTAATGACCCTCAACGTGGTGGCTGTGTTTCTCCCACTGCTCATACGGCCACAGTATAATATAATAACATATATTTAAAGATTGATTGATTTTTAAAAAATGGTTTTAGCCGGTTAATGCATGATTTCACCCTCTTGAGTCTTCTCTCCGTTTGGGAGAGGACAGTGCATATGGGGTGTGATAGATTCTTCAGTACGTTGACTTATTTTCCAAGGTAGCGGAGGATGTAAATGGAGTCCACGGAGGGGAGGGAAGTTTGTGTTTTGTTCTGACCTTCATTCACTATCTTGTGTAGCTCCTTCTGATACTGAGCAGAGCAGCTCCTTTTGCATCCACCACGTAGGCTTTTGATCGCGCCCTGGCAGAAATTATTGAGCAACATGGGGGATATGCTGTACTTCCTCATCCTTCCAAGAAAGTAGTGGCTTTGGTGCACTTTCTTGACCATTGCGTCAATGTATGTTGGCCCAGGTCAGACCAAATGTTAATATCACAGTCATTTCGAAACACATCTTCATACTTCAGGATGTCCCCCTCTGCAAATGGATCTTTGACTACTTTTGTCTAACTGACCACAATCAGTGAAGATGAATAGAACACTTCCTCCCTGATCACATTCAACAATGCTGCTCCTCAAGGATGCATACACAGCCCCTTGCTATTCTCCCTGTACACCCACAGCTGTACAATTAAATATCATTTCAACTCCATCTTCAAATTTGTTGATCACAGAGTTCGTCCACTTTATTCCTCTCATGACTTTGTATCTCTCAATTAGATCACCCTTCATCCTCTTGCACTCCAAGGAATAAAACCCTTGCCTGGTCACCTCTCCCTATAGCTCAGGTCCTCAAGTTTTCAGATTGTCAACATCTTTCCTGCAGCAATAGTGTCCAAAACTGATCACAAAACTCCAAATGTGGTCTCACCAACCTCTTTTACAACTGCACACGACCTGCCAGCTTCTACACTCATTATTCTGACTGATGAAGGCCAAAGCACCAGAAGCCTTTGAATCACTTTTATGTACCAGTACTCCTAGATCTTTCTGCTCTACAACTGTTCCCAGATCTCCACCATTCACTGTGTAGGTTAGACTTCCCAAAATGAATCACCTCACATTTCTCTGTATTAAAATTCATCTACCAATTCATCTACCTTAGCTGTGGCAAAAAAAATGTATTATGTCAACCTGGAAATTAGAAGATAGCCTGAGAATAGAGCAATGGTACATAGAAATGAATAAATGTATTCCATTGGAAAAAATAACATATAATTTAAGAAATAACATCACAGTATTCGAACAAATTTGGGAACCGTACATGGAACACAACAGAGAAGTCCTACCGCGGACCTCCACCGCCTAAAATGACAGAAGGAGAAGAAGACGAAATGAACTGACCCAGTGTGTAAAAGTAGATGACACAAATTTCTTGTTTATTTTCATTGTGTGATGACATTGTTTAATGGGTTTAATGTATCATGCATGTTGAATGTTGAGTGAGTGGGGAGGGAAGGGAGGGGGAAAAAGGGGAGAAAATGACACTGTGTATATTCAAGAGGGAAATGTTTGTGTGTATTTTGGTTAATGTGGTTCATAGTGTGAAAAATATTTAAAAAAAAACACTCTCCTACTCAACTGATCAATATCCTGATATCCTGCTTTAATCTTTGCCAACTGTTTTCACCATCTATATATAATTCCAGACCTTTTAGTGTCATCCATAAACTAACACAAAGCTTGTCATGTATATTTGCATCAAAATCATTGATATAGATGACAAGCAGCAATGGGCTCACCACTGAACCTATGGCAAACCATCAGTTACAGGCCTCAATTCAGAAAAGCAACCTTCCAACCATCACCATTTCTTCAATGAATCAAATTTTCTATCAATTTTGCAATCTTACCTTGTATCTCATGCAATCCAACCTTCCAGAGGAGCCTTCCATGTGAAACCTATTTAAATTCCACATATACAACATCAACAGCACTGCCCTCAACATCCTCTTGGTCACATCTTCAAAAGAAGATCAGATTTGTGAGACTTAACTTCTCACTTGCAAAAAATGTGTGAACTATCACTGATTAGCCTTTGTCCATCCAAATGCACGTACTTGGATGGACAAAGTTGGATGACGTCACGTTTGTCGGCAGAATCACCAACAGCAATGAGGAAGGGTACAGGAGGGAGAAAGATAGATCAGCTCGTTGAATGATGTAACGACCCTAAACTTGCGCTCAATGTCAGCAAAACCAAAGAGATGATTGTGGACTTTAGGAGGAAGTAAGGGGAACATGGCCCAGTCCTCGTCGAGGGATCAGCAGTGGAGAGGGTCAAGAACTTCAAATTCCTGGGAGTCAACATCTTCGATGATCTGACCTGGAGCATCCACATTGATGCAATCATAAAGAAGGCTCGCCGGTGGCTATACTTCGTGAGGTGTCTGGGGAGATTTGGTATGTCACAGAAGACTCTCTTAAACTTCTACAAGTGTACTGTGGAGAGCATTCTAGCTGGTTGCATCACTGCCTGATATGGAGGCACCAACTCTCAGGACAAGAATAAACTCCAGAGGGTGGCCTGCAACATCACAGGCACCAGAATCCACACCATCGAGTACATCTCCAAGAGGTGGTGTGTAGAGGCAGCCTCTATCCTCAAAGACCCCCACCACCCAGGCCATGCCCTTTTCACTCTGCTACCATTGGGGAAAAGGTACAGGAACCTAAAGATGAGCACTCAGTGGTACAAGGACAGCTTCATCACCACTGCCATTAGATTCCTGAATAATCAATGAACCAAAGACACTGCTTTGCATTATTATTATTTATTTTAATTATTTTTTTCAGAAATGTCATAGGATGGTTATAATATGATGACAATGAATCTTGATTCTGATGCATACCTTCTCCCTCAGGATGCACAAAAGTAAAATGCCAACCACAGATGTTGGGCTCACTGACCTGTAGTTACCAGGCTTTATGCTGCAGCCCTTTTTGAAAAGAGGAATAACATTTGCCATCTTCCAGTCTTCTGGAACCTCACCTGTACTTAATGATGAGATGTCTAACAATGACGTCAAGATTGGAAACTATCTAAGATACAAATTAAGAGCTCAATTTTAATGTCTTAACCAAGACAGAATATCTGATAGGGTGGCCCAGTAATTTATAAGAAGGATCAATCCAGATTTTGCGATCATTCTAGATGTGGGATTGAAAACAATAATCTTTCTTTCATCCACTGTTGAGAGCAGAGATGAGTAGAGATAGATGTGTGAGAGGATTTATAAATGAATATTTTGTAGGGTGACATAATTTCAAAAGTGGATAAGTGAGGTTGCTAAACAGAATTTAGGAAACAAAAAAAAGTCCCAAAGCCAAAAAAAATTGTTGGTATTGAAAATATTAACATGCAAACATAATTGAAAAGATTCATTCTTCAGCCGAGAAGAGAATTAGAGGGGAGTTCCCAGAGATGAAACCACTGATATATATTCATAACTTTGACTTGAGTGTTCGGTGGGAAATTTCCATATCTGGAAATGATACAAACTTGGAGGCATCATTTAAATTTAATTTGGACATCATGCTTAGTGCACATTTTATAAGTAGAAGGGAATTTTCATCCGCTGTGACTAAATAGGTCAATTGTTTACTGGTCTTTTATTTTATTCATTCTGCTGTAACAACAGAGAAACTACGTTTGTGTTGCAAGTGTTGGATTAAATGTGTGCTCAGCTTTCGTTGAAAAGCCACAACAGAATGAAATTGGTGCATGTAAACTCCGCATAAGTAAACCATTAAAAAAAGATGCTACCATCCCTGAGTAAAGTGATGGCATGGGGAAAAGAATGGTATTTGAAGTATCTAACTCTATGGGGACTTCACGCTTCGGTACTTTTCCACCCAAGCATATGAAGGTACTAATGACAGGGAGACGACCCATCAGAGAATGCAATTCTGTCCAGACATTTCCCCCAAAATGGATTATTTCAGCCTCATTGGTCACAGATTCTGGAGTTTTCCAGTGATTCATCTTGCTATTAATGATGTCAGAGGGTTTTAGGATGTTGAATTAAATCATGATAAATAGGACTTCTGAGTGATCTAGGCCACAGCACTGCTGTTTATTTATCTGCGAAGCTCTGACAAGGCTGATAAATCGGTCGCCTAAAATAGTTTATAAAGCACAGAATTGATGTTGCAGTGGGAGAGGGAGAGAATTAACGTTGCAAAATGGGCCTGTATCTAAGGTTTGAAAAAAGACTTTTGTATAAATTGTCTGCCACTGCATGAACTGGGAGGGGCAAGGGGGAAATTAGGAAACTCAAAGCAAAATTTGTTTCACTGTAGACTTTTTAAGTGTAAAAATTACTCTACAGGGAACCAATGAAGTGTGGACACACAGTAAGGGAGATGAAGATTCAATGGTTGAAATTTCAGTTTTGATGGTGAGGGAGTAAATATAGAAAAAATTGCAATAAGGAAATTCATGGTTGAAACTTAAATTGTTTTCTCTACCTGTTCATTTATGAATTTTCTGAAAAGAAACATTTTTTTTACAAAGATCTCTGTTTCAAAGTGGCTTAAATATGCTCTTACAGCTTACGGAATCGGGTTCTGGGAAAAAAAATACATTAGCCATGATTCAACTGGCGAAGGCTCAATTGGATGGCTGCTGCCATATCTCATGGTTTCGTAATAGACTGAAGATCCATTTTCAATGCAAAGAGATCACCAGTTTTGAAAATAAAATCATCTGTTACTGTGTACAGAACACAATCGTGGATTTATTTTTAGCAAGAGAATGTTCGGTGTTATGAAGTCATAAATATTGTCCGGAAAACAACCTTATTTTCTTTCGAATCTTTCAGGATTGACATTAAACATTATAAATTATGCAATCTTTTGAATATTTTCTTTTCAATTAACAGCCAGTTTCCTTGAAAAGTCTGTTGGCTTTGTGTTCAAATTATTTTTCCAACGAGTGTGATTTCAGAATCTATTCCATCTGAGCTTATTAAAATGAAGCTAATTAATTTTCTTATTTTTAATGATTTCCTCCAGTAATGCGACGTGACAAACCTCAGGCAGAACATAATCCTTTCCTGATTGTGTTATGTTCAACATGGCAATCCCAGACAAACGCGATAATAGAAAACAAGGGTTAAAGCATAAAAAATGCTTCAAGAACTCAGCAGGTCTCGCTGCATCCACAGAAGGTCAAGACTTTTGATTTGAGCCTTATCCCTTCTTCAAGGTATGAGCAAAAACCAGGCAGATATCCGAATGAAAAGGTTAGGGGGAAGAGCAGAGGAAAATAGGCAAAAGATGATAAATGGACATGGATAGAGGACAGGAGAGGAACAGTGAGCATTGATTGGGGAAGGGCATGGCTCTATGAAGGCAGAACTGGAGGAAAGGAGAAATAGTGAGAGGGGAATAGGAGAGATGTGATGGCTAGGGATGGGGGTGAATGTGGGCCCAACAGAAACCAAAGCAGTCAAAGTAAATGTCATCTGCTTGCCCAGAGGGAATAAGAGGTGCCGTTTATCCAATTTGTGAGTGGTTTCAGTCTGCCAGTGCATGAGACGATGTCAGCATGAGAATAGGGTGGGGAATTGAAATGGGCCATCACTGGGATATCCCTGCTATTGCGGAGGAGAGTACCGAGGAGCTCAATAAAATGATCTCCTAGCCTATGTCCAGATTCTCCAATGTAGAGGAGAATGGGCTTCACTTGGACGGACTGTTTGGGGCCCTGAATGATGGTGAGGGAGGTGATGTTGTGTAAGTGTAGCACTTTCTATAGTCACAGGGGGAAGCGGCGTTTTCATCTTGGGACATGGGGTCCTAGGTTGCAGCCATGCAGTGGCATCCCAACTTTTCTTCTCCCACTGCTGAGCACACGAAAAATTTCTTCTGCAGCCAACAGAAGCACCCTCAGAAGCGCTGTCCAGCCAGAGAAGCAATGTGCTCAGGATGTGGGAAGAAGGGACACTATGCCAAACTCTGTAAGTCCGGAACTTCTCCCCTCCCAGGCAGCACCATGAGCGGGCAGTCACCATCTTGGCTTGCATCGCTTCCAGCATCAATTTCGCCCCCAAAAAACAGTACTGCATACATACCATGGAGGCTGCCATCTTGACCAGCGTCACTTCCAGCGTCACTTCTGTACCAGAGCAACAGCACCTCATGTGCACCATTGAGGCTGCCATCTTACTAGCTCAAATTGGACAGCGAGTCTGACAATGACTGGGTACTGGCTTCAAACGTACTTGATCAGGACCAGAGCTTTATACATCCCAATACTGTGCAGGACTATTCCCTCGTAGTGATCCCGGCGAGTTGCAAGATCTTGTTGGCCTCCAAGTTCCAGTCAGCCAAGGTTTGTGGCTACTGCATGGTGACTCTGACCATACGCGGCACAAACTATAAGAGCTTTAAATCATTAGTTATGCCACAGCTCTGTGCACCTGTGATACTGGGGATGGACTTCTAATATGGCATATTACGAAGCTATGAGATATGGCAGCAGCCATCCAATTGAGCCTTCACCAGTTGAATCATGGCTAATGTATTTTTTTTTCCACAGAACTCAATTCCATAAGATGTAAGAGCATATTTAAGCCACTTTGAAACATTAGAGATCTTCGTAAAAAAAATGATTTTTTCTTAATAGCAGATATTTCCTCTGCATTTCTTTTCAGAAAATTCATAAATAAACAGGTAGAAAAAACAGTTTAAGTTTCAGCCATAAACTTCCTTATTTCATTTCTTTCTATATTTACATAAAGTGTCACTATGTAATTTGATGGGCCCATCTCCACCTCATGGTTCTCAGCCACCAGTTTTTGAACTGTCCGCCTTCCGCGTTGCATGTGACTAAACGGTAAACCATTATCTTCCGACCTGTGGGCTGTCCACCCTCCGGATACCCTCCCGCTCTTGTACGCCAATCTTACCCCTGACTGTAAGTCGGTTGCTACCAAGAGGGGGTGATACAGCACTAGGGAAAGGACAGTCATTAAGTCAGAGGTGCAACAACTTCTGGCCGAGGGGATCATTGAACTGAGCACTAGCTCCTGGAGAACCCAGGTCATGGTAGTTAAAGACAGGGAAAACCTCTGCATGGTGATCGACTACAGTCAAACCATCAACCATTTCACGCAGCTGTATGTGTACCCTCTTCTCTGAATTGCCAACATGGTGAACCAGATAGCCCAATACTGGGTTTTTCCACCATAGACTTGTGATAAACGGCTGAAGATGCTTAAACTAGTGAAGGGTGATGGAATGCAAAATAAGTAGATTAGAGCTTGAAAATAGACAGCACTAATTAGTGGGCCCCTTTCTTTTCAGAAACCTCAAGGATGAAAGAATCTGGTTCGGCTGGCACAGTGACCTAGGGTACCCCACAGTCACCATTGTGCTTGCTTAATAAAGACGAATATTAACTTAGACGACGCTAAGGATGGGACTACCTAATTAACATAACATGCAATGTATGATGAGGGAGAAACTGTGTGGTATCTGCAGGGATGGAAGGGAAAAGGGGAAGGTTGTAAGGTATTGAAATTCCGACCGGAAGAGCCTAAATGAAGGTGTGGTGATGTTGAGCATGGGACTGTAAAAAGACTGATGATTCTGAACCTCCGGTATGTCTTGGGACTAAGAGACACCCGGCTCTGCAGACCCGAAATAAAGCTGAACCTGTTCTCCAAGACTTTGTCTCCGGAGTAGTGATTGTGAACACTTTATATTTCACAAGCTTGGGGACCCGTTCGGGATCGCAACTCCCACCACTTGGCAACTGGCTATCAAAGAACGAGAAGGTGCACCCCACTGATTTGATTTCCTTGCTTGCCATCAGCAGTTTGAGCGAGTGATATCCGGACAGGAGACTCTGGAGAACAGGATGAAGGGGAACTCCGGTAGGAGGAGTGGAACAGGACGCAGGGGAACTCCAGTAGGAGGAATGGTTCGGTCGGGGAACTCTCGTGCACGAGACCCAGGTAAGTTAATTGATTATTAAGTATTACTCGGGCGACAGGGATAGTCTGTCAGGAGTGTGCGATCTGACAGGGAGAAAATGGGTAATCAGTGTACCAGGACTGATGAGTCACGAGAGAAGAAGGGACCCCAGAGTGGGGTCCTGGGGCTGACATTCCGCCAGATACTCCGTTGGAAACTGGGGTCAGGGAAGGACCCAAGGGAAAATTAAGGAAACTATGATAAAGTTTGCTATTACAGAGGCCTCCGACTCTGATTCTGAGCTCCTCAGTTTTGTGGCCACAACTGGGGTCAGATGAAGATTGGCTATGTCAGAAATTAAATGTGTTTATAAATACAAGAAACCCTTTTGATCAGGAAAAGTCAGATTATGCAGCATGTTTGATCCAGATGACTGAGTTGTTTAAGGTCACCACGAAAAATGAGAAGGCAGACATACCACCCTGAGATCCTTTGAAGTACCTGTCCCCACGAATCTGTGCCACGCAATTTACACTCAATTAACCTACACTCCTGATACGTTTTGAATGGTGGGAGGAAACCGGAGCCCTCGCGGAAAACCTACGCAAACATGGGGAGAATGTACAAACTCCTCACAGATAGCATGGGATTGCTAACCCAGACCCGATCGCTGGCTCTTTAAAGACATTGTACTAGTGACTATGTCAACTGTGCTGCCCCTATTTTCTTCATTTTATGGATGTACTATTTTTAGTACTCTGAATACTAAAGTCTAGAAGAGATTGGTAGTGAATGACAGATGCCTAAAGTATATGCTCAACATTGAATGGAAAGACCTTGGAATAAATTGAAGGGTCTTACCTGTGTAGCAGGGATTGCTCCACGTAACCAACAAAAAGGAAGGCATAGCTGGGGTTCATGAGTGCACCCGTAGTTACACCTGTGACTTGGAGAAAGTGGGATGAGTCAAAGGAGAAGTTATTGAGGGTGAGGTCAAGTTCTGCCAGCTGGAGGAAGGTGGTGATGGGGGAGGACTGGGGTCTGCTGTTGAGGAGAGAAATAAATGGCTTTAAGGCCTTCAGGATGTGGGATGGAGGTATATAGTGATTGGACATCCATGGTGAAGATGAGGCTGTTAAGTTCAGGGAACTGAAAATTTTTGAACTGATGGAGGGCATTGTGAAGTGTCCCAGATGTAGGTAGGGTGCATCTGGACTGGGTGGACAGAACAAATTTGAGTTTAGTGGATACTAGTTTGGTAGGGCAGGAGCACGTAGACATGATGGGTCTGTTGGGACAATTGAGCTTGTGAATATTGGTTAGGAGGTAGAACCAGGCAGTAGGAAACAATAAGGTTGGAACCTGTGGAAGGAAAGTGACTGTAAATGATGAGTTTCAAGAGAGTGTGTGAAAGACAGTGGTTTGATGAGTTTTGGTGGAGTCCTGTTGAAAGGGTAAGAGGAGGTGTCTGGGAGTTGTCATCTGGCTTTGGCCAGATAGAGGACAGTGCACGAGACCACCACAGAGATCTGGGATTCATGCAGAGATAGTGGAAGATAAGGACTTCTGAGGGGATAAGAATAGAGGGAGAGGTGAAGTTGAGACAATTGATGTCTCAGTGGTAGTTAGAAATATAAAGGCCCAGAGCAGGCTGAAGGCTGGAATGAGATATCCAGGAGGAGAAAGATGGCTTAAGGTGGAGAAGGGGTCTGTAGTGGGGATGGAGAATTCTGGTTGTAGAAGTGGGCACAAAGACAGTGATGACAAAAGAAGAATTCAGCACCATGCCATGTGTAGATCTTGATGAGGTCTGGGCAAAGGTGACGCCTCTATTGAGGACAAAATGTTCTGAAAGGGCATGAAGTGCGATCAAATCATGTTCAATGAGTTCACAGAGAAATGAGTCCAGACGCAAACTAAACAAAGGATGATCTTTATTGCACACACAAAAAAATAATAACGGGGAAGGCACAAAGCAACACTCGGTACTTTAAACAACACAAGCAGATACGGCAAATCTCTGATACCAGAGGCCTGCTTACTCTCTCTCTCTCTCTCTCTTTCTCACATATATACGCACACGTGCAGTAATATCAAGTAACGAGCACACTCTTACTATACACAGACTTTAACATGTACTTCTGGTTCCCTGTTCCAATGAGGTATGGCTCAATGCTAAGTATCCACACATATACTACAATCCCACTCTGAGTGTAATGGGGTATGACTCATCCAGTGATGTCCACAGTTCACAACCAGGTATAGAGCAGCATTTGTAGTCAGGACCAAGTAGCAAAGAGAATGATCGGCTGCACATGGAAGGCTCTTAGAGTAATTAGCTAGGGCGTCTGGCCCAGGTAATCACTAAGTGATTTAAATTGGCCATTGGTCAGGTGTGCACTAATAGGTGGGCCAAGTCCAAACTTGATTGGCAGCTGATGCAAATTCTGACTAGGTTTCAGACAGAGAAGTCATGTGACCCTCCACAATCAACATTCCCACCTGATTTCAGACAGAGTCCACAAGATCCTCCAAATCCACTCCACAGAGGGACACGTGAGGAAATGGTAAAGACCAGGCAGGCATTGGTGAGGGGGGTGAAGGATGAGGTGATATGGAGGATGAGGTGATATGGAGGATGAGGTGATATGGAGGATGAGGTGATATGGAGGATGAGGTGATATGGAGGATGAGGTGATATGGAGGTGGAGGGTCAGAGGAATCTAAGGGTGGAAGTGAAGGTTTGGGGAAATCATGGAGGGGAAGGATCAGGTGAAGAAAGTCTGGGGTGAAGTTTATGGTGGAGTCACAGTCCTATCAGCAGCCAGAGCAGTGTGAAGTTCATGATGGAGGCTTGGTCCCGTAGGCTGCTGAGCCAGGGTGAGAGTTTGTGTCAGAGGCTTGGACCCATGCGCAGCTTGGGCTAGAGTGGGAGTTCATGACAGAGGCTCTGACCTTTTGGTACCAGGGTGAGAGTTTGTGATGGAAGCTGTTCTGTTAGATTTTGGGGCCAGTATGGGAGGCTTTGTCCTGAAGCCTGCTGGACTAGGGTGAGAGTTCGTGACAGAAGCTCAATGCTGTAGTCTGTTGAGACCAGGGTGAGAGTTCATGATGGAGGCTCAATGCTGAAGGCTGTTGGGACCAGGGTGAGAGTTCACGATGGAGGCTCGATGCCATAGGCTGTTGAGACCAGGATGAAGGTTTGTGACAGAGGCTCAACCCTGAAGGCTGTCGGGGCCAGGGAGGAGTTCGCGAAGGAAGCTCGGTTAGGAACGCTATTGGGACTGAGGTGCAGACCTGTGTCAAAGGTCACAGAAGCTGTGTTTTCCAGGCAGGCAAGCTCCCAATCTTTGATGGACACCAAGTGAGAGGAGAACCCAAAGCTGAATGTGTGGATCTGGCAGAGGATGATTTTTCCCCTGCTCCCTTGAACTCAGCAGGGTTAGAAGTCTGAAGTGTTGAGAATTTAAGTGGAAATGTTTGAAAGTACATAGCAAATGATGGTTCATGCAGAATCTGTTGATTCTCTCCTAGTATTTGTTTCAGTGCTCTTCAAATAAATGTAAGCAAACAAAATCACAGATTTCTTTGGGAATTTTAATTATGACCTGTGCACATTCCACTCATCCTGGCAATATTAATATTTCTCAAGAAAATAATTCCACTCTCTTGGTTTCACATGTTCTCCTGCCTTGATATTTATCCTAATATTGTTCCAAAGATGTAGCCACCTAATTGTTCATGATTTCTGCAGAATAGTATTTCATCTTCCATCTTCTCAGAAAGAAGCTAAAGGGGTTAAAACTAATAAAAAGTGATCATAAAAATTGAACTTGAAATGAAAGAATCGATTTCTGGACAGTCAGCAAGTACACATTTAATCGCAAACTGGATCAAGGGCTTTGGTTCATTAAGCTCTAAATATCCATGAAGAAGGCTAGGATTTCAAATGCAGTTAGTTTCTTGAAATACTATTTTGTCTCCTTTGCATATTTTTGCGATGTACTTACTTTACAGAAAATATTTTACAGAGAGAACTCCCTTTCATCAACTTCAATCTTACAACATCAGACCCAGTCAGATTAATAATATGATTACTGGCTGGTGTTACGTTCGACTCAATGCAATTGTGTGCAAAGAATAATTGAGGGTGAGGTTTATAGTTTTGATGCAGTCTTGTTCCCTTTCATTTGAGTAATCACAAAATTTCTTGGGCAACTTATCAGGATTCAATTAGTTTTTAATATAGACTTTGTTCCACTCACAAACAAATGTAAAAATAATAAATGACTCTCCAACTTCCTTCTTGAATTACATCACATAGATTTTAAAATATGTAAATGAAATACAGTAGAAGTCTAAAAATCCAAATGGCTTGGTGATTGGATCAGTCTGGATTTTCCTGATTGTTGGGCAATATTTATAAATTCAAATTTAAAGGGGAAGATGAAGAGGTAAATTTTGATAGTTTATTCATAAGCAAATACAACATGCTTCATTTATGAAAATGAGGAGCTTTAAAGAAAAATAAAGTCAACACTTCACAAAATGTCAATATTTTTTCACTAGAAAGAAAGCATGTGATCCTTAAAATTATGTTTAAAAATTAACATTGTAAAAGAAAAATACAGTCTACAAATTAATTTCTTTGTGATCAGATTACCTATATTGAGCATGGTCATTTGTTGGTGCTGCGGATCTGTGGCGCTTATGCATGCACACACGCACTCACACAAAAGCTCGCTAAATTTAAAAAGTTTGAGAATTTTCAAAAAGTCCAGATTCACAGGTGGTCCAGATTTCTGGCATCCAAATTTTTGGACTTCTACTGTATCATATTTTGAAAGTCCATGCAATTCAAATGTTCCTCATTTTAAAAAGTTCCAAAGAAAATTTAATATATAGTCACGTGACAGAATATATTTTCTTATTTTATGGTAATAATGATTGTAATAATGCACATTGAGCCAGTACGGCTGAAAAAAATTGTGACCACATGAATGTCTAAGCCCAATGTAACTGAGATAAAACCATTCACCATTATGATTGATGATTATATCTGCTCAGCATCTTTAAATGTTGATAAGTCACCAGATACAGGTTGTTGAAAGAAGCAAGTAAAGACCATGGAGTTCTGAACACCACTTTTAAATTCTCAGCTTGATACATTGGATTAAATGTCTGCTAATGTTGAACAGTTTTTTTTTAATAGAGTGGAGGGATAATTCAGGTATTTACAGGTGAGTTAATTTAACATAGGTGGGCAAAAAAAGAGATTGAGCCTCAGTTGACAAGGCACAGATTAATCAGGTTGTCATGCCCTCATGCGCTCTGTGTAGGGCTGGTCATCACTGGTGATGCACCGGAGGTGATGCTCGAGCATGAAAACATGCACGGGCCAACAATGGGAAAAGGGCGATCTTTGTGGGGAAGTAGCAAATTAGGCATTATGCGGGATGCAGTAGAAAAGGGCAGGTTGGGACTTTGACAAGGTTGGAAGTGGAGAATAAATGATGCAAGGTTGCTGAACTGAATAGTGTGAATCCTCTTTATTTGTGGAGCGAGAGCTTACAATTGCTGCAACTGGTTACCTTGTTGCTTCACAGCTCCTTCTTGGTGAAGATGAAAATGCCTTATGGGTAAAAACATCAGGGTAGCAGTCGAGGAGGTCAAGCAACCCTTTGTGCAACTAATACAACTGCACAGTTTTCCATCCTAGAGGCACGATTCTAGTCACTGTATGTCACTAGTGAGAGGACAAAGTTTGGCTTGCTTGCGACTCACCACCTGGACCAGATCGCTGGCGAGGTAGAAGATATGCTGCTTAATCCGGAAGAAATTATAACATTCGACATACTTGAGGCAATCGTAATGGTGCAAACCCAACCCTCCAATCAATCCCACAATGAGGAATTGCTAGCAGGTGACAATCTTGCCAATGAGAGGTCATCACAAGTGCGCCAGAGATGGTGGAAGCTGGCTGGAGATGAGAGGATGGAAGGTGATGTTTGGAACAGAAGTTCCTCTGTTGCATGCCTACACAGGTTCAGGGACATTTGATAGGAATCTTTCAATTGGCCAGCATCATGCAATTGCAAAACAGGCAAACATCTGCACTGAGATTACCTCTGCAGTCGAGGTGGGAGTAGTCATGGCAATAACCATTAAATCACAAAAAACTTAGCTGGAGGAATGTGATGCAGCATTCACTGTGCAAGTCGAGGCTTTAACCATGGATCCATAGAACATTACAGCACAGAAACAGGCCTCTTCAGCCCTTCTAATCTGTGCTAAACCATTTTTTTTGCTGAGTCCCACTGGTTTCCATAGCCATCCACACTTCTCACATCCATGTACCTGTCCAAATTCCACTTAAATATTAAAATTGAACCCGCATTCACCACTTCAGCCTGAAGCTCATTTCACACTCCCACCACTCTCTGTGTGAAGATATTCCCCCTAAACTTTTCCCCTTTAAATCTTAACCCATATCCTCTGCTTTGTATTTCACCAACCCTCAGTGGAAAAAAGCCCATCTACATCTACTCTGTCTATCCCCCTCATAATTTTAAATGCCTCTATCAAACTTCCCCTCATTCTTCTACGCTCCAGAGAATAAAGTCCTAATCTGTTTTCTTTTCCCTGGAGTTCAGTTCCTGAAGTCCAGGCAACATCCTAGTAAATTTTCTCTGCACTCTTTATCTTATTGAAGTGGTTCCTGTAGTGAGGTGACCAAAACTGCACACAATACTCCATATTTGGCCTCACCAATATCTTATACAACTTTAACATAACATCCTAATTCCTATACTTTGATTTACGAGGGCCAATATGCCAAATGCTCTCTTTACAATCCTATCCACCTGTGATGCCACTTTCATGACATGATGTATCTGTATTCCCAGATCCCTCTGTTCTACTGCAGAACTCAGTGCCCTACTATTTACTTTGTATGTCCTTTCTTAGGATGTCCTTCCAAAATGCAACACCTCACACTTGGTTGCATTAAATTCCATCTGCCATTTTTTTTTCAGCTAGTCCAAGCATTGGAAACAACACAACTGAATCCTCCCCATTTCTGGACAAACTCTAATCATATGGCTCGGGGACATTTGCTGCAAACACTGAAAATTTGGAGCTACTACTTGGTTGTGCCAACCTCATTGCCGCTTCCATAAACAGCACCTGGGGAGAAAAATGAGGCCCGGCAGTAGAGGCAACTGCTACTCATGGGCAAATCTGCCACTACCTGATCCTAAAAGACCACCTCTCTGGTAAACAATTTCTCACTGCTACATGCACGGAGATACCGGCCGTTCCTCCCACTCTATAAGAGCACTGTCATCCGAACTTGGCATGTGTTCTTGCAGCCACGAACAATTTGATCATCCAGTTATTCAGCCAGAGGTCACTCACGCTCGATTTCGGCCTCCAGAAAACTTTTTAGTGGATTTTCACTGCAGCAAATATTTCAAAATCCATTGTCAGAGTAGATTTTCTTTTTCACCATTCCCTGCTGCTGGATCTGAAATATCGCCATTTAATAAAGTGCCAACCAAGCATACAAGTGAGCTGTGTTCAGCGCTCCGCAGCGACCGTCACTCACCTAACAGACTCTCCAGCCCAGCACCTGCCCATTCCGGGGGTTGCTCAAGCAGTTCCCTTGCCTGATAAGTCCTTCATACCAGCATAGTGACATCAAACATGCGGTGACTCATCACAACCAGATGGTTATGAGGCAGGACAGATTCAGACAGTCACCACCTTGCATAACTTGGAGTCTGAAGTGGGGGTGGGACTGCCACAGTCGCACACTCACGCAGCCTTTGCGTAGGGCTGGTCGTTGCCAGTGATGCAACAGGTACGATGCTTGAGTGTGCAAATGCATATGCATAGGCTGACAATAGGAGCAAGGACAGCGTCACAGTCACCAGTGGGGAAGAAGTGAATCAGGCTGTGTGGGGGCAATGTAGAGAAGGGCAAGCTGGGAGTTTGATAAAGTTGGATATAGAAAAGAAATGATGCAAGATTGCTTGCTGAACCAAATAGTGTGAATCATTTTCACTTGTGCGGCAAGAATTTAGCAGTTTCTACAAGATACATTTAGCATAGTCATGTAAACTACTTAGTGATTTTTGTTTAAGGAAGTAAAAAGGAGGTCAATGAGGGCAGAAAACTTGCTATAGTATACATGGAATATGGCAAGACTTTGGACAGGGTCACAAATGGTCAGCTAGTTACAACTCAGTGGATCAAAGAAGTGAAAAATTGTATCCAAGGGAGCTGAGTGGTCTAAGACAGAGTGGTAAGGATTTGGATCAACGTGCTTTCAGAGAGAACAGGTAAGAGGCAAGGAGTTGAAGTAAGAAAGGGCCACCCTATTCAAGAAATAAAAAGGATTCAGCAGGGGTAGGCACAGGTAAGGGCAGGTTTTCAATATCATATATTTGTTCCTCTAGTCTGTGGTGAATGTCTACCAAGCTGCCTGTCTCCTTGCTGTACTAACATTGGCTGTGCATTATCTCTACTGTTAAGGACACTCCCCTTGGGTATAACTGTATATGCACCTATTGTCTTTCATTATTGTACCATGAGTTTCTGCTAATAAAAGCCATGATTATTGTTTGACCACATCATCTTTGTCTACTTCATCAACTGGCACTTCATAGTCATAAACAGTGGGAATGGCAGCCAAGGCAGGGGAATGCTCCTCTTGCTGAATGTGGGTCATCAGGAAAGCCAGCAGTGTCTCTGATGATATCATCTGCGAAAAGTGCATCCAGTTACAGCTCCTGACAAACTGAGTTAAGGAATTGGAGCTGGAGTTGGATGAACTCTGGATCATTCGGGATGCAGAGAGCATGACAGACAGGAGTTACCGAGACACTATTACACCAAGGAGGCAGGAGGCATGTAGATGGGTGCAAAGGGAACAGACAGGCTATGCAGACTGTTCCACTTAATAGAAAGAATACCAGTTTGGATATTGTTGGTGGGGGGAGGGGGGGGCGGGGTGCAGAACTGCCAGGGACAAGCCACGGTGATTAGATCTCTGGCACGGAGTCTGTTTCTGTGACTAAGAAGGAAAGGGAGGAGAAGAGGTGAGCTCTAGGTATAGGGGATTCCATAGTTATGGGGAAAGATAAACAGTTCTGTGGAAAAGATCAAGTATTCTAGATGGCATATTGCCACCCTAAGTCTAAGCTATCCCAGATTGGGTGCATGGCATTCTCAGGAGGGACGGTAAGCAGCCAGATGTTATGGTCCATGTAGGGACCAATCTCATGGATAGGAAGGATGAGGAAGTCCTGCAAGGAGAGTTCAGGGAGTTAGGCTCTAGGTTTAAGGACAGAAACTCCTGGGTTGTGATTTCATGATTTCTACCCTCGCCATGAAATAGCTTAACACATGGCTAAAGACGTGGTGCAGGAAGGAGGGCTTCATGTTTCTGGATAAAATGGCTCTTTTCTAGCGACGGTGGGACATGTCCAAAAGGATGGTTTGCATCTGAACTGGAGGGGAACAAATATCCTAGTACTGCTCCATTGGGTTTAAACTAGATTTGCAGGGTGATGGGAACCAAAGTAATTACTCGACCCAAAATGTTCCCCTACACATACTTCTGTCATATTCCCTGTCTCATTAATTATGGAGAAGGAAGGGTCTGGGCCTGGGGTCGAGATTCTAAATTGGAGAATGGCTTATTTTTGAGGAAATGAGAAAGGATCTAGAATTTGTGGATTGGATAAGTAATTTTCGTGTAAGGATGTGGGAGAACTTTCAAAGGTGAAACTTTGAGAGTACAGAGTTTTTCTGAGCCTATCAGGGTTAAAGGCAAGGTTATCAGGAATAGGAAATCTTGGTTTTGGTGGGATATTGAAGATCTGATTCAGAAGAAGAGAGCAGTATATAGCTGGTATAAACAACATGGAGCAAATAAGGTTCTTGAGGAGTATAAAAATGCAAGAAAAACCTCAAGAAAGATATCAAGAAAGGCTAAAAGAAGACATAAGATGCTTTGGCAGAAAATGTGAAGGAAAATCCTAAGGGTTTCTACAGGAAACCAAAGACCAAAAAGTATAGTAAGGGGTAGAGTGGTTAGTTTTGTATGGAGTCAAAAGAGATGGGGAAGATCTTAAATGTTTTTTTTTCATCAGGATTCACTCAGCAAATGGGCACAGAGTTGTGGGAACTAAGTAAAACAAGCAGTGAGCATGGAACCTATACAGATTAAAGAGGAGAAAGTACTTACTGTCTTAAAGCAAATAGTGGTGGATAAGTCCCCAGGGCCTGACAAGGTATTTCCTTGAGGGAGGATAGTGTTGAAATTGTAGGGATCTGGCAGAAATATTTAAAATCTTCTTAGCCATGGGTGTTCCGTAGTTTAAAGAAAGCTCCAAAATAACCTATAAAATGATAGGCCGTTAACCTTGATGTCAGTAGTAGGTAAATTATTAGAAGTTGTTCTAAGAGATCAGATAAACAATTATTTGGACAGCTAGAAACTGATTAGGGATAGTCAACATGGCTTTGAGTGTGGTAGATTGTGTTTAACCAAACTTAGAGTTTTTCAAGGAGGTTACGAGGAAAGTTGATGAAGGAAAGGCTGTGGACTTTAGTCAGCCCTTTGACAAGGTCATGCATGAGATGTTAGTCAGGAACATTCAAATCCTAGGTATTCATGATGAAGTATTGAGCTGGATTTGACAATATCTGGAGGGGAAAAACAAGAGTGCAGAGGTGGATGACTGCTTCTCAGACTAAAGGCCTGTGACTTGTTTATCTATTATTAACTTAACTTAACCTAACTTAACTCCCTTCTAATTCTAAGCGCACATGTGTGTAATGTGGGTGTAAGTTCAGAAAAGCTCTTTGGTTCATAGTCCAATCTCACTTCTCATTCCTTCAAGTTCACTGGTGGCAGGCAATTTTAAACTGTGCACAGAATTTAACATGTATAAAGTTCATCAATCTTTGGTGCTCGAAAAGTAAATGGTTACCACTCAGGAAGGTTCTTGTTGGTTTTTAGAGAGAGATGTGTTGTTCCAGGACATCCACACGGTCACCTCAGCATCTTGGTGATGAAACTTGTTCCATCAGGGTTTTCCAGATGATAATCTCTTTCCTTCAGGTCACCACAGAGTTCCTTTTTGTTTCCCTTATTCCAAGTGAAACATTAGACAGCCAGTCCTGTCCTCAGGCATGAACCACAAGGGCTTCAATGAGGCTGTCTTCCAAAAGCTTGCCAGCTTGTCCTGTTTCAGTCCCAGTAACTTCTGCTGACTGACACTGTCAAATGATCTCTGCTTCTCTCTCTTTCTCTCACACTGAGACTGAGAGAAAGCCTGTTTGACTCTCTCTGCTTGCAAAACCACATGACCCTCCTACAACAGCAAGTCTCCTGCAGACAATAGTGGAGCCAGCATTCTCTTTCATCTGTTCCTTTTGGGTAAGCAAGAATCCATTAGTGATGTCTCTTCAATACACTTCAAAGCTCTTGCAAAAAGGTGTGAGAAGCCTCTAGTCGAGCATAGCTCCAGTATTTCCAATAAGAACTGTTTTAAAGTGTTTGCATGTGACCTACTCTAACAAACCTTTTCCAATTTAACTCCCAAAAACATTTCTATATATATCTATATACTCTGTCACAAGATGAATTGGGATGCTATGGTAACATTGTGTGTCATTGGTGAGGCCAAATTTGGAATATTGTGTGCAGTTTCGTTCATCTAACTACAGGCAAGATATCAATAAGATACAAAGAGAGCAGAGAAGATTTACAATGATGTTTCCAGGACTTCAGGAACTGAGTTAGAGGGAACGGTTCAATAGCTTAGAACATTTTTCCTTGGACCATAGAAGAATGAGTGGAGATTTGATCAAGGTATTTAAAATGATGAGAATGATAGATAAAGAATACATAGATAGTCTTTTTCCACTGAGGGTAGGTGAGATACAAATTAGGGGACATGGATTCAGAGTGAAAGGGGAACAATTTCGGGGAACATGAGTGGAAACATCTTCACTCAGAGGGTGGTGGGAATGTGGAATTATCTGCCAGCTGAGGTGGCGAATGTGGGCTCAATTTTAACATGTAATTTTAAATTTTAATTTAGATACACAGCATGGTAACAGGCCACTTTGCCATACAGGTCCATGTCATCCAATTTACACCTCATTAACCTTCACCCCTGGTTTAATTCGAACTGTGGGAGGAAACTGGAACTCCCAGAGAAAACCCATGCAGACACTGGGAGAACGTCCAAACACCTTAAAGACAGCATGGGACTCGAACCCTGGTCCAATCCCGATCGCTGGCGAAAACGTCCACTGTGTTTAGACAGGTACTTGGATGGGAGATGTATGAAGGGCTATGGACTGGGTGTAGGTCAATGGGATTAAGCAAAAAGAAAAGGCTCAGCACAGACTAGAAAGGCTGAAGGGGCCTATTTCTCTGCTGTCATGTTATATGGTCCCTATGCTTCTAAAATTGGCTTGGAATCAGGAAATATTTGATAGATGATTTTGTGATGAATAAGGCTGTGTCATTTTCACAGAGCTCATTACTTATTCCCTTGCTGTTTGCAAATGTAGGGTGGATAATAAAGCAGTTTCTTGGTGGTGTAAAATCTGACCTAAGGTGACAATGCTTTATAACTTAAGAAGACACAATTGTTCTGGTCAGTTGAGTAGAAAAGTGAAAAATGGATCTTACAGGGTTTTATAAAATTATGAAGGGGATTAGATAAAATAAATCTGGATACATCCAAATGCAGGCAAATTTAGCTAGGTTGGAATATACAAGTTAGACAGAAGGGCTTGTTTCCATGCTGTAGAACTCTATGACTTGATTTGATTTCTCCCATGAGGGACGGTGGTGAGAATGTACATATCTCCTTGAAGCAGCTCCTTAAAATTTGGTGATAGCTAGCCTTAGAACAGTGGTTTTCAAATTGCTCCCCTTAACTCACATTCCATCTTAAGCAATCCCTATGCGATAGGTGCTTTGTGATTAGTAAGGGATTGCTTAAGGTGGTCTGCGAGTGGAAAGAAAAAAATTTTGAAAATGACTGTTTTAATCGTACCTCAGTGACTCGTTATGTGCACGGTTTCATAACTCCAAAGGAAATGGGCCAATGACAATTTTTCTCAAGCAAAATATTTCAGTAAAAATTGGGTCTAGAGCAGTGATTCTCAACCTTCCCTTCCCACTCACGTACCACTTTAGGCAATCCCTTACTAATCACAGTTTGATGTAAATTCAAACCTGCTGCAAGCTGCCTATTTTTCAAAGACATGTCTTTAAAGTAGCTATGCTCTGGTCTGTCCCCCCCATTCTGATGTATTTCAACTATTCATTACTGGTGGAAGCATATTATTGTGAAAAAATGAACACTGTTTTGGGCAGAAGCCTACAATTTGACTGGACTGGTGTAGCAGGTAGAAATTTATGGAGAAGTCTCAGAAGGCATCTTCACCTATCAGCAGCTAAAGGAGGCAACAATGGGGGGGGGGGGGGGAACTGGGAAGTGATTGTGAGATGTAATTAATATTTTTTGATATTCCATGTCATCATATTCAAAGGACAGTTTTACAGCTCGTCTCAGCTTTTTTACCTGATGCAGTTGGAATAAATGTTAACCCATTGATAACTGGGTGGAACCTTTGACAGGATGATCCTTGAAACAGCTTTTCAGGACTCTAACATTTATTTCTTTTCTCATCAATTCCTGCTTTCAGCTTTTGGTCTGAAATATTGCTACCTGCTGACAGAAATTTACAACTCTGCATCAGATACAAAATGACAAGCTTAAAAATCTAACCATGCACCTGTGATAAGAATATACTAAATGGTATTTTATCCACAAAGTGAAGGTTCAGTCGTGACAGGTGAGGAGTTTGTGCTTCGATCGACTAGATGTTATCAGCGAGTCATCAGATGAAAGCACTGAAACCATTTGTGAGAGGCAGGTAATACCCCTACACCCCATACAACTATTGGAGGGGTTTTGTAATTGCTGGAACCTGTAGAATGATTACCTCCTTGAGCATGAAAACCATCATCATTTCCCCAATCTTAAAGGGTGGGGGAAAGAATTAATCTTATGAAATTTGGCTGTGATAATGGTAATGGAAAAAAAACTGGCATTTACGTAGCCTGTTACACACTGTGTGAAGTGTATGTGTCGAGCTTGAAAGTGTTTGGAAGAGGATAATATATCAGTGTTCATACAGTATTTATAGTACAGGTTAGTTTTAACCTACCTCGATGGATCTGAGTCTAATTCAGTAAATAATGCTTCAGACCTGAAGAAATAAAAGCTGGAAACACTCAAGTTCACATTTATTATCATCCGATTGTACAAGTACAACCCAAAAAAAACTGTGTTCTCTGATCCTTGGTGACAAAGTAGGCAGACACACATACAGATATAAATGACACACATATACAGTAGAGGCACAGAGGATTAGTGTGAGCAATTCATTCAGTCGTTCAGCAGTCTCAATGCCCATGGAAAGAAGCTGTTTCTCAGCCTGGTGGTACTAAATCTGATACTCCTGTGTCCCTTACCCGATGAGAGTAGCTGAAAGATGTGCGCGGGCTGGTAGGGGACCTCAATGATTTTGTAAGACTCTTCAAACAATGATCCTGATGAATCACATCGAATGGGGGGGGGGTAGTGGGGAGGGAGACCCCAGTACATATAGACAGATATAAAAGTAAATAAATATTGTTAAATGCATTGTAGATCCTTGGAGAGTTTGTATGAGGAGTTCATTAGTTGTTCAGCACATGGACAACACAAAATGGTTTGGGGATCTGATTATAAGGAACCTGAAATGGCCTCCATTTTTTTTAGGTAATGCCATAGAGAAACAGATTTAATATTTTTGGTCTGAAACCTGGCCTGCAGAATGTTTCCAACATTTTCTTTATCTCCAAGGCAAATGTTGACATTAATCATTCATTATCTTCCATAGAACATACAGGACATTGAACACTGCAGGCCAGAGCCCACCCTTCAATAAACATGTCTGTGCCAAACGTGATGTCCAATTTAAACTAAAACTATGGAGTCCATACTCCATTTAACTGGTCAGAATGATTGTACCTTTCTTATTTTTTTCTCTCTCTACCTCAGTGGATGAAATCTTCATCACTACTTATCTGAGTGCAGTCGTGATATTCTCCCTTGTGATTAATGTTACCCAACCACCGCTTTTATAACCAATTGAGGCACAATTGATGATAAAAGTTGACCATTTCACTCTTTCACAAGTTAGTTCAAGTTTAAACTTCAGACTGGAAATACCTTGCACTTGATTGACAAAGTTGATATGTGAACAAAATTTATTGGCACACAAATGGAAAATTAAGCACCTTTAACCCTGACATTTAAGGATTAGGAACTTCAATGCAAAAAAAATCTATAAGTGGGGCAAATGGAATTGACAAGAGAGGAGAGGGTGGAAGGGCTGAGACAATGTCCAGGATGGTGAGGGATGTAGTATGAAGACAGAGGCATGTGATTAGTGTGTGTGTGAGAGAGAGAGAGAGAGCAATGAGTAAGATGAGGCAGGGAAAGATTAAAGTGGAGACAGGTGGTGGAGAGTGATAAATGGGATCGAAGGAATTTACACTCATTTAAATTTCATCAGTGTCTAGACAAGGTTAGTTAAACTCATCTTGTCAGAGAATGCTTTGTTCCTGGTCTGCCACTGGAGAAAGCATTAGTGTGACCATTCAAAAAGAGCATGGTTAAACACTTACCTGCCTGTTCCCCATAACCTGTAATTCCTCTATTCTTCATTGGGCAGCTAATTCCATAGATTCAACACAATCTGGGAGAAGCAGTTGAATTTTGCAGCTATGTCCTCTAGTTTTCATCTCCCCTGCCAATGCAAACAACCCTCCTAACACTTTCTAACACTTACCTTTATAATTTTACAACTCTATAAGATTCTCCCTTGTCCTCCTAAATTTCAGTGGGTATAGTCCCTAGGCTACCTATTTTTTCCTCATAAGATAACCTCTTTGTTTTCTGAATCAACATGATGAACTTGTTTTGCACACCCTCCAAGCCAGGAGTGGCTAAACCTTTTTGGTTGTGGGCCACCTACAGAAAAATGTAAGGAGTCACGGGCCAAACAGAATTAAGCCCGGCAGTTTTCAACTTCCGACAGCTCTTTTAACCGACCGCTTAAAGCCTATACTCTGCGGGGGAATGCTGACTCTTCACTCCCTGTTCTCCATGGGTCCACACCAGCGGAAGTGCTACCTACCATTACAGCAGCTCAGGTAAGTAAGGAGACACAATACTCCATGTGCCAATACAGTGTACAATTGCGGCAGAATCTCCCTTCTCTTAAATTCGATCGTTCTAACAATGGAAGTCAACACTTCAGACAATTGCCTTCTGAAACCCATGAAAGGAATTGTGAGTTTGGGAAAAGGTGTCAATAGTTTGTAAACATTTGAAAATTTACCACAAGGTCTTTCAGTACTTCAATACTTGTGCGTCCATCTTCCCTGAATATTGAACTTTCATTCTAAATTCAAACTTAGCTTAAAAATAAGATCTTAAAAATTTCCCTGGTCAGGGAAAATGAGGACATCATAGTTAAAAGTTACAGCCAGGTGGTCACACCAGAGCCGTGCGAGGAGGATAAGTGGGTCACATTTAGGAGAGGGAAAGGGTAGAGTAAAGTGCTAAAGAGGACTCCTGTGGCTGTAACCCTCAATAATAAGTGCTCCTCTTTGAGTACTGTTTTGGGGGTGGTGTGGGGGGGGGCAGCCTAGCTGGGGAAAGCAATAGTGGGTGTACACCTGGCACAGGGTTGGCCCCTGTGTCTCAGAAGGATAGGGAAAGAAAGAGGAGGACAGTAGTCATAGGGGACTCAATAGTTAGGAGGACAGATAGGGGATTCTGTGGATGCAGTAAGGAGAACCGGTTTGCCTCCCTGGTGCCAGGGTCCTGGATGTTGCTCCTGGTGTCCAAGATATCCTAAAAGTGGAAGGAAGATGAACCAGAGATCATGGCACATGTAGGTACCAACGATGTAGGGATGAAGAGTGAAAAGGTCCTGAGAAATGAGTACAGGGAGTTACGTAGGGAGCTGAAAAGTACAACAAAGGGAGTAATCTCGGGATTACTGCCTGTACCTCATGACAGTGAGAGCAGGAACAGAATGAGTTGGAGGATGAATGTATGACCGAAGGGATTCAAGTTTCTGGATCACTGGGACCTTTTCTGGGGGGAGGTACGACCTGTACAGAAAGGACGGGTTGCACTTGAATCCAAGGGGGACCAGGATCCTGGCAGGCTACTCAGGAGACTTTAAATTTGAATGGTTTGGGGGAGCGAACCAAACAGAGGAGAACAGCAAGGAAAAGGTTAGACTGCAAACAGAGAAAGCTTGTAGACAGAGTTTGTGGGTGGAAATGCAGATGATAGAGAAGGGAGATGCTTTGTATG